>NC_136685.1:106161159-106321159 GCF_903797595.1 Erithacus rubecula | reverse complement strand
GTCAAACCCATCCAGAGGCAGCACACTGGGATGCTTTGAGAACTCCTTTCCCCTCCTCTTCAGCTCCTAAGAAGTCAAAAATTTCAGCCCCAGTTTGGGGTGGTTTGACTCCCAAACATCCAACATATAACACATGAGCACCAGGAGGTACCAGGTTTCAAACAGAAATGTGATGCTTTGCAATCCAATACACAGCTCCCCCTCAAAACCCAAGTTTTTCTACTAACTCTCATGCCCAGAAACATGAATATGTTTTGTCCTCAGTGTTCAGACAGAAATTATTCCCACCAAACCTTATCCATGCCCACCACACAGGTTTTGGCAGGGGTGGTACTGCCTTCCCCTTCAAGGTCTCCCTAGAAAATACTGCAACTGATGGAAATTTTGGGGAAGAATGATGTTGCTGTATTTGGTTGCTTCTCCACTTCTAAACTAACTAGTTTTGAAAAAAAACAAACAAAAAAACACCAAAAAAAACATATATTAAGTTTCATCCTAAATATTAAAAATTAAAACAAAGGAGTCTTTTTAGCTATGGCATTGGTAGCTCTTTGTAATTAACCTATCCTCCTCCCCTGAGAAACTTGGGTTTAATTTAATTTTTAAGGGGATGAGGAGCATTATTTATTGGTGTCTTTCAGGAAGGCTGTGGGCAAACACCAGCAGCAGTGAAAGGAGCCTGAAATTTTATTCTCAGGTTTGATTTTTCCCTCATGCTGGTTTTGCAATTTGAAGGGTGGAAACTGGGATGATTAATAGGATGCAATCTAAAAACAAAGATTGGGGGGGGTGCAAAATGGGAAGATCCAGGCACCAAAAAAAAAAAAAAAAAAAAAAAAAAAAAAAAAGCAGAAGGGGCAGATTTTAAAGGATAAAAGCAATGCCAACATTTGATATCAGCTGAGGTACAACCCCCATAGAGGCAAAGATGTTGGAGCAGCTTGAACTGTGTCCTGAGGTGTCAGGGAATACACACAATATCATATATTCCCCTCTGCTGAGGACTTGTGCCAAATTCTGTGACCCCAGCCTTAAATTGTGAGGGCTCAGCAGCTCCAATAATTAAGTCTGGTTTGGGAATTAAGCCACAGCAAGTGTAAAAGGCAGAAGGTAAAGGCACAGAGCTCCTGCAGCTCTTACCATGGCTTTGCTTTCCAAAACTGCAATCCTGGCAGGAGCACTACAAATTCCATGTGGGAATGAGATGCTGGTTCTGCACTACCTGACCAGGGCTGGGAAGGGCACTACCAACATCCCCAAAATACATTTAATGCAGCATCAGGAAACAAATGTGAGGATTCTTTCAACACTTCTATTTTGATATTTCCTTACAAATGGGTGCCTGTGTTTGTACCATGCCAAAGGAGAACCACAGAGGATTTTTTCACCTCTTGCTGAGCGAGATAAGAGCTGAAATGAGCAGATGTTTTGCAGGAAACCTCAATTTATGACTTCAACAAAACCTTGCACAAGCCTACCACGATGCTTGGGGTTTGTTAAAAGGGTCAGAGCAGGGATCTCCTCTGGTTTGCAGGTTATTCTAGACATCTCTCCTCATCAGACCATGATATTTATAGAAGACTTGCAGCCAGAGGATGAGCCAAATGGGAAAAACAGGCTCCCTTTTCTTTTTTTTTTTTTTTGCAGGTGCTGTAATTGTGCCTGCAAGTCCTGCCATTGACACATCTAACTTCTAATTAGACTTACAAATCAAATCTAGATGCCAACATGATTTCCCAGCCTGGAAGAGCAGTTTCACTCACAGCATCTCATGCTCAGACCCATTGGGATGGGATCATGGAGGGAAGGCAGGCAGGGATTCCTGGGAAGCCAGGAGCTTTATAGGGTCAGAAATGTCTTTATGGCACTACAGCCCCTGCACAAAAATTGGGGTGCACAGGTCCCCTTTTCTTTGGGGAATCCACAGCCCTGCTACTGCACAGATTGCACCATCCATGGCTCCAGTATCTGAGCATCCACAGCTCCTACTAAATCCAGTGTCTGCTTGGGCTCTGCAGAGCTGGACCTGGTGATTAAACAAAAGGAAAAACATGCTCAGTCAGAAGAAAGGGAAGACTTCAAGCAATTCTTCCTCTGAAAGTGAAAATAGCCAGAAACAGACTCCTAAAACTAACATGACTTACCCAGTGTAAATATTATGTTTCCAAGGTCCAAGCCTGGAACATACAACTTTATGCTGTTTCCATTTTTTTTAATACATGCATATTTATAAAATATTCTATATTCTCTAGCATCCCAATCTCACCATGGTGTGCAGCCACAGAGCGGTTATCAATGTCATAAATTTAAAAAAAAAACACACCAAACATGGTGAAATCAAAAGGTCACTTGCATAACTGTCAGGGAAAGCAGTGGTGAAATTATTTACAGACATAGGAAATATAATTCTGCAGCGAGGAATTCCTTTGGCAGTTAATGGAATTAATTCAACTCAGCCCATCCCTGGTTTAGAGGGGGAGCCCTCAGTGAGAAACAACTCTTTGGAAAGATGATTCAAGGCCATGGGCAACTTGGGAGTGCCTTTAATGGCTGCAGGAATGAGGTGGAGATGTGAGCACAGAGCTGGGGGATGCCCGTGATGCTCCCGAGCATCCCTCGCTTCCCAACGGGTACCATGGATCCCATCACAGCACCCAGAGCCATCCACACACCACCCCCAGCAAGGCTGGCCCTGGAATAATCCAATTGTTAAGCCATGAAAAGGCCCACATACAGCAGAAGGAAAAAAAAAAAATAAACCTGAGCGTTGAAAGTACTAATAGTTTAATAGTTGCTTCATTTAAAGCCGTATCTTTAAGTGCGTTACAATGTGTCATTTTATGCGTGTCCTGTAGTCAAATTACACACCCGCGTGTGAGCACCAGCTTAAGTGGCATTTAAAAATAGCCCTGGCTATTACTGCTAGCACATAATAAATTAATGATGGAGCATTTAGCTCTGCCTACAACCCCACAACCTTGCTCCTGAGCGAGCGGGACACAAGCTGCAAATAAGGCAAAATTGGGAGCCCAACCCCAAAACCCCCAACTTTAGCCAAAGAAATGATCCCAGGAAGGCTGAGGGACCTCACCTGCATGCCCACAACACCCATCCTCCGATTTTATTTTGGTTTTTTTTTTTTTTCCTCCCCCTGCCTTGCTTTCAGCTTTGAATGGCAATTAGGAAAAGGTTAACCGAGTGCCTTTCTCCCAGGAATCCTCTTCCTCCTTTCAAAATAACAGCGTTAGCAGAAGAAAATCCCAGATTAGGCTAACAGGTAGGAGCGTGGTGCAGCCCTGGGAGATGCTGTTGGAAGTGGGGAGATTGGGAGAATCATCCCAGCGGGAGACTAATACTCATCATTCGGAGCTGCAGCTGAGGCCCGCGTGAGTGACAGGCGGCCGGGAGCTGAAAGAGCTCTCATATCCCACCACTGCTGGCATGCAGACTTGAAAGAGATTTATTTCAGGATAATTAGCTGGGAGTATTAAAGGTGGCAGGAAAGATCTGCAATTACTGTTTAGCAAACAGAATGAAGGCAAAAAAGCAGGGAGGGATGGGAGGGGGAAAAGCCAAAAATGAAAATACCCCCCCCCCCACCAAAATATTTCTCCACTTGAAAGTTGTTAAATAACTGAAAGAGTTCAAAGCGACTTTATTGTATTCAAATATTGGAGGGGGAAAGAGGGAGCTCCATCATTTGTAATCAGCAAAGTCTTTTCCAAGATGGGGCTTGGAAAAGATGAAATTTCCCAATTTATGTGGCAAACAATCTGCACACTGCTTGGGAATCACCAAAATGCTTAGCCTGGAAATATGCATTTTTGATCTAGAAAAAAAATAATATAAACCAATATCTACATGCTCAACTGTCTGAGTTTTGAGGTTATTTTCTTCCTGATGCTCTCTTCCAGGGCTGACAAATTTCCCTCTTTCCAGCAAAGATGTGATTTACAATTCATTTAAGAAGGTGGGATCTGCTGGTAGCAATAAATGTCCCAAAAGAGAGCAGAGAAAGATTTGGGAGAGGAAGAGATTAAATACAGGGAGAATTGTTACTGAAGTTTTCCATAGAATCATAGACTGGTTTGGGTTGGAAGAGACCTTAAAATCATCTAATTCCAAACTCCCTGCCATGGGCAGGGGGGTTATGGAAATAACAACACAGGTGCTGTCTGCAAAAAAAAAAAAAAAATTAAATTAAAAAAAAAAGGAAAAAAAGGAATTTTCCTTGTGGAAACCAGGCTGACTTCAAAACCCACCCAAAGCTTAGAAATGACCACATCCAGCCTGATTCAACATTTCCCTGTTGAGGCTGGGAGAAGCTTTATTCAGCTCCATCCACATCCCCTGGCAGCCGCTGGCATCACACATGAGCTCGCCCGTGCCAAATATAAATAAAGTTCACCCAACACACAGAGCCTCAAAGCATCCCAGATTTTCATCAGGCTTCAAGACTCATTGTTGCTGAGCCCCACGCTGCTCTTTCAAAACAAGGAGCCTTTTCTGCATTCTGCTCAATGATCTACAGTCCTCCAAAATCATCTATTTATTTATGCTCTATTCTGGGATTTGCCCTCTGCAATAGAAAAAAAACAAAAAAAACAACACTGCTTGGATTGTGTGGAAATACCAGGCTGGCTTGGCCCACTCTGGGGAGGTTAGATAAAGACTGGGAAAGGCAAAGTGATTTTTAGTTGCCCAGCACTGGGCCCACAAGGGAAAAAAAAGGGGAAGCCAAAGAGAGTGACAAGATGGGGCCTCGCTGCCAGATCAGTGCCTGCCATACACAACAGCACACTTGGGTAAGAAAAAGAGCAAAATCTGAGCACAATGGGCAAACCTGATTGGGGTTTGAATTTTTTTTTTTTAAATAAAATTTATATATTTCCAAAATAAGAACAACCAAAGACATCTGATGGTGCTTGAAATAATGTCTCAGTCTTTTGCTTAGAAAGTGATACCCAAAGCAGCCCAAGGCATCCAAAATCACCCTAAGGCACTCCAGAGAGCAAGGAAACTTTCTGCACAGAAGCTGGCACATAATAAAAAGGCAGGAAAATAAGGCATGCTGCTCCAGTGTGCAACTTCTTCCTCCTCTCATGCCAAAGGTTGAGGAAAACCACCTTACACTTCAAAAAGCACCTGTAAATATTCATGTGGTCTATGTCACTTAACATCAGCACACTCATTTTCCTGGCTTGGCCCACAACCTGTTCACACGTTAAACTACTTAGAAAGCACTTTCTTTTCACTGAAAGTCTTTGAAGTAAATATAAAATATAAATATTTGATTTTAATGGGCAGAACCACAAGCACAGTTCTTCTGGAACAGTCAGAGTATTACACCAGAAAAATAATGCATTTTTAATTAGGCTTGAGGTTTCCCACCACTGCTTTCCCAGCTTGAGGCAATCATTGCCCTCCTCCACTGCCCAGCTCTCCCTTTGGCCTCAGTGTCCCTCACCAAATAGGAAATTACCAGTCTTTACCCTTTTCACCACGTTAGAGAGCACATTTATGAATGAAAGCTGAAAGTGTTTAAAACACACCCAGGGGAACATCTCCATGTGAGGGTGCAGAAACACACTCTCCTTCCTGGGGTGCCAGCCAGCTAGAAACACAAATCACACCATTTTTCTCATAAAAGCCACCAAGAAGAGGCAGAAACATAATGCACTATACATTTTTGGGCTGTATTTGTATCTGACAAACATCTTTCCTATAAACACTCCCCAATGCCTTAAACCTCCAGAAGAGGTGGTTCTCCTCCTCTGCTGTTTGCTCACCTATTTGGGGCCATCCTGTTCAGGCTGTGCTGACACAAGAACAATTTCTCAGAGTGCCAAGCCCTTCCCTGGCTCTCCAAGTTGACAAAGACACAATCATTAATCTGGGCATCGTATTTAAAACCTGCACCTGCCTGCTATAGGAAATCCATGGATGCTTCTTGGTATGACAGATAATACCATGATTAGAGATAATTTCATTATGATGGATAGTATTTCCAAGGCAGAGCCTCTAGCCAGGACAACAAACTGTTTAGCAAAGCCACTTCTGTTCAGGAGCTCAGTTTTTTGGGATGATGGGGGCAGTGGGAAAAGCATCCTGGTGGGAGCTCACATTTGCTGTCACAGGACTGCTCATCCCAACAGGCTCATTCCCACTTAGAGGGTGGCCCTTGGATTGGGATGAGCACTGGGATAGAATCACGGAATGGTTTGGAAGGGACCTGAAGACCATTTAATTCCATCCCCACTGCCCTGGCAGGGTGATGTGTATAAATGTACATTTACATTTGTGACCCACAAAACTTGTACAGGATCATTTCACAACTAGATAAAGAATGAAGAAAATTGAAATAGAATGAGGTAGGCTCTAACAAGAAAAAGTTATAGATCTTTGTAGAGGGAAGTAGTATATTCTGATTTTCTCATATCATCTATGTATATATATGGAAAGAAAAAATATACTTATGAGAGGGAGAAAACTTTTGAGATGAAGACTCATTTCCCAGGGAATATTTACAAAGGGCTGCTGTAACCCATACCAGAAAACCAAACATTCAAAATAAAGGGGTTTTTTGGGAAGTTCAGCCCTGTCCCTGTGGCTGCACACTGGGCTCAAGCTCTCTCCCAGCCCTGGCTGTTCTTCAGTGGGAGTTGTCACTGTGGTGCTAATAAAATGTGATGGTCTAATTGTATTAGCAATTTCCCATCATGTTATATTAATATGCATCATACTAGTATCCATTTTCACTAATGTGACATGAAAGGCAGTAATTTGATTACTTTTCCCTATGATTATGGGGAGGGAGCTTGGCCTTCTGGATGAGAGCCCTGAGCTCTGGTCCTGGGCCTGTCCCCAGCATTCTCTCTGCCTTGGGGAGGCCACCCCACCTCTGGGTGTCCCAGTGCCACAGCTGATGAGCACACAGCTCACAGAGTGTGGGGGGATCTGGAGTTAAAGCAGACATGGACATGGGAAGCATGGGCTGGAGCAATCTCCATCCATCCATCCATCCATCCATCCATCCATCCATCCATCCATCCATCCATCCATCCATCCATCCATCCATCCATCCATCCATCCATCCATCCATCCATCCATCCATGTGTTTTCCCTGCATTTTGGCATTTTCCAGAGCTCTTCACCACCACCTCCACTACGATGGATGGAAGTTTTTGTGTAGGGAAGGTCTCAGCTGCAGCCTGACAATGCACATCTGTGATGCTCTCCCTGCTCAGAAGTTATACAAGGCATAACACTTCTTCCCTGGAAATCCCTTCTGCTCCTTCAGGAGGTGAATATGGATGCTCATAATGCAGAGGGATATTTGTGTCCTTCTGCTGAAGTTATTTTGCAGATTTCACTCTGATTCCAAGCTCAGGGTTTGTTTCCTTGCAGCCCTGAACAAACACTACAGTGCCAATGTGCTGCTATAAAATGGGAATGATATTTTTTTTTATTCTTCTTGTGTTTTGTAAGGGTTTTTTGTGCCTTACTGTGGCTATTTGCTGTCACTAAGCTACCCTTGGCAGGCCCATGGTATAAACATCCTCTCCATGCCTGCAGCCTTCAGAAAACACACCACAAACTCATGATGCAGTCACCACTTATTTTCCTATTAAAGAAAATATTTTAATATTACATAAGAATCTTTTCCTATTACAGAGCTGGTGGCACTGGGAATATTTCTTCAGGATTACTCACCAGAACAGGTAAAGGAGGAGTTGGGTCTAGAGAAGATAAACCTCAAAGTGGCCAGAAACTACTTGATGTGGGCACACAGCCACCCCACAGCAAGGATTTGTGTTAAATCATGCAAGTTTGGACAGTCCCAGGCTGCTGATTTGCTTTCCCTGCCCAGAAGGATAGTCAGGACTCTTCCCCAGCTCTGCTTGCAGAAGAACAATAAACCATGGGAGAGCACCATAAATCCCAGTAATGTGCTCTGAGGTCAGAGCCAGAGCTTCTTGGGAATTTTCAGACAAAAGATTTTTCATCAGAAATTGCTGATTCACCAAAACTGAGGCTTTGCCATGCAGCAAACCAATCTCTCTGCAGCTTTCATTAGGGGAGATCTGCCTGGCCCCAGACAGAATTAATGGCCACAAGGAGAAGGAAGAAGCCTCCTCTGGAACAACCTGCAGCTCCCACCTGGCACACAGTGCCAGCAGCATCCTACAAACCCCATGCACACCAGGATAAGGCCACCCCACACCTCCCTGCAGCAGCTGAGTGCCTCCTAGGAAATTGAACACCTATTTCCCACAGGAGAGGGATGCTCTGCACAAGAGGATGAGAGCAACAGGAAAATTTCTGTAAAACAAGTGCCTTCCCTGCCTTCCTCCTTTGAAAAAACCCAACCCCACCAGTGATGGGTGCACAGTCACCCAGCAGGGGTGGATTCCAGCTCTGAGCACCTTTCTGTGCTCCAAGAAGAGGGAAAAGCAGCAGCAGAGCCAGGAGCCTCTCCCAGCTCCTGCTGGGCTATCAGTTGCTACTGGAATAAATCAAAATCAGTTATGGGAAATGTAAAATTATAATTTGGAAATCACTCTCTCTGAATAATTCAGCCATTGACTTTCACATCAAACAACCATTCCAGCCACCCACACACGCAGTTCAGTCTCCTGCTTAGTTTTAAACTCTCTTTAATTACCAGCATTAACCTATCCCATCACTATTTCATCCTCATTCCATGCTGGGGGAGAGGGCAGCAGTTTGATAATGCACAGCCAGCTGGAGGACTTTGAGCTGTCCTTCTGCTCCTCCTGCCCAGCCTGGTGGGGCAAGGACAGCCCAGCCCCTCTCAGGACCTTTCCACAGCATGGAATCACAGGATGGTTTGGCTTGGGAAGGCTCCTGGAAGATCATCTCATTCCAAACCTCCTGTCATAGAGCAGGGATATTTGTCACTGGACCAGGTTGCTCAAATTCCACCCAGCCTTGCCTTGAGCACTTCCAGGGATGGGGCAGCACAGCCTGGCAGGAGCTGCTGCTCCAAGCTCTCCCCCAGCCCCAGATAAAAGTTTCTCCAAATAACATCTGCTCTTCTTAATACCTGCAAGGATGCCTGAGCATCCCCTTTTAGGCTGTTTTTCAGGAAGCTTCTCACTAAGCAGCAAACCAGAGCAGCTTTGTGTCCTCACCTTCTCTCAGGGTGTTAATCACATCCAGCAAGCACATTCCTGCCTCAATTAACATCCTTCATCTAACGCCCCAAAACAGCCAGAAATACAAAACTATACCCAGAGCAAAACTTTATCCCCTTTCCCTTAAAGTTCCTCAATCTCCCTGCACTTTGATAACATGTTCAAGTTGGTTTCACATTTTATTTGTCTACTGAGCTCCCAAAGTTGGGAAAATTAGTATTGTGCGTGTGGTTTGATTTAATTAGTAATTGGGGAAATAGGTCTGGCATGTTTCATGGAGGCTTGGGGAAATTGTCAATTAGCATTGTGTTAATTGGTGTCTGCTGTCCTTGCTTTTTAGTTTTTAACCCCTTTTACCTTGTTCCCACTTTTGGTATGTAAAAATCTGGCTGCTTATTATTCTTTAAGTAAAGGATTAATTGCTTGAATTCCTGCCTGTGCTGGGTGTCCTTTTCCCTGTGTGGTGGGATTTGTGCATCTCCTCCAGGCACTGCTTTGGACACTGGGGTGGAGTTGTCCCCTGACCTGGAGTCACCCTGCCTGGGGCTGGGATCTCTCCCCAGCCCATCCACCCAGCTTTGCCTTTCCCCTCTCTCCTCCATGCCATTAATCACTCACTCCAACAGGAACCACAGCCCCACAATTTACCCAACAAAAACCTGAATAAAGAAAGAAAGAAAAAAAAACCAAGCTAAAAACAGGGAGCTTGCCACAAAACTACAAAAGTAAACTTTGACACATGAAACACCACCCAGGGAAAGGGAAGGACATTCCCTTTAAAAGCTCTCATTGCTTTTTAATTTGCCATGCTAGATGTCCAGGAATAAGGCAGAGGTTTGCATACCTACCTGACGGGAATAATTAATTAATTGGTAATTGTTATTAATAACTGAGGTCCTGATCTCACAGACAGGCGCACACACACTTGGATTTAGGACATCCATGCACACCAGGGTAAGGCACTGGCAACCACATTTTAAACATGCACTAATTCCCAATCCCTGTAGAGCATCCCATGGCAGAGGGACACCCTGGGGGACAGCAGGATTTGTGAAGGCACAAGCACAATGCCAAAAACGTTCCATTTCAGCATCCTCACCCTTGGAGATGATCAGGGTAAGTCATCTCAGCCTGACCCTAAATCCACCTGGCTTAAAATTTCCTCAGATTTCCAACCAACTAGGAGGGCATGGAGGAGGTAACCCAATCTTGGAGCAGATATTTTTGGAACTGATAATGCCCCAGACTGACACAAAAAATGAAAAATTATCAAATCATGCAAGACACAGTCTTGTCTTGCTCTCAAGCCTGAGCAAGAAAATCTGCAGGACCACCAGGAAAAGATGCTGCTTTCCAGGGAAAGCTGCTGCCAGCCACAATGATCCACCTGAGAAATGGAACAGGGGAATTGAAGGAGTCAGCACCATATTTGAGGGGGTAAATTCATCCAACCCATGAGAAGGTTACAGGGGCTTTAAGTGATATTTGCATAGAATTAGAAAGTCATAATTAAAGTAGTGAATCATTTGAAAGGAACTACACTAATACTGCCTTCACAATAATTATCTCACCAGAATTTCAGAGGCTGAATTATTTTCTATTGGATTTACAATTAATTTTGCAAAAATAACAAATCCTCCCTAAGAGGGACCGTGGTACTATAATGACAGCACTTGAAAGTGGCATTAAACCACCAACACTTCTGTAAGGTAGGGAAGCTCTGTTATCTCTGTTTGGGAAGCATGGAGATAAGGGAGTTGAGCTCTGCTTTTAACCAAAGCTGGGCAAACTTGTCCCAGTCATCTCAGAGCTATTAATCACCTGGAGTACACCCACGACACTCATTTGATCCAGAGCCAGTTCAAGACTGTTTCAGGTCCTTGGCAAAGCAAGAATTAACATCTCTGGAAGAACTGTGGCCATCCTGCCTCAGAATTTCCATCCAGGAAAACTGCTGTCAGCAATGCTTCTCCAGCAGCACTTGGGAAACAGGGATTGCTCAGGAATCAGGGAAGGGGGGATGGACACAGAGCAGAAGGATGAACACAGCTCATTATGGGCATCTCTCAGCCAGATCTTCAAACAAAAAAAAAAAAAAATGAGTGTTTCTAGAGGCTGGGAACAACACACCCCAAATTAAAGCACTGCCCTCCAAGCCAGCTTGGGGATGCAGGTGCTGGGGAGCCCCTCTGGTGACACCCAGAGTGTCCCACACCCTCCCCAAGCACTGACCCTGGGCTATCCTTGGGTAATGGCAGGGGTGTAGAGAGCTGAGCTGTGCAGGGGATCCTGGATGTGCTCAGATATGTATTAATTAGAATTCCTGCACAGTTTTCTTCTGTTAATTATAGCTTAATTTGATTGCTTAATAGCTCTGGTTTTCATAATGTTTAGCACCTGTTGTAAATTGCACAAGATAAATTGTCTTCTACCATCTAGGCTGTTTACTCCTAAAAATTTTCATTTTCCTCTCAGCTCCTGGCTTTGGATGTGAGCTGTCAGCTTCTCTCATCTTTGGCCTTTTCACCAAAGAAATCTCTTTTCCTTCCTTTTTTAATTTTTTTTTTTCCAGTGGGCTATTTAGCCACCAAAGGGGGTTTCTGTTACTTTCCCAAAAGTGAGGATTTTTAAAAATAATAATAATGGGCAAACAGATACATATCCACACACCACAGAGCATGAAAATGCTGACCCATGGTATTACCCAGCCTTCCACTCATGGGTCATCCTTCTCCACCACTGTTCCCTTCTCCTTTCCAAGGTGAGGGGGGATGTTCATCCTTCTCTCACAGGATTATTAGACACAAGTGGAGGCCCTGCATCATTAATTGATTTCTTCCATACATTGTGCTATGATACAATTTTTCAAGGCTGTGCATAATTGTGTTCCCTGTGCCACTGCTCTGTGTTCTGTCCTTGTCATATTGTCATTGAAGGCTGATTCCACCCTCTGTAATTGGAGATGTTCTACTTTTGGACAAAGGTGTGGGGGCAGCTCAGGGGAACAGCGCTGACATTTACTTCATCAATTTATTTTTATTGTTCCTACATTTATTGCAGCTATAACAGCCCTTTAATAGTTATATCTCCTCCCTGTAGGGTATTCTGGTATTTGAAATTTTTTTAACTCATTTGTTCTCATAGATAACAGTAAAGTGCATTTCATGCTAACCTTTAGGTTTCAATCTTCTCTCTTTCTTTGGCTCCCAAGCAGTTGCAGCTTTAAACTTTTACTGCATTGCCAGTCTAAAGGCCACCACCACCAGTCCATTCTAGCACTGGAGTAACCACAAATTAGTGGTCCTGAAAATTTCAGGGAGGGGAGTCCTAAACCCTGAGTGCTGCTATTACCATAACTCAAACTTGGCCATCCTTTTAATAGAGGGGGGGGAGAAAAATACAGTAAATACTCACATTGAGTCTCCTTTTACAGTCTTCAGTCAAACAAGGGGTGATAATTGCATTTTTATGACTGGCAAGGCAAACTGACTCTGCCACCTCTCAGCCTGTGCCCTTCAGCACCTGCACAGGCTCAAGGCTCAGACAAAACTGTGCCTAAATTCCACAGGTTTCCCTGTGCCATTTTCCCAGGTGGACTTTTTCCTCCCTCTCCAGCTTAATCTCCAGCTACACAGCACCACAGAAAACAAATTATTTCTGATAATTGACTCATGGGTGGGTGCCAGCAGGTGATTTTTGCTGTTCAGAGATGCCCCAGTCCAGAAGGACAGCACACTTTGCCACCAAGGCAATGTCAGTCTTCTGTCTTTTTTTTTTTAAATGGAAACTCCTGGCAAAACCATTTCTAACTCCACCTACCCAACCCTGCTCTCATTTATTGCACAGAGCTGCTCTTCTTCCTCAAACCCTCCTTGCTCAAAGGCATTACCAAGAAACAGCTCAATTAAAGTGAATGGAGACATTTGGAGCAAAATTAGGCCAGGTAGATAAGCTAGGAATGAGACAATAAAGGAGAGGGAACAAGTAGTTAAAGCAGTGAAAAGCCCATGGATTTTTAATGGAACTGACTTCAACACCCACCCTGGAGAAAACAGGATTGATCACCTGGCTCAGCCTTCACCCCAGAATGGCCCAAGAGGAAAATTCCTTCTCTCCAGGGCAAATTTCTCTGCCTTTTCACATCCTCATTGCTCGTGCACCCAAAGGTGAGATGCTGCAGGAGTTCCCATTCACTGGGGGCAGGAGCACAGAACAACCCTGCCAGTCTCAAAAGTGAAATTTTGAGATATTGCAAATTGCCATTAATAGGACAAAGAGCTTCTCTCACTGATTAAAACTGAGTCTGGGAGGAAGAAGTGAAATGTAAAGCACCAATTCAGGGCTATTGGTTGAAGCAATATTTGTGTATCTGTTTCTCAGGAGCCTCAGTGACACTTTATTTACAAAAAAAAACCACAAAGGAGGAAGGCAAAAGGGAGGAAGGAGCTTCAGGAGAGGCTTGCTCATAATTTTTAGACTTTGTGTCACCTGAACAGTCTCAGGAAGTCATAAAAAATAATTTCATGTGAAAAGGGAAGGAGGTTTTCCAAAAGCTTCTGAGAAACACAAAAGTTACATTAAATTGCTGGCATTGAGAGAGTTTTTACTTTCAAGTCAAAGAAAATCTTCAAATATTCAGTTTGATAATTTGAATTCAATTTGAGAACTAAGCTAAATTTGGTGTTATTGATGATGCACTTGCACTTCAAGCAATTAGAGGTTTTCTGAAACAAAATATTTTCTGAATTTTGGCAAATCTTGCTGCATACTAAAGCAAAATAATAAATCAAATGTGGAATTTTCAGGCACCAGAAGCAGTGGGATCTTGCAGCCATTCCCTGCAGGAGGTGGCATGGAGCAGGCATGCATTGCAATCCCTTAACCATTCACTCAAAAATAATAACACTATTAAAAAATGTTTGGGGATTCTGGGTTGGTTTTGTTTCCTCCTGTACATCCCAGTTTGATGAGAAAGGTAACAAAACTCAGGGAGCTGAAGAAGAAAGTGAAAGCAAAGGCAAAGGTCACAGCCAGAATCTGTAATGAGGGAAAATGGCCATTTATAACCACATTGAATTTGTGCTGTTACCCTCCATTTAAGTCTCTGTCACACCTTCCATCAGGATCCTCCCAGAAGCTTGATTCCAAAGGATTTAAAATTAAACCACCAAAAAATTGCTGTCATTCCACATCTGCCCCCTGCTCACAGGTAGGGCTGTGCTCTCACTCCTAAAACTGACTCTGATTTCAAGCTTTTATTAATTTATTTGGAGGAGACCTGAAAAAGCAACACCAGAAATTGAAGCAAGCTGAGTTTGCATCAGGTCAAACACTTTTCTAACAGTGAGTGCTCCAGCCTGGTAGGGTTTTAATTCCAAGGCTTTTCCTGTGTGGAATGAGAGCAGGGGTTGATTTGAAGCTACAGCCACAAAAATCCTTTGCTTCTTGAAGCTGAAGCTCAGCACCTTGGCTGGGCAGCATTCCTGCCCTCCCAATGGGAATTTCATGGGATCATAGATCCTATGGGGCTGCTCCAAGCCCTGTCCAGCCCAACCTTGGTTTCTGGTATCAGTTTCCATCAGCAGATACTTCTGAGCTCAAGTGTCCCCTCCTTAAATTGTCCCCTCCACCATTCCTCTTGGGAAGAGATTTTCCTTGAGGCCAAATTTCCCCACAGTGTAACTTTGCCCAAATTCACCAAGGAGAAATTCAGCCTTTTGGTTAAAATCTAAAGCTCAGGATATTTCTGCTTCTGAGTTGTTTTATTATTCTTGTTGCTACTCCTGTTTCCCTATTTTGTGGGTTAGCACCACTTGGTTTTGACTGCAGACTTTGTTCCCCCTTTTAAACTCATTTTCCTGTTTATCAGAAGTGATGTTAAATTTCACTTTTTCAACAATAACAACAACAAAAATCCTGATTAGTTTACCTGCAAAAACATCTTTACCTGTAGAAAAGTGTTTACCTGTAAAAATGACAACACTGCTGCCCCACCACACAGCAGATTTGTGAAGCTCAGTTTGAGTGCACTTTGAAGACACACCCCACAACCACTCAGGGATTTTCTGATTTTTCCATCTTTGAGCCTTGTTGGACCATTATTGTTCAGCACAGTGCTTGGCAGGAGCTTTCATGGCAGATTCTGACAGCAACAAGGGCCTGACCTTGTTCCTGCAGGTTGGTTCCTCATCCCCAGCACACTCCTGCCTCATCCTCTTTTTTGGGATGTCCCTTTCCTGCTTTTTTTTTTTAATTTCTAATTTATTAAAGGTTTCAGTTGATGGGAGCCTCCCCATCTGAAGCAGCTCCCAGTGGGCTCTGCAGAACTCCCCTTTGATTAGTTTGTTCAGCTGATGGCCCTTCTTCTCTGAGATCCTCATTGTGCCTCCTATGCAGTTCCTAAGAATTTCAATGAGCCATTTTATGCCCTTCCACAAGCAGAGACCAACAAACCCAGCCCCACCCTTCTGCTTTCACTTTTAGTGTGCCTAATAAAACTGGTGTGAGGGCTGGGTGTTGCTTTGTTTTTTCTTTTCTGGGGGTCGTGGCTAATGGAGAATTTTATGTTGTTTCTGACATTGTTTGTGGTGCCTCCCACCAGCCTGTGTGCTCCTGAGGATTTGAAAGACGGTGACATAAATGTCAGGGAAATGCCTCTGCTGTGTCAGGTCTAATTAGACATTTGTACTTGGGGGACAAACACTTTCCTGGTAAAATTCAGAGCTCAGCCTCACCCAGCAGAGAGCCTTGGGAGGAGAAGGCATCACAAAGAGCACTCAGACCTGCCCAAACACAATGTCATTTTCCCCAGATTTCCATTCAGCCCCCACAGCACACACCTCCATCCCCACTCCTGCTGATTTCCAAAAACACAGAGAATCTGCCACATCCTCAGGTGCCACACACACACACCTTTTGAACACTCCCATGTTCTCTGGGCAGCCTGCTCCTACATCTGGACACCTGAAGGAATTTTCCCCATCAACTAAGAGACATTTGGAAAATTCTTGGCAGCAGAGATGTGCTGGGGGAGCCTCACCAGGGCACACCACTGCTGTGGAGCACAGCCTTGCCCTGTGCCTCCTGCTATGATCTACCTGCCCTGGCCATCACTGTGTGAACAGCCAATATCCCTTGGGATAAGAGGAGGGAGAAGCCTGCATTTGTATCTCCACAGCTCCCTGCATTTGTATCTTCACGGGTCCCTGCACGCAGGGAAAAAGTAAAGTCGCTAGCTGAAAAAAAATGAACTCTTAAAATAGTCTCATCTCGTTCTAAGTTTGAGCTTCCCCTCCTTTGTCCACCCAAATCTGAGAGAGCAGCTCCCTCTGTGGGTTTTCCTTCCCAGCTGTTTGTTTGCTGCCTGAGGGTGTGCTGGGGAAGTGGAGGGGGCACCCAGCATCACCCACCTCTCCCTCACTGGGCAGGGAGAACCTCAAGAGCATCACCACCCAAAGTCCTAAAGGTTTGTGCTCCCCTGCCCCTGAGGATAAAATCCAAGAAAACTTTCACTTTCTGCATCCTTATTTGCACAGGTAGCTCAGCTGAACCTGAGTGCTCCCAGGAGTGCCAGACTCAGCTGCCCTTGTGAGCAAACCCAGTGCTGTCAGTGAGTGAGGCACTGCAGGGTGAGAGCAGCTCTGAGCAAACACAACTGAGCAGCAAAAGGATCTGGGATGCAGCTGCAGAGGCACCGTGCTCACTGCTGCAAGTGGCTCTGAACAACAGGGCTCTGGCCTGGGAGAAATTAGGATTTAGTGGCAGGAGATTGCTTGGGAGATTACACACAGAAAATCAGCAGCAGGGCAGTGTCTGTCTGCCCTGCCATGAAGAGCAGGTGAATCAAAGTCAAATACACACACTCAATAAGCCTTACCATCCTGAAACCCCTGCCCCTGTAAAAATCACCTTCTGATCGTTAGGTCAGATTAAAGTGGTCAAAGCCCACGATCCATTCCTTGGAAAACTGACTTCTGAGGGCACAGGAGATGGAAACAGGCACCACCCTGCCCTTGACACCAACATCAGATCCAGGGGCTCCTACAGAGTGGAAATCTCCAGCCCCAGCTACAGCTGGTAGAGTCAGAGTGCATGTAAAACATCCTGGGCTGTTTCACAAGAGAAATGGTCTCACTCCTGCCTGGATTCCAGAGTGATTTCCTGCCACCCACATGAGATGTTCCCAGCCAGGACAACGAGTCTTGGCTCTCCACCTGAAATCCCAAACCCATATTCTTCACCCTACAGCTGCAGGGGAGCCCAAAACCAAACCTGAGCTTTGCAATCACCTTCTACCACTCCAGCAGACCCAAAGCCCCAGACCTGGCAGGGCAGGGATTGCAGACACAGCTGGGCCTAGGTTGGGCAAGACCCTTTGGGATATGAGCACTGGGATTAAAAGGTAAACCTGCTCATATGTTGCCAAAAACATCCGAGATCTGCAATAAGGAAAAGTAGATAAGTCCTCTGCAATGCCAAAACCCTGCAGTGCTTTAAAGCTTCAGGGGAAAAAAAGGATGTATATTCAAAAGCCAAGGGCCAGGACCACTTCTTTGCTTTGAAATTCTAACCAAAATCCAAGGTTCCCCTTTCTGTTCTGAGTACAGTGGATTACCAGACCCCAATCCCACAATAATCCCAGGGTTCCCAGCTTCCCCTCCCTTCTCCCTGCTTTGGATGGGCACCCCACATCTTCTCCCCAAATGGGCAGGGCATCTCCCACCCCTCATTTCCATCCTGCACCACAGGCTCCAGCAGAGCTTGTTTAGTTCCCTTTTTTCCCTTTTCACAGAGCTAAAAACGCTTCCAAAACTACCTTTACCAGACTGAAAAACGTTCATTTGAAAGTGTGCTCTGTGGAAAGAGTGAGGCTGGTGGAGGGAAGGAAGTGACACAGGGCTTGCTGACCAATCCCCCCTGGAGAAGCCCAGACAGGGTGTCAGAGCCAGCAGAACCCCACAGCCAGGCAAGGAGCTGCAATTCCAACACCTCACCCATTTTCTTCCCCCCATATTCTTATTTATAGGCTGAGATACTACCCCATATGCACATCCTTCCTGCCTATCTGAACATGTAAAAAAGGTGTTCTATCTGCATTATTTTGGCCAAAGGATGCTCTTTCACAAGAGGGGGGAATCAGTGATGTTGTGTCCACTGGGATCAGGGATGAGGAAAGCAGCACACATTGTTAAATCAGAGAATTGCTCCCCATGCCCAAACTTTGACTTTTCCACTGTCCTGACCCAGCACACAGGAGCTTTCCATCTCCTGGCCTGCTGAAGAAAGAAGGAGGGGGGAAATGAAAAAAAAAATAAAGAGGAGGGGGGAAAAAAGGCCACTTTTTTAACTGAAGGAAAAGCCATGCCAAGTCCTGCAAGCACTGCCTGGCTGGGCGCCAGGAAATGTGTAAATTTTCCTGAGCTTGGGCTATTTTGCCAGAAGTCTGCAATGTGTCTGGACACGACTGGTTCCCCTTTGTCAGCCCTGGCCTGACCGACCAGGAAGTTTGAGAGAGGGAAAAAAAAAAAAAAAAAGAAAAAAAAGGCAGACACATTTCCCCACCCCTGGTAACACAATGACTCTCCTGTAATACCTTTAATTTCTGTACCAACAATCACAGTGGTCCCACACTTTGGGGTGGGAGGAGAGGGGGACCAGAGCTCCTTTAATTCTCCAAAACTCCAATTTTTTTCCCAGTCCCGTGTTTGCTGATAACCTCCCAGCCACCCTCCCAGGCCTGCAGTGGTTATTAGGGCTTGTTGCTATAAATACCAGTGTTAACTCCTTGCACTCCCTGAGCACTGAGCTGGGAAGAAAAGGGGCATTTAGACAACTTTTTCCTTTAATAAAAAGAAAAAAATAAAGAAAAAAGCAGACTGAGTTTCACCTAACACACTTTTAATAGATTTACCCAGAGCTTGAAGCTGGAGGTGTCAAACCTTTCCCCAACCTTCCCTCCTGGCTTTGGGCTGGTGGGGGGTTGAAAATACATTTAAACTCATTTGGGAAACACGGATTTCACCGGGCTGGGAGAGCCAGGAGACCTGACCCGGCTTGCAAAAAGATCTGCTGCCATGGCAAGGAGGAGGAGGAGGAGGAGGGGGAAGGTCACAGAGGGGACACAGGAGGGAAGGGCAGGGTCCAGCCCTTGCTCTGCCCCACTGGCCACGCTGGTCCAGCCCAGCATCTCTCACAGCTGGAGGACACACCTGCAGAGGCAGCCAAGCGTGGACAGGGGGAAGTTTAAGGGTGAAAACTCTGCTGTTTCTCAGCCCAAGTTTGGTTCAAAAGCATCTTAGAGATCTTCTAGTTCCACTTCCCCTGCCATGGGCAGGGACACCTTCATCTAGGCAGAGTTCCTTCAAACCCTCACAGAAGTTTAAAAAAAAAATAATCCTTTTTTTTAGGGTATTCAAAATTATCCCAGGAGTCGAGTTCTAATGATTTTTGATGCTTATAAAAAGGAACTGTAATTATTTAGATAGACGTGTAGCCTCCCCACTCATCGACAGCTGATTTCATCTCAATTAAAAAGGGAAAAAAGCAGACTCTGGGAAAATACTGTGTGGCTTATGTTGAGCCTAGTAAATAGATATATCCAAGAACATTTGTTCTCAAGAACACATACAAAGAGGGGAGGCTTTCCAGAAATACCTGGAAGCCAAGCAACCTGTTCAAGACAGGTGAAAAGGTGAAGAAAAAGAAACATGTCCAGGTGAACATATTAAAAGAGTGGTACTGATAAGGACTAGTTTGAATTTTTTTTTTTTTTTAGTGTCCCTCCCCAAGAATGAGGCAAAGTATTCAAGGGACCTCAGTGGCATCAAAGGTTATATCCAAATATTCACAGGGATGAGATGCTCTTGAGCAAGTTCTCAAAAGAAAAGGGTACAAATTTCTTATTTTTCCATTATCTAGTGCTCTCATCTTTCCACCAGCTCTCCCTGAGTAAATACATTCAGTTTAGCCAGAGAAATTAGACCCTATAACTATTAAAACATTTTTCCCTTAGACACCTGTCCCAGCTCAGTTCAGCAGCCAGACCAAAGACCCTTCCCTGCCTCAAAACCAGCTCCTCCAAACCCCTTTTCCCTGAAAACCACATTTATTCCACTTATCCAAATAAGGCTCCATTTCCTACAGCTGGGAAAAACCTGTGATTACACCAAAATCATCCCTGGCTAAAGGCATGCAAGGCACCAGATGCAGAAAATATGGGAACAGCAACTTTCCAGCTAGTTGGCTGTAGTGAGGGCATCACCAACCCAGCCACTTCCATTCAGATTTCTGCCTGGATGAGGGGACAGGAGATGCTCTTCAATGGCCAGATGAAGAGGTAGACACAAAGTTTTAAACAAGAATTTATTTGTTTGCTTGAGAGGTTTGTGAATGTGCTTGGATGTTCCACCAAGAGTGACTCCTGTTATTCACACAGGTAAATTAAGGTGTTTTAAGGAAAATTTGAGGTGTTTAAGGAAAAGAAGGTCCCTCACAGAAGAGAGAGAAGGGAAAGTTGAAGACAAAAAAAATGCTCAGCTTTGCTCTCAGATTTTTCTTTTAACCCCAAAAGCCAGGGGTTTGCACGTACAATTTTAACAAATTAATTTTTCCCAACATTTTTTGCTGCAGGAAGGAGGAAAAAAAACTTATCCCAACTCTATCAAGACACAGTGTGCCCACAGCCAGTGCTCCTGGTGTCTTCCTTAGGCTGGCCTGAATCAAAGCTGCCATTCAGGCACATCCCACTCCCACACGAGACCTGGGCACACTGACCCACCCTCTCCTTGGGAAGGACACCAAAAGAAAGCAGCCCCATTAGCATTCTGAGCACACAGCCACTTGCTCAGCCCCCCTTTCACAGCCTGGTGTAAGCCTTGAATCAGGGCTAACGAGACTCAGGGCTATGAATAAACTGGGTATGAATAAAGTATGAATTCTCTGTATGAATAAAGTGCTCCACAAGCCAGCGACACCCCGAAGCCTCCCAGCCCAGACAGGGATAAAGGGACAACAGGAGTGGCCTGGCAGTGCTGGGTGATCCCAGATAAGTATCAGACTCTGCACATCTCAGTAATTCCTGCTGGGAGCCACCCAGCTCAGTGCCCTGGTTCCCTGACAGGGCCCATCCTCACCTTGACCCCACTGCTGCCAAAATCTCTATCCAGACCATAAGGACTTCCCATCTCGACTCCAGTAAATTCCTTCCTCCTCTTTCATTTTTATGGGTGAGTACTGCAGATCCCTGCTGCTCTCCAGGAGGAGCATTCACAACCCTGGGTGAGATGGATTGTCCCCACTGGGTAAGGATGGAACTGCCCCATCTTCCCCAGGGAATAAAAGCTCCTGGAGGAGCTGGAGCTATGGGGGAATGAGGTTTTCCATCCCCTCATCCTAACCTGCCCCATGCATTCATGGCCCTGGAGCCTCTGCTGTAGTCCCAGCTAGAAGAATTGTTAGCCAAATGCTAAGAGGAATGAGAATGAAAATAAAATTAGAGCAAAATATTCTACATCAATCAATAAAAAACAAACCAAAGCCTGATGCCAAAACCCAGACTGAGCAAGGATGACCCTGTGTGTGACTCCAGAGGTGCAAGGCAAACCATGACCAAAAAGCATCCAGGGAAGGACACAAAAAAAAAACTTTTGGGAGCACATCTGGCTACTTGGAGCCACAAAACACATGCAGAGACAAAGCAGAAAATGAATTTGGTGACCACCAGTCCTCATGGAAAAACACCAAAGGAGCCCAGCTGTCAGTGCCACAGAGACAGGACAGGGGAGGAGAGCCCTAAACATCCCAGTGGGGAGTGGGCTGCCCATGGAGGGACCCCTGTCCCCTGTCCCCTGTCCCCAGCTCCTGGGGCTGTGCAGTGATTAATTGCCCGTGCAGGAATCGATCCAGCTCCACGAAAAGCACGGGATTGCCATTTCCCTGGGAGGGGCCACCTGGAGGAGCTGAAATCCAGAGGACCTGAAGTAATTGTGTTTCTCTGTCTTTCCCTGGCATTTTTTAGGTGCTGATTAATGCAGAGCCCAGGGAAAAAATCAATAACCTTAACCCTTAGGAAGCGTTTGCATTTATGTAGAGGATGCTGCATGCCTGATGAGCTGGGCTTTACCCTCCCAAGCAGGATGGAAAGTTGGAGACATCCCCTGGTGCGATTTTGGGGGATGTCCAAGGAGAAGAACTCCCTCACGGGGAAAAAAAGTTTAGAAAACACAAATAAAACAAAACAACGAGCTAATAAAAAACCAGAGGCACTTGATGGGGGGGTTTTTTGGGTGTGGGGGTGTCTCTCCAGCAGTGCCACAAGCCCCGCAGCCCCGTCCCCGCCGCAGCATCTTTCAGTGCAATTTCAGACAAATTGATTTGCAAAGGGCGAGGCTGGCAGCCCCGGCTGCTTTGCATAGGCAGCGCTCAGCACCACACAATGCAGGGCAGCCTGGCAAACAGAGGCACGCAGCGGGAACTGGCCGGTTCAAAGTCCAAACCCACACCCCCTCACCCCAGTCTGGTTTGAAAGGTCACCCTGTGTCTGGGAAAATAGTCTCAGGATACGAGCCTTTATTAAAGGTCACTATTTTTCAACGGCACTTAACACACACTTGCACACAAATTGAGGCTGGGAGAGAGGAGGGAAAAAAAAAAAAAAAAAAAAGGAGGGAGAAGAAGGAAAAAAAAAAAACCTGGGGGCTGCCTCGCATTGTACATTGTGCTCGCAAGATTTATGTCTTGTGGTCACCAGCAGTAAACACACAGTGCCTCAGTATTAAAGTTCACATTAATCCACCTTTTTTTTCTCCCCCCCTCCTCCTTTAAATCTGGCTCCCTCTTTGCAAGGCAGGACTTTAACTAATCACTTTTGTTTTTCCTCCCTGCCATAGGGTTTGCCTTCACATGTGGGGTTTTTTTCCCCCCCCTCTAATTTTGTTTGGTTTGATGCCTTGCTCGGAGGTTTTGGGCTGCTGGCATGAGTTTTTTGTTTTAGCTCATCTCTATGCAATACATTATTACAAACATACCATTTACACTATAGAAAAAATACAAAAAGATGCTATTAAACAGTTTTTGTTGGGTTTTTTCACCGAGTTCTGCAATCATACATCATGATGAGACATACAGTGATTAAAACCAGAAAGCTTTTTTTTTCCTCCCAGACATATCTGTATTACATTTCCTTATGCAAATGCACTAGAAGTAAAATAATAATTCCTATTTTACACATCCAACCCCCCATGATAAGTTACTCATTTTAAAAAACACTTTTGAAACTGTGTGTTGAGTTAGTAGGTGAGCCAGTTTTAATGAAGATGCCAAATTAATTTCCACAACAACTGGAAAAATAAAAGTGAATTTCACCTAGGAAGCAAAGCACACAGTGCTCTGAATTTCCATTTGGTTCCATGATAATATATTTTCAACCCACCAAAAGCACAATAATTTTTTTTTTTTTTTGCTAAAAATGTTTGTCAAACAAATATGCAATGGTGAAAACATCTCAGTTCAGTTCAACACCCCAAAACAAATAACTATTTTTTTTTCAAGTATGGTAAGTAAAATTTAAATTATTTTGCATGGCCAGCACCAATATTTGTATAAATACTTTGATCCCTTTATCTGTTGGGTTTCTCCTTGCCAGGGGGCCACTTCTAAAGGGTGAGCTCCTCTGCAGTGACCACTTCCCAGCTGGCAAAAATCCAGCCAGACCCTAACTGGGGTGGTCAGGAAAAGCACCAAGTGGGGAGGTAAAGGGGAAATGAGAGACAGGAGGTAGAAGTGAAACTCTGAGACAGATGAACCCAAGGGCTGGGTTTCAACAAAAGAAAAAAAAAAAAGTTATTTTCAAAGGTCATTAAACACACAGGGTTTGGTCATCTTATAAACAGGTGTTTTTTAAAAGGGTTTATAGGGGTTTTTTTTGGTGTATATATAAATAAAAATACACATTTAGAGGTTCAGATTCTGAGGTCCCACCTCTCATCTCCTGAGCAGCCCTGTGTGCCACAATCTCACTGACATCAAGGTGCTGCTGGGGATAGGGAATAAGTGCAAATGATTTAATTTGCTGCTGCTGCTTCCACAATCCTCCCAGGACTGGAGTGGGTGGGCTCAGAATTCCTACAGGATGTGCCTTGGCACAGGATTTTGGAGGGGTCCTTTAAACCCAAATTCTCTGCCAGTGTACAGATGCCTTTGTAAGGGGTTAATGCAGCAGTGAAATTAAGAGGAAATACCAGAGGGTGCCAAAATGTGCAGGGGAAAACAGGAACTTTCTGGCAGCATCCCCAAAATTGGCTTTTTAGCTTCAAAATGGACCTCAAAAAATTGCAGGTGAGAGAAAGAGCAATGAGGACCTTTCTGTGAGGTGGAGGGGTTTTAGTAGTTTTTTTTTTTTTTTTCAGTTGTTTAGCTTGGTTTTGTTTGAGGGATTTTTGTGGGTTATTGTTGTTGTTGTTTAGGTTTGTTTTTTTAAAAATTTAGGTACACTTGGTTTGCTACAAGAATTAGGGTGCTATTCCACCTCCTGCAAAGCCTGATCCTAATTCCAAGGATGCTTCCAAGCACAAAAAGGGCTCAGGAGACCTTTCAGTATCTCTGCTGCCCCAGACATGAGCCAAGAGACACCCAGGAGGAGTTTCCAGTTTGGGATGTCCCAAAATCCCACAAACAGCATGGCCCAGGATGCCTGGGGAGCTCCTATGGACAAACCAACATCCAGAGCCAGCCAAAAACCCCAGAAGGAGCAGAGTGGAGCTGTTTGGAACAGTAAAGGTGTTTCCTGACAAATCCCTGATAAACACCACCACCTAAAATCCAGCTGCAGGGGAAGGATGGAAGATGCAACGAGATCCCAAAATTCCTCCCATGGTTTTACTGGACTAAGCCACCTCTGCACAAATCACAGGAGGAGCATCAGGTTAAAAGGGTTTTTCCCTACAATCCCCTGAGTAGAGTCAGTGGGAATCTCCAGGAAGGAGAGCCACACATGTTCCCACGGCTGTGAGCTCAGAACTCGACAGTTTTGGTAAATTTGATTCAGAATGAAACTGCCCTGGACAGAGCACCTGAAAGCCCCTCTTCACAGATCAATACTGCTTTTAACAACAAGCCAGCTCCTTGCACCCTGACCCATGACCCACACCATCCAGCTTTCTCTTTCCTGGGCAAACAACTCCAAGGAAATCCATAAACCCCTGTAATTATTTGCATTATACCCCCTACTTCTGCTGCCAGCTTGAAAAAAATAAAATTTAAAAAAAAATTCCCACGTGACTCCAACCTGAATTTAGAAAGAAAATTTGGGAAGGGAGAGTGCCTGCCTCATCTGAGTTGTGGCTCCATGCTGAGAAAAGGGAAGTGCAGGGTCCTGCTCTCTTCTGCTCCGTGGCACATGGGGGTGAGCACAGCCCCCCATGGCTGCTCTGGAGGGTTTCCCCAGCTGGGGAGGGGATGCTTGGATCAGGGTTTCTAGCACACCAACACCCCATCCACCCTGATTGAATTCCACAGAAATTAAACCACAGAAACACGGGTTTTGCCTGCAGAGGTTTAACTTCACGTGTGGTTCCTACATGGGTTGGTTCCCCAGACTGAGGTCAGATACCAAAAACAAAAAAACCAAAAACCTCAGTCTCGTTTTTTGCCAGCAACTCAAGATTTTGGATTCATCACTGCTCTGTTTCTCAGTTTCCCTTCTCCTCAGCAAGGCCAGCAACCACTTCTCACCTCCACATAAAAATTAACAATTGCAAGTTGCCTTTTATCCTAATGCCCCCTTAGTCCAGAGATCCTGCTTGAAACTTTTCAAACTGTTTCATGCTGTTGTTGCTGTCCAGCACAACAATAATATAAAGTGTCATGTGCTGCACTACACTAAATTCTTTTTTTAAAAAGTGCTTTTTGAAACAAAATATTCAAGGATATCTTTTCACCTGCTAAGAAAGGGATGTCCCTTTGGACACCCTGAGCATTTTGGGATCTGCTTGCACTGGGGGCTTCATGGAAGTGGATCTGTCCACATGCCTAAAAATCAGTGCAGGGAGAGATCAGTGCACCCAGCTCATTTCTCAGACCAGGTGGAGCTGCAACTCTTGCAAAAATAAATTAATGAAGATGTTGTATGGTCTCACTGTGCATCCAGCCTCCCAAAAAACATCACAGGCAGCTACTAAACTGGCTTGAAGTTATAACCAAGCCCTGTCATAAATTACTGACACTTAAGGTTTCCTTGCAAATCAAGCTGCTCCTGGTTCACAAATTTCCCATACAAACTTACCAGCATTCACACTTTTGTGTTGGCTTTACTCAATAAAAGCAGTTCCCATCAAATGGGCAGCAGCTATTCACTGGCAAAGACCTGCAAAACCATCTTCAATATTGCTTTGCAGGATGGGGGAGAAATGTTGCCTGGGGGACCTTTGAGGGTTTTGGTTTTTTTTTCTTTTTCCTTATTTTGCATCCTTTTCAGCAACACATTTCCTTATGCCCTACTTGACTGAGCACCAGATCTCAGTGTGGAGCATCAGAAGCCAATCTCTGCCAGAAAGACAGATACTATAAAAGGCCAAAGGTCTGATTTGGCACTGAGTTAGCCCTGAAATATTATTTTTAAATTGGCATCTATTTTCAGACACGCTCTTTACGCTGCTGAAAGAGAATTAATGTCACACTGTTGGTGCATTTTGTGAGCTCAGTGCCAGAGCCATCAAACTCCAAAGTTAATGCAAGTCTGAAGTAAATGAGCCCAGAGCCAGAGGTTCTGGTTTCTGGCAGGAAAACAAATAAATCTGCAGTGCAAAATCCCAGTGTCCACCTGCCTGGCCAGGAGATGCTGGGAGAGGTTCAGCTCAGTGCCCAGCATTCTGCTGAGGAAGCCCAGGGAGAAAAACTGCATCTTTCTGAGAAACAGGGTGAGAACTGCCTGTGAGTGCATCAGGGACAGTGCCATCTTCATCCCAGCACTGCCTTTGCTCTGTCATCTCCAAACCCCAGCTTGGATCTCAAAATCTACATTTTCTTAAGGCAGGATAACCTTCCCTAAGAGCTGCCTTTTAGGGACAAGACAAAGCCTCTAACCACCCCCAGCAGAGCCATTAAACCCTACATTAACCTGCCAAAAGGGACCACTTGTGGCAAAAAGTTTTATGACCCACCATCAGGCTGGGGAGAGTGATGCTCAGTGGGCACAGGTTCATTAATTAATTACAACTCTTGGTCACTCCTTCCACAGGCTGGGCTTGACCTGGTGACCTCCAGCAAGAGCACCAGTCCCCTGAGCCCCCCAGCAGCTCTTGTTTTACACATCTCAGCCCTTCCTGTCCCAGCACTGACACATGGTTGAACCGATATCCTTCCTCTGCTTCCTCTCCCGTTGCTAAATGTCCAGCAGGATTGCACAAAAGCACCCAACAGGAAAGGTCAAGCTGGGTTTCATGCCTGAGGTCTAGGATTACATCAAATCCTCAACGTTCTTCTGTCCTGAGTGTTGGGTGAGCACTTCCCAGTTTCAGCCACAGCCCAAGGAGCAGAAGTGTCTCCACGGGGGTTTGCCCAATTCCTGCCTCAAAAACCCCATCAGATCATTCCCACATCCCTGACCCCACCAGGGCTGCTGCTGCAGAGACCTATGGAGCTGTGACAGGCAGAATTAAGGTTTGCTAAAACTCCCTACAGCTCAAGCTTCCAATTCACTGCAATATTCAATATTACTGACCAAACAACTAAGCCTGGGAAAGCTTTGAATGTTTCCAAGCAGCTCCTCAGATTCTGCAAATTTGGAATTGAAATCTACATTCAACAAACAAAACAAATTTTATTTAAAACAAACAAACAAACCACTCTTTAAAAAGGACATGCTTTTGATGAAAATGTTTAGGAGGAGATCTGACACAAAGGGATTTGATCAAAGTCCAGGCAGTAATAACACTCTAAACTTATTGATATGCTTAAGTGGCTCCTAAGCATTCTGCAAACATTAATGAGTTTATCTGCACAATCCTCTCATGGACTGAGCTATATGCATGGGTTAAAACTCCAGATTAAAACTTCCAGGTGTCACAAAGCCTCAACTAGAGCCAGGCATTAAGCCCAGGTCTTCAACAAAAGCCTCACCCAGAGGTAAGGTGGGCAGAGACAACCTTGACTTTTCCCCCTGGCCATGCCCACATTCATCTCACTGGCTGGAAGTCTCCACAAAAACTTCTCACAGTGATTCCAAAGCAGAAATATTGGGTAACACTGCACCAGCAACACCCATTTAATTTCATTTTAATTCCATTGCCATATCTGCTTCCTGAGCCCTCCCCAGAGGGGCTGTTCCCTCCCTGGCTCCCGAGGGCTCTGCACCCACAGCCCCAGGGTTTGTTTAACCTGGGCTGACTTCTCACAGCAGCAATTAAACTCTCTAAGGCCTCACCTGTATTTCACAAAAAAAAATCTTTTCCTTAAAATAGTTACTCACAGGCTCCTGGGCCCAAAAGCTCTGAGATGCAAAGGGAAAAAGTGACTGCCTCATTTTTTGCTACTGATAAATCAGGTTTTGACCACAGCTAAAGCTACTGCTAAGACTGTTCCTGAGGAAAAGAGAATATAATCTGAGCACAACTATCAGGGTTTATAATGATTAATTCGATGTCCAATGCTGTGATCAAGCTGCTTGGTTCACCAGCTTCTCCTTCAACACAGGCTGAGCCCAAATCCCATTTCTCCTGCTGCTGGCAGGAGTTGTCCAAGCAAAGCAAGTACAACCAAATACTGGAGAGAACAAAACTCAGCTTGGTAAGGGAAATGTGGCTGTCACCCCTTCAGCTACCTGGCAGAAAGGGGCACTCCCAGGAGCTGGAGAACCAGTGCTGTGCATCACTTGAACTAAATAAACATTAAACAATTAAGATGCAGGTTTTTGGTTTTATTTTTTTTTAGTAGTTTGCCACTACCCTGAGCCAAATTCTGCTCTCTGCCACCTGAGACCTCAGGAGAGGAGTCACATAACCCTGCACAGTGGGTTATGAAAAACCAGGAAAGCCAGGAGAGGGAAAGAGCTAAGGGAAAAAGCAAAGCCCTTGCACCTTTCATGTGGAAAGCCTGGATGGAAAATAAAAATGAAGATGTGCTTGTGAGATTGAGTGTTATTACTTAAACAATGGGTCTAATCCTGGAATGTGCTCAAACCTTTCCCAGCTCCTGCAGATGGGGCTGGCTCTGTCTGGAACTGAGGACTCTACACAAAGAGGAGACATGGTCCAGGCTTGTCCAAGATTTCCCATTTCAAGCTGATAATTCGGGTTTTGATTAAAAATATTTTTAAAAAATCTCAGTCTTCCTCAAAAAGAAAGAGTGGGGATTCACATAGGAACTGTCCAAATGGGTCAGATTTGGCTTTTCTGTAAATATTATGCAAAAAAAAAAAAAAAAAAAAAAAAAAAAAAAGTTTAAGAAGTTGTGTAAGGGTAATCCCCTTGCAGCCAGCTCTGGAGGCAATAAACTAGCATGGGATCTGTTCTCTCAGCTAATACACACTGAGCTTCACTTAAACCCCTGGAAAGAGCCACACATGATTCATGAGCTGTGGACACGCTGGGAAACCCAAGGCACTGGCTTTTGGAGATGAACCCACTCCCAGCAAACATTCCAACCATGGATATTCCATGATTCCACTGCTTAGTTCAGCAGCCATGGATCCACTCACCAAGAGAAAAGCAGCAGTGAGAAGGGGAGCTTGCAATGGCTTCAACCCTCTACAGACCCCAGGCAACAAAAAAAGCACAGCATAGCCAAGGCCAGGCAGATTCCCAGTCCAAATGGGAAGAGCTACATGCTTTGCCTTTCTTTGGTTGATATTTGCCAAGACAATCTTCCAGAAACCTTAGAAATGAGGAAATATTGCATTTAAAATATCAAGATATCTCTACCTTCCAGACAAAGCCCACAAGAAAACCCCACAACTGTATTTAATTCACGAGAATGCAGCAGCTGCTGAAATTGGGAGAGTTGTGGCTACAAAATCCACAAAGGAGTTAAGATCTGGGTTATGAGCTTCCCAACCCATTATCACCCATTGTGTGATAAACATCTCCCTAAGTAGGCACTCTCCTTTACCCTCAAGCACCTCCTTTAATTGTATCTTGGGCTAAAAGCAAATCATCCTTCCTCTTAATATCGGGTTTGATTAAGTTAATCTTGATGTGATATCATGGAGCAATATTTACTGCTCTCCAATAATTTATGTAAATAGCTTCCCCTTTCACCCCAGCCGTGGAGGATGGCAGGTGATTCAGTGCTGCTGCTCCACTCTCACATCTGTGCCCGAGGCTCCTGATGGATCGAGCCAGGGGCTGACAAAACCTGTGGTCCATCATGAGCACCAAGCCTGCCTTCTTCTCTGGCCTCAAAACTCCCCAGCCTGCTCCACAGCTGCACACAATAAGGCTTTCAATGCTTTTCCTCCTCCCCCAGCAAGTCTTTAAACAGGTTTTGTTGTTTTTAAAGTTGTATTTTGCAGTTAAGCAATGAAAGCACATCACATGCACTGATATCCAGCAGGCTGAGAAATTGCTCCTTGCTGACTTAGGCTCAAACCAAGCTCACACCACATCACCACCACAGCCCTTCACAGATTTGAGAGCAGCTGAGATAAGGACAGAGATAGGAGGAACCACACACACACAGGAGTGAACAACCACCTGCAATCACAGGAACTCTCCAGGGAGGAAGCCAAGGCCTGGAGACATGGTGCCAGCAAAAGGAGCTGACCCCAAACCCACTCTTGGAAGCTGAGGTCTCCAGGGATGCTCTACCCAGCATGGCACAGGATGTGCTTCACTTTAAACCAGCTTTAGTCACTTCTGCAGCAGTGAAAGGTCCCTCCTGAGGCACAAGACCATGACACTTCTCAGGCTATAATATCTGAGCTGCATTCACTATCCCATGCAGTTTCCAGCCCTCTCCCTTCCATGGGAACATCCCCTGCAGCACCAATCTCTCCCCACCTCCACGGCTCCAAGTGCAGAGCCCAGCTTTGCATGACTTTGAATCACATTTCAAATATCATCAAACCAGTGAGAACCATGAGCGCTTCCACCTGATCCCAAATCTGAATATGCACTAGAATTCTTTTTTTTTTTTAGCTGCATTTTCTGGGCATGCATTTACAAGCACTTTGGAGCAGGCACCTATTGACTGGTGGGAGGGTTGGGAAATAAGCCAAAGGGATAGCAGTGTGTTTTCATTCCTCTTACTTCATCTACTACAGCTCATGTCCTTTGATTCCCTCTTCAGAGGGTGTTTAAGGCTTGTACAACATCACTAAAAACCCCAGATCACATAAAATACAGCTGCTGGAAAGGCACTTTTACCTCCTATTTCACTTTTTCCTCCTATTGCCCCATTTCTTGTGGAAAGAGCTTCCACAGCCACTTGTAACTAAGAATTCCAATTAGTGCCCAGTGCAGTGATGATGAGGAAGAAAGTGAGAGGGGACAGCTGTCCTCTAGAAACTCAACTGAGATTACCCACTCTTTAGTCCCAGACCATTGAAACAGCCACCAGATTGTAACAACCTCCAGCCAATAATGACATGTTTTGCAATCACCAAATCCCTTTGCAAAAACAGGGCAGGATGAATCTTATCACCTGAGCACTTGGGCAAACTGGTGGAAAGAGCTGCAGCAGCTTGGCAGCAGCTCTGGCAGGGTTTGTCCACACTTGCTCAGCCTGGCAGCAATGGGAGTGGAGCTCTGTTGGATTTGGGATGTTCAGGCTCCAGGGAGGACCATGGAGAAATTCTCATTCCCTCCTCTCGTGCTCTGCTTTCCTCCACAGAGCTTAATGACAATTTGTCTTGAAGAACATTCTCAGGCCTGTGGCTGGATTTTGATCATTTCACAATAAATCCAGAGCATCTCTCTCACTGTACACCAGCCCAGCCCTAGCCAAGGAACTGCAGATTAGGAATTCCAGCTGCAGGGAAGAGCTGGACTGGGAAAGGCAGCATCCAGCTCGTGCAGAGGTTTGCAGTAAAGCACAGTGACCTGTCTTACTCCCAGCTCCAGAGTATTTCTCATCATGGTGAATTTCTCCCAGGCCAGCTGCTTTAAAGTGGATATTTGCTCCCTTCCTGGTGAGCACAAACAAATTATAGTGGATCACCTGGAAACTGATTGTTCAGAGCAAGTGTTGTGTCTGTGAAAAATCCACTAATACTGAAACACCATTTAAACAATACTTGGAAATAAACAGAAGAGAAAGTTTCAGAAAGACACCTGTGTCACATTTTATTTGGTTTGGGGCTGTAATTTTCTCCCATCCTTTTCTGTTTAGAGCTAATTTAAGACTTTCTGCATCTCATCTGCACATTTTTGCAGGTTCTGATTTAATTGCAGAGCAACACCCAATAAAGCCAACAGAAACATTTTTCCTCAACATCGTGGGGTCTTTGACCTCAGTGCACAGTCTTTATACAGATACAAGCAGCTACTTTCAGAAGGCACAGCTATGAGAAGTCTCCCCTGAGACCTCCAAATCCATCTAAAAAAATCTCTTGGACAAAAGGCAAACTCCAAAAGGGCTGTCCCAAATTGAGCTGTGGGGACATCAAGCTCAGATCACTGCTGGGGTGAATGCTAGGTGTCCTCCCAGCTCTGCAGCTCAAACAATGTCTTCTGCCATGCACAAGCAATCCCTGTAATTTCTGCCTGCTGACATACAGGGAGAGGCTCCTTGCACTGCCCAGCAAAAAGGGGAGTTGCCCTTGAAGTGTAAGGTGCTCCTAAAACACCGAAATATCTCAATTGCTCCAGAGCTCTCATTCAAAAAGTACCCAAGAGCAGAGACAACATGGAAAGCAGACAAAACTTTGCACACAGAGAGCCCTGAAATCATTAAATCCATGGAGATGCTGCAAAGGAGGTGAACCTGTTAGGCAGTAGTCTCAGACTCAGCTGATCCCCTCCCACCTGAGCCTGGCTTTCCCCTTCACCCTTCGGAGCCAGAGCTTCGGACCACCCGAGCTCAGGCTGCATTTTGGGTCACATAGCCAGCTCAAGGAAGGTTCAACCCCAGCTCCTTGAGAGCCTGGGACACAGGCAAGAGCTGCAACACTCAGGACACCCCAACACAGTCAGACCTTCCTGCAGGTGAGGAAAAGGCTGAGGAACTCATGCTAGACACAGCAGTTGTGATTTAGAGCACAGTGAGGGCACACACACATCTGACTGGGTGCTGGTGTGGAAGCAGCAGCCCAGGTGCTCCAGGTACAAAGTGCAGAGGCAAAGCAAAGCCAGCAGGGTCAGGGAGCAGCCCTGGGGATGCCAGGCCTGGATCCTGCTCCATGGCTCCAGGTTCCTCTGTATGCCTTGCGACACTCGGCTGCCAAGCCTCGCGCCTCCCGACTTTCACACGGCCAGCGACGGCCGGGCAGGCCATAAACCTCCCAAAAAAAGCCATGGAGCTGCACAAAAGCCTTCTCCCAGCACATGATGTGCACCAGCCCTGCAGCCTCAGCAAGTGCTGCTGTCTCATAAAACCCATTCTCATGCTATTACGAAACTCCTCGCCAACACCCGCCGCTGCCCCGCTCGGGTTTCGTTTGCCACCTGCCCCGAACGAGGAGGGGACGTTCCAGTTGCACAAAATGCAAACGGGGAGCCCTGGGCCATTCTGCCACCCACACAGTTAATTACATCCTCCACAGGCAGAGAAGGGCTGGGTGTAGAGGATCCAGGCCCTCCCGTGGCTCGCAGAGACACGAAGAGCGGTCGGCACATCCCGCCGGCTGGGCGAAACACCAGCTCACTCTTACAGGCTGGCTGCTCATGAGCCTTAAAGGAATTCCCTGGAGTTTCCCCCTCCCCCCCCCAATCAGCTCCAAAGCTCACAAATACACACAGAGATTGTGCCTTTTTTTTTTTTTTTTTTTTTTTTGCATAGATTAATTTGAAGCAAACTTGGCACGTGAAGCTTTCAAGCTTGTGTTGTCACAGAGCTGAATGTCAGGGGGGTTGGAAGGAGATGGTCTTTAGGGTCCTTTCCAACCCAAACCATTCCACAATTCTGTAAGAGCTACTCCAGTGAGAACCATTCAGATAGTTACAATCAGGTTTGGTGATCTGAACCTGCACCTAATTCCTCTTCCCTTCCCAAGATTCTTCCAGATGGACTTTTTTCCTTCTCAACCCTACTAGGTTTAAAGGCAAAAAGCAGTGTCTGGCATAGAGCAAGAAAAATAAGCATTGGCCTGCTACAAACCTAAATTTATGGCACTTCTAGAGTCTGGTTTCAGTGAGCAGTTCCCTTTCACTCAAGTTCTCCTTCTCCAAGTCATTGCTCTCCCAATCATTAACTCAATCTCTGAAAAATTGGACTTCGTGTTTTCTGCACAGAAATCTCATTCTAAAGAAAGGCCAGCATGCCTGCACAATTTTCTTATGCTGTGAATGTGGTGGGCACAGAAGAATTAAGAAAAATATAAACCTTCTAAATAAAGAAGAGCCCGCTTGATTAGCTATTAATTGAGAGCTATGTGGCTCTCACTAATGAAAATTAGCAGGGAAATTTGCCAGGCAGATCTGCTGGAACCCAGCATCACCCCAAATCAGCAGGAGGGGTGGCTGCTGTGGATTCCTGCCCTAAAATCAGCAGTGAGGGGGAGGAAGGCTGTGGTCTTACAGGCTCAGTGGGATATTTCCCAGTTTCTACCCCTAGAGTTGGTGCCCCAAAAAGACAAAGCAGGCCAGCTGCTTGAAGTCCTCAAACTTTATGCTTGTTATGTTTTTATTCCAAATGCACCAGGAAAAGGGACTTTTCCTGGGCTGGAAATAGGCACCACAGTCTTTGCCAAAACCATTTCCATGGATTTATATAAGCAGGCTCCCATTGCTGGCTACCTCCATTGGTACTGGAAGTTTTACCTTTATTAAGCAATTTTTAGGCTTTGCTTCATGAGTTACTACTCAAATAACAGGGGCAAAATTTAGGAGTTTTATCAGTCCTCTACATGTAATAAGTTTCACCATCTAATATCCAACTTCTCTCTTCAAATTTAGGATTTACCTCAAGTGATGTCAACACTCAAAATATTATTTCAGTGCCGGCATACAGGTGAGCATGATCCACTTTCAGCAGAGGGCTTGAAAAACTTGATCTATCCATATTTTGGATGCATTAAATATGATCTATAATAAGCATTAATCTGTTTGAATTAATTCAGATTTCAATGTGAGGTATTATGAGGTTGCTATTAAAAAACAAAAAGAAAAATTTCTGAGGAAAACTTCTGTTGGGGTAATTCTCCCAGCTCAGCATAGCACCAAGAAATTCACCCCAAAATGGAGTTAGGACCCAGGTACAACATCTTGAAACAGCTTCAGATCTGTTCCCCATCTTTTTGGGGGTTAAAAAATATGGGGTTTTGTTCTGACCCAGCAGGGAAGGGAGTGCTGGTCCTCAACCACCCCAGAGCTGCCTCCTGGACCTCTGTGTGCACACTCACCCCACGCATTAAAACACAGAAGTAGCACTTTCTCAGACCTCTGGATGTTTTACTTCATCTCAGTATCACTTACAGCCACCATAAATCAAGCAGTCTGTCCCTCTCCTTCCCTAATGCTTTATAAACTGCAGAAAGTTGGAGTGGTTTTTGGCCCAACAACCTACATGCCCCATAATAAATGCCTCTCCTAATGTTGCTCTATTTTATCAATATTGCCAGACTTCTTAATGGGACTCTAAGCTCCTGACTAACAAAATATATTGTCTGTCATATTCCATATTTACTTTTCCTGCAAGGAACAATGATGCTCTATCAGCACCAGCCCAGGGTAACAGAGGTCAGAGCCTGTTAATTAGAAAAACACATGGTCTGACCAGCCAGACCCTGCTGGATGAGCAGCACCCCACTCACAGCCACCCTTTTTTTGGGTGCCAAGAGGACACAAAATTTTACAGCACGCCAGGGATGAGTTCTGAGGGGGGGGAAAAAGCAGAAAGGGAAAAACCCTCCAGCCAGGGTAACACAAGGTTGGCTTGCCTTCAGTAAACGCCTGGCTGTGTGCAGCAGCTGTGGTGCGAGCAGTACAACAAATTCACTTACTGAATGACAACAGCTTTATTGGCAAGCCAATTCAATTAAAGGCACTGCGACCAACAGCGGCGCGGGCAGCGCCCGCCGCAGAGCGAACATGGAATGATGCCGACGTTTCCCCGGGTGCCCTCGGCCCTCCCTGTCCCTCTGCACCAGGGGAAAGGCATGAATGAATTAGGCTCAGATGATGGTAATTAATGGCTTGGCTGTCACTGAGGCATTTGGTGGCTGGAGCTCCGTGCTGGGGGTGGAGTCGCAGCGCTGCTGGGGCAGGGTCTGCTCTGCCAGTGCTGGTCAGCATTGATCAGCTATTGATAGGTTAATAACATATCCATTCTAACCTGATCACACCCCCACTTGAACCTGATCACCTTCATAAAACACGTCCTGTGGGTATGGCAGTCCTGGCGTGAGCTTGATTTAAAAAAAATTATCCTTAATGCTGGGCTAAACACAAATATTCTTATAAAATATACATAAGAATTCATTATAGTCTTCAGTAAAACGGACAAAGCCTGGAATTATTTTGTTTTTATTCTGAGCACTGCAACTTTGCTTTCCAAGGCAGCGTTTGAGACCTCCCCTGCACATGGCATGCATGAGACTGATTTTCCAGCATCACTGAAATTACCCAGGTTTCATTGGTTTCTGAACTGTGACAAATGTTTAGGTGGTGCTGCCCAGCTAAAATGACAAGGGCAACTGCTTTCCCCAAAATTTCAGCAGGGGAAGAAAATGAGTCCTAGGTCCCAAAATATTTTGTAAAACTTCTCTCATTAACTCACTTACGAAAAAGCTTTTTTTTTTTTTTTTAACCTGCAGCAGTGGCAAATAGAATTCAAAGCAGTGACCAGGAAGCACAGGGTGTTGTGGGCCTTTCCTCAAATTTCATAACAATTTCATAACAAAAAACAAAACCCCCTCTTTTCAGAGCACACCAATGTAATTACCTGTTTCCCCGTGTCAAAATGACCAATACTTTTCTGTGCCTCTGGGAATGTGAAACTGAAGAAAACACCACTCATTTGGACGTTCATTATGTGACTCATTATTTTACATTAAACATTTGTATCCTTAAAATAATGGCCTGGCTATTACCAGCCACAAGATTCCCACTTCACTGCAGCTCCAGAGAGGGGTGACACCCAACACTTTAGGGACCATCCCTCTAAGTGGAAAGCATCCCTGCTTTGTTTGTGCTGCAGAAAAAGGGATGCCTTTTCATTTCCAGACAGCATTTCAATATTCATTAAGCAGCAGACTAATGGCACAGTCCTTAATCGCTCAAACAAGGAGTGATGAGCACAGCTCCGGGTCCACAGGAGTCAAGGATGATGCTTTAATGGATAAAATATCATTTCTCCTGCCATCCTGGCTGCTGGTGTCACTCAGAAGCTAAAGCCACACGTGGGAGGGCAGAGGAAGGAGCAGCCAAAATTATCTCTAGATTCCCTCAAATTCTTCCAAGGTAACACCAACTTCATCCAGAGCCACTGCTGGCCACAGCAGGATGAGGATGGATGAATCCTGGATAGAGGGATGGACACTTAACAGTGCACAGACACCATGGATGGACAAATCCAGGCTGTGCCTGGACAGGGATGGACTCCTGGCCGTGCACAGCCACTATGGACAAATCCAGAATCCAGGCTGTCCCTGGACAGGGATGGACTCCTGGCCGTGCACAGCCACTATGGACAAATCCAGAATCCAGGCTGTCCCTGGACAGGGATGGACTCCTGGCCGTGCACAGCCACTATGGACAAATCCAGAATCCAGGCTGTCCCTGGACAGGGATGGACACCTGGCCGTGCACAGCCACTATGGACAAATCCAGAATCCAGGCTGTCCCTGGACAGCAGGATGGACTCCTGGCCGTGCACAGCCACTATGGACAAATCCAGAATCCAGGCTGTCCCTGGACACGGATGGACTCCTGGCCGTGCACAGCCACTATGGACAAATCCAGAATCCAGGCTGTCCCTGGACAGCAGGATGGACACCTGGCCGTGCACAGCCACTGGGCAGTGACTCATTCCCAGGGAGAGGCAGTCCTCAAACAGCTGCCACCAGGCATTCTCAAACCAGTCCGGCCAGTTGAGGTGTGGGTTTGCCAAGAAATGCATAAAGCTGACCTTTGCTGGGTTTTTCAGAGGGGAGGAGGGTGTTTTGTGAGGGAGATAGAGCAGGACTGTGGTGTCCTCAGGTGTGAGGTGATACAATCCTACCAAAGCATGGGGAGAGCCACGAAGGCTGGAGACAGATCCTTGTGTCTCAAGAGACCTGGGTTGAGTTCAGACTCCAGATATACCCCTGGAAAAGCTTTCCCAAAACTAGGAATTTCAGGTACAAGGAAAAAAAAAAAAAATATTTCTGCCCAGAAAAACAGAGCAACACAAGTTCCCACAATGAACAGCCCAGCACAGAACATAACCCTGCACACTCCTCACACCCAAAGTATTTCCCTTGCCCACATGAAGGGCTCAGCTGAGCAGAGAGGCTTTCCAAAAACCTAATGCACATCCCACACAGAGCTCTCCCCTCTGAGAGCTGGAATCTTAGAGAAAAAAGTACTTTAAAGAGCAGCAAGAACAGGAACCACTCACCTGCCTTGTGGAGAGCAGCTCCCGGTGAAGGTCCCGTCCTTCCCTCAGGAAAAATCCACACTGAGGGTCCTGAATATTCTGTCCTTCCCTCAGGAAAAATCCACATTGAGGGTTGTGACCATGCTGTCCTTCCCCTCAAAAAAATCCACACTGAGGGTCCTGAATATTCTGTCCTTCCCCTCAGAAAAATCCACACTGAGGGTCCCGACCATCCTGTCCTTCCCTCAGGAAAATCCACACTGAGGGCTGTGACCATCCTGTCCTTCCCTCAGGAAAATCCACACTGAGGGTCCTGAATGTCCTGTCCTTCCCCTCAGGAAAAATCACACTGAGGGTCCTGAATATCCTGCCCTTCCCTCAGGAAAAATCACACTGAGAGTCCTGAATATCCTATCCTTCCCTCAGGAAAAATCCACACTGAGGGCTGTGACCATCCTGTCCTTCCCCTCAGGAAAAATCCACACTGAGGGCTCTGACCATCCTGTCCTTCCCCTCAGGAAAAATCCACACCGAGCGTCCTGAATATTCTGGCCTTCCCCTCAGAAAAATCCACACTGAGGGTCCCGACCATCCTGTCCTTCCCTCAGGAAAATCCACACTGAGGGTCCTGAATATTCTGTCCTTCCCTCAGGAAAAATCCACACTGAGGGTCCCGACCATCCTGTCCTTCCCCTCAGGAAAAATCCACCCTGAGGGCTCTGACCATCCTGTCCTTCCCCTCAGGAAAAATCCACACTGAGGGCTCTGACCATCCTGTCCTTCCCCTCAGGAAAATCCACACTGAACGTCCTGAATATTCTGTCCTTCCCCTCAGAAAAATCCACACTGAGGGCTCTGATCATCCTGTCCTTCCCCTCAGGAAAAATCCACACTGAGCGTCCTGAATATTCTGTCCTTCCCCTCAGAAAAATCCACACTGAGGGTCCCGACCATCCTGTCCTTCCCGTCAGGAAAATCCACACTGAGGGTCCTGAATATTCTGTCCTTCCCTCAGGAAAAATCCACACTGAGGGTCCCGACCATCCTGTCCTTCCCCTCAGGAAAATCCACCCTGAGAGCTCTGACCATCCTGTCCTTCCCCTCAGGAAAATCCACACTGAGCGTCCTGAATATTCTGTCCTTCCCCTCAGAGAAATCCACACTGAGGGTCCTGAATATTCTGTCCTTCCCCTCAGAAAAATCCACCCTGAGGGCTCTGACCATCCTGTCCTTCCCCAAAATCCGTTGCTGTGTGAGGGGCTCCTGATCAGCGTAAGGAGAAACACCTGGAGACGGGCAGTGCCCACCTGAGGGCAATTAGAGCTTGATTAGCGATGGGCTGCAGGTCATTAACAATGAAACCCCAAGCGCTGGTACCACCCTTGGCTCATCGCTGACATTCTCCTGGTGCTGCAGTGTCCCTTTCTCCACGAGTTTCCTGGTTAATGTCACCCAGGAGTGGTTGTTTTTTTGGGGATGTGAGCCCTCTTTGTCCACCAGCTTTCAGCAGCACGAAATTTTGGAAAGGAATTCCCACCTTCCAAAAAGGGTGGAAGGTCACCAGGAAACCCTCAGTGCTCACCTCTAATGGATCAAGACCCATCCTGACCTCAGTTAAGGGAAAGGGGACATCCCACATTGGTGTGGGAGGATTTTCTTCGTCTTCCCTGCCCGTGGGTTTCTCAGGCCTAATTATGTATTAACTAAACATCCTCTCTTCTTCTTAAAATGAAAATACACAATACACATCTGCTTTAATCAGAGTTTAAAGGAATTTGGGACTCTGAAATTACAGAAGGTATTAAAAGAGGCGTTGCCAAGCTAAAACTCCGTGGCCTTTTAGCAAAACTGGAAAGAGATGGGTGGAAAAAAAAAAGCCAGGGTTTTTTTTTTTTTCCACCAAACTGCCAAATTATCTATTGAGATGAAGCCTTAAGCCATGTAGGTCAGGAGGGAGCAGCTCACCACACTGGCTGCTGCACTCTGGATTTGGCAGGGCTGCCAATGGTCCACCAGAGCACAGCCAAAATACCCCTGTCATTAATGCAGGTTAATCATATTTGCTGCACCTCTGCTGTTCCAATATTCTCAGACAAAAGCTAAATTCAGGAAAACTTGAAGAGAAACTCATCTTTGGAGCTGGCTTATGGTTAATGCAATTAGGAGGAGGGGGAGAATCCACTTATCAAGGACTCTCACTGCTCCCCACCTCCAAAGCTGATTTAAAGAGGAAGCTCTCAGTGTAGTAACTACTTTCTGGTTTACTTTACTTCTTAGCACAGCAGTTGTTGAAACAGCTTCAGTGTTTTCTCAGCTGCATTTTTATGTCAATGCCAAGGAAGGGATGAGATGATTCAGACATATCAGAGGAAAGGAAAGAGGTGTAAAAAATAAATACACTAAAAAACTCCTGCAATTCAATAGGTAAGGTGTGTGCATCTTTAATTACTGCTTGTTATTTATCTCTCCACAAACCCTGGACTCCAATTCCTGAAAGATTTCTCAGTGTGTTACAAAGATACTCTCATTCTGGTGTTTTTGATAATCCAAGTGTGGCAACAAGTGTGAGTTGATTCCCATCCTTCATGTACCCCATGAGGAGGGAGGGTGTACTGGGGGCAAATTGACCTCCTTGGAAGTGGGAAGAAGAAGAAAAACGCTGGGCAGAGGACCAGGGTGGGATGCAGATGATGGAAAAGCTCCAGCAGCTCAAACTCTTCTGTGCTCATCCGTGGGGCAGAGGCAGGGCAGGAGAGCTTGACACTGCTCGCAGCAAAACAAAGCAGATAAAAACCCCAAACGTGCAACACGACACCTTAAAAGCATTCCCAGAGCCCTCTGTCAATCCACCCAAATCCTGACCTTGGAGAAAACGCCCCACCTTGCCCCTGGCTCCTTTGAGTCGTGCTGAGACCTGCCCAGAGAAGAGCCTGGACACGGGGGCTCCGGCAGGGAGGAACAGCACACCCAGCCTGAGCCATGGGCAGAGAGCATCCCCATCCTGGCTGCACCTCCTGGCCAAGGAGATTCACCTCTGCCTTCCCTGCAGTGCAGGGAGCAGTGCTGACATTTTAAAAATTAGTAGTAGCAAGTGTTTGCAGGATTCCCGCTGATTTTGTGGCTTCCTCCCTTGAATGCAGCCCAGTGCAACTCAGAGATGTTCCTTTTCTTCCTTTAAAGCAGAGGGATGTAGGGATGCATGAAAGGGGGACTGAGCTGGCCCTGCTCTGCTGCTCCAGCCCCAGGGCTGGGGGTTACTGGGGCAGGGAAAAGTCAGACCTTGCATCAGGCTCATGCTAAAAGGTAAGGGAGGTGTGAGGAGAAGCACCTCTGGGAAGACACCTGACAGCAAGCAGGACCTCTGCCACACTCTTAAGAAAAACCCAAACCAGCAAAATAACCAAAAACATTCCTGGAATGATTCTGGCTGTGGCTGAGGCAGCCAGCTGATCCACTGCAGGCAGCACAGGAATGGGAGGGAGCACCTGGAACCAGGCAGCCACAAATCAATAATTCCCCACTTCCCAACTCCTTATCCCCAGCCACCTCAGCACACAGAGGGTTCATCCCAGCTGCATCCAGCCCCCAGGGAGCTGCAGCCCAGCCACACCAGGAGCCATCTCTGGGGGGATGGCAGGCCAAACCCTGGGCATCACTCCATCCTGGATAAACCCTCCAGAGCATTCCCAGTGACAGAGAAGCCCAGTTCCTGGGAGAGCCAACTCTCCACTGGAGCTGGGCCTTTCTGGTGGTGCAAACATGGGTGTGCAAGGGTTGTGAGACACAAACACACCATCTGCTCCCAAAAGCTAAAGGATTTCCAAGGACAAGGCACAAAAGGACACCATGGTTTTGGGTTGCTTTTATTTATTCATTTTTAATAAAGCAAGTTGCTGTGTGATGTGAGCTGAAGCCACGCACGGGCACAGACCTGCATTTAATATTTTACATTTGATATTTCAATATTTTGATATTTTAATATTATTTTAATATATTATTTTAATATTTTCCCTTTCCCAACCCGGCTTTCCAACACACTGCCCCTTCTCTGCCGGGCAGCCACCCCGGGGTGCAGAAACGTGGCTGTTCCTCTGCAGCCCACGATTGCCAGCCACAGGGAAGGACATCCTTCCCCATTTCTCAGCCCTGGGGCTGTGTGACCACAACTGCCTGCAGGATTTCCCCCGTGCAGATGTTCGCCCCGCGCGGTTCCGCGGGCGCAGCCGGCGCCGCCCGATAAAGCACCCCAAGGATTTATGAGGCTCCTGCCCCTAAATCAGAGGTTTAGGGGGGTGCAAGGCGAGCTGGAAGTGGGGTGGAAAGTTAGCACATGTTGCTGTGATGTTTGTCCTTCCACTTGCCACGAAGCTCACTGTGGAAATGACAAGTGAAGGTCTCGTCGCTCTCAGCCAGGTGATTTTTTGGCCACAAGGTGCTCCTGTGCAGATTCAGGAGGAGGTGGGGGGAAAACACCACTGAAACACTGTGCAGGTCTGCTCTATCAGAAAAGGTTGATCTGTTGTTGTTTTTTGTGGGGAGGGTTAAATGGGTGTTTAATACTCTGTGCAACAAGCGCTGAGCCCCCTCAGTGTTCCTGGCCAGCAAAGCCCCATAAATATTCCCAGACCAACTAACCTATACTGCTGCCCAGATGGACCACTAGCCCTGTGAGCTGCTGAATTTATGGTTCTTAAACAAAATAAAAAAGGTACACAGGCTTTATTTTCTTTTTAAATAAAAATCCCCTCAAAGCAAGGAGCCTTTTACTCAGCCCAGCCAGCCCAGTGCCTGACAAAAGCATTACCCAGCACAATTTTATGGTCTTTGCTGGCTGGGGGCACCAGTGCTGCTTTAAAAAGCAGTGGTATTCCTTGCAAACAGTGATTTGGAATGAAGAATTTGATTGTCAGGAAGAGGGTGAGGAGGCAGCCTTGGGATGAGAAACAAGTTTCAAAGCACGGCAGAGACCCTGTCCAAGCTCAGCTTTTGGGGACCAGAGTTTTCCCCAGCACATTAAAATCCCAGTGATTCCATGCCCTGAAGCCCAGGCAGCAGCTGAGGTGGGGGAGCAGAGCCTGACCCCAAAGCCAAGCTGCAGAGCCCCCATCCCATTCCAGTTTCTTGCCCAGAACTGGAGAGATGCTCTACAGTGCCACAAAATAAATAACACCCCCAGGTTTCAAATGAACTTATTTACCTGCTCTCACTATTTTGCTCAGCCTGTGACCTCTTCACATTTTACAGGAGGGCAGGATAATGCCCCTCTGAAAAGCAATCTTCCAGGGTAGGGCTTTTTGTTTTATTTTCTACATTTGAAAAGACAATTCCAGGCTCTGGATGGCTCCAGTTTGCAGGAGGCTGAATTAAAGACTTTTGTCTTTAGGGATGTGAAATGAGGCTACCACATTTTCTCTGCTTTTTTGAACAAGTCTTGACCTTTCAACTCTAAGCTGGATGGAGAGTAGGCCTGGTATTTGGAGGCTCTCTTTTTTTATTTGCCCCAGCTGTCCCCACCTTGCACTTCAAGCCCTTCTCCTGGCTCGAGGCTTTAACCTCCAGCATGTGACAAACAGCAAGGACAGAGCCAAGGGCAGCAGTAACTCCAGCTTCAGAGGGGAGGAAAAAACCAAAATAACCCAAAAAAGCTCCAGGAAACAAGAAATGGCCAGGAAAACCAAACGAAGCAGATATGGCTAAGCCTCAAATCACTCCTGCTGTGAAGAAGTGCCACAAGCAAAGCACCCAAAAATCTCCTGGTCCCTTTGCCACTGAATGGAGGAGGAGCACAGAAGGAGGTGGGACACTGAGGGCAGGGAGAACGTTGTCCAGAAAATCCAAAACACAGCACAGATGGGGCAGCAAACCCAGTGCTTGCCCTCCACAAACACACCCAGGGCAGGTTCTGACCCTGTTTACACCACTGAAACCCCACTGAAAAATGCTGCTGCCTTCAACCACGGGCTCCCATCTGAATCCAGTGGGACAGCACATCTTCTCCTGCCTCCCACACCCAAACCAGAGCTCAGCACCCTCAATTCTGCCTTCAGCAGCTCCTTCACGGCCTGACTTACTTTCTCCTTTTTTATTTTAAGTACACAGCACAAAAAAAAAAAAAAACCCACACACAGGCCAACTTCAGAGATTCCCACTAGAAAAATTAAATACTCATAATGCTTTTTTAAAGTGAATTGGGCCCCTTAATTTGCATCTTATAATAAGGATGTTATCGTACTGGTTTATGGCTCAGCTCTTTAGTTTCTATCTCTCAGGGGCTAGATTTCCCCTCCTGAGTTCAATAGATGTCTGTGAACTAATGTAATTTTTTAAAAGGCTTTTCTTCTGTATTAACATTACAACCTTTATGAGTTAAAGGTTTTCCTTGCCCGAGCGCGGGGCGTGTTGGAATTCCAGAGCCAGGAATTCTGTCCTTTCCAGAGAGGATGCTGCAGCCTGGGGTTAATCCTGGGCAGGGGGTGGGAACCTTCCTCACCTCCCCACACCACCCTCAGCTCTCCAGCGTGCTCCAGCTCTTACATTTGGCTTAATTATAAAACATTGTCACTCGAATATTAAAATAATGTTTAATACACAGAAGGGAATAAGCCAGTCTGGAAAAATGCATAATTTCCCTGCACCTGCCCTGCTCCTCGCATGCAATGAGCTCTGCTCCCTTCCTCCCTCTCTCCCTGACTGCCTCTCACAGCAGTGCTGGGAATGCACTTCCAAAAGCCTCTAAAAAGCATTTAAAACCCAGGGATGCTTTTCCCATCCCTGCACCTTCCAGGAGCGCCCATCCTCGGGTGGGATCTGCCCTCCCGTGGCCCTGCAGCCCCTCTGATCAGCAGCACCCGGGTCTCCAGGAGAGGAGGAGCAGCAGCAGCTTGCCCAAATCCCAGAGGACGTTTTGGAACTTGCCCGAGTCAGGGCCAGGGGCGGGTGCTCGGCGTTCCCAAACTGGGAAAAGTGCTGGAACACGCCGCCAGAGCAGCGATGTTGAAAATGCCAGCCCCTGCTTTAATGCACCCAGGGATCATTCATCACCTCCACACCTTCTTTTATATTGCCAGGCTCTGCTTGAAATAAGCTCTTTTTTTTTTTTTTTTTTTTTTTTGGTGTGTTTTTTTTCCCCTCCCCTTTAATCACTACAGCTGCAGAAGGTGCTGTCTCTTCAGCAGGGGAGAGAGGGAAGAGGGGGAAAAAGTAAGAAAAACAGCTAAAGGGGGATTTTAGGCAACAATAACAACAACAAAAAAAAGCCAACTGGAGCAGCCAGGTGCAGAGCAGCTCCCAGAGGGATGTTCCTCCCTGAAGCCTCCAAATGGAAAAGCCAAAACCCAGGGGAGCGTGCCAGGCAGGGAGCAGGGAAAAGGTCTGTTGGAAGGAGAATATAAAAAGTAAGTTTTATCCACAGTGGAATTAGGGGTGCAGGGGGGGTTTGGGGATGGCAGGCCCCACAGTGAGGGGTTTCATGGACACCAGCCACAGAGCAAGGGCTGCCAGAGGACACCCTCCTCCCACAGGGAAGGGGGACAGAAGTGTCACAGCCACCAGGCTGTGCCCGCTGATGTAGAGCTGCAGGAGGAGGTCAGGGAAAGGACAGACACTCAAAGAGAAAAAAGGTTTATTTAGGGCTCCATGCCCTGCTCCCTCCCTGCCCAGAGTGTCCCGGGTTTCCAAGGGCAGGGCTGTATAAGGAGTGATCTGGCACCCCTACCAGCACAGCCACACAGGCTCAGGGGGCAGATTCAGAGCCCCATTTTCTGCTGCCTGCTGGTGTCTGCCAGCTCCCCCTTCACCCAACCCCTTGTGCAGAGACCAGAGCAGCTGGAAAGGGTTAAGCAGCCTGTGGATGCTCTGCCTGTGCACTCCCCACCTGGAGCTCACAACTGGGAACCATTAAAGGTTCAGCATGAGCTGGTGCAGGTGCTGGAGCTTTTGGCTCTTTAATTCACTGGGCTTGGCAAGCTCTGGGGATCATCTGCCAGACCCCAGGGACAACCTGCCAAGGGGACCCTGCCACTGGGGTCAGCTCTGTGGGGTTGGGCTGCTCCATCTAAACCTCCCCCTGAGGAAAAACTCCTCCCCAAGCCTTTGGGGGAGGAGGAGAGGTCCAAAGGCACCAACTCCTTGGTGCCATTTAAACCAGGATGCTGCAAAAGGTGAAAATAACTTGAAAGGCAGTAGCCCCATTTTATTAATAGCAAGTATTTATTAGCCTCCTTGATTTACAGTACGTTTCTGAAAGTCATCAGTCCATCACATTCTTCAGCACAGGGGCTGAGGTGTTTTTCTTGGTCAACACAATATGGAATATAGATCCAAGTATGAGAAGCCAAATACAACCTTCATTTTTGCATGCACATACCCCACCGACGGGAGGCCCGTGAACGAGTCCTGTATAGCCCTTAGACACATGCAGACATTGGGGGAGAGGTGGGAGCTTCTGTACATCCCCACTGGGAATCATGGAAAAGGCCAGGGAAGAGCCTGGATCAGGGAGCCACCTCGGGAAGGGCACGGCGCACACACCCCGGCCACCAAAACAAACAAACAAACAAAAAAGGTGGGAATCCACCTCATCTGGGTTTGGAGAGGAGAAACCACCTGCCCATCCATCCCCCTCAGTGATGCTCACACAGCACAGGCACCTCCACCCACCTGCTGGATCCCAGGTTTTCCCCCTCCTCCTCCTCCAGTGGGGTTTTGCTGCCCGAGCCGGCATTCCCGGGAATCGCATCGTGCTCGTTATGGGAGGCCGGGCAAAATTAAATTGGGGCCCACTGCTGCTGCCATCTGAACTTCATCACTGCTAAAGATGCAATAAAAGTAATGGCAACAACCAGCAAGCCTCTACCAGATGTGTAACCCTATCCAGTGAGATTAAGGAGTAAGGGCCATATTTGGGGTTTAGGGGGTTTATTTTCTTGCTGTCCTGCCCCCTGCAACTCCACCTTGCCTTGGGAATAACTGATTATTTGGACCCCTGCAGAAGATGAATGCTAAGAGGATGATTTTTTTGTAGGGGGAGAGAATTGGGATGGAGGAGTGTTTGATACAACACACAATTGAATGATGATGCCTGAAATGGGAAAACTGGTGGTGAGGAGAAGCAGAGGGTAAGAAAAGAAGGAAATGAGGCACTACTCTCATTTCTGAGGGGTTGGGGGGTTCAGCTCAGCAAGACTTTTCAGTGAGCTCAGGTGAAACACCACAGCAGAGCCCTGGAACAGCAGGGATGCTCAGCAGGTCCTCCCCCTCCTCAGTGCCAAAAAATCCACAGGTAAAGTCTCACCCCAAGCCTCACCAGCACCCAGACAGCTCAAACACACACAAGAAAGGAGATGCAAACCCAAAGTAAAGGCTAAAGATGCAGCCCATGGAGGATGGAGCTTCCCTCCACCTTCCCCCAGGGCCCACAGTTGTGTTGTCACCCACCAACACTGTGATGCTGCTTGTCACACACTTAGTGGGACCCAACACAAAGCTGGGGTTGAAAAAAAAAACCACAAGGAGTTTGGCAGTTTTGCTTGGAAACTCACTCACAAAATCTCTTTTCAGATCCCTTCTGGGGAGAGGTCTTACATCTCATAAAAGTCCACAGCCCAAATGCATCACGAATCCAAAACATACATTATTTTGAAAGCAAAATTTAAGCTAGACTTCACAAGAGGCTTGACCTTTGCTGCATTTTAGTGTCAGGAAAAGTGTGCTTAGAAATCAAACACAGCATAGTCAGATCATCTCCAAGTCTGAAAGCAGCTTTTTAAACCCAAAACCTCAAAGTTAAGCCAGGTGATTCCCAGGAATCTTGTTCATCTCAACCCCCAGGACTGGCAAGAACATTTATCTGTTCTTTATTAAGAACCCCAAAACTTTAGGATCTTTGTTGTTTTTTTTTTTTTTAATAAAGACCAACCATACCTTATTTCCAATTTGGATGTGCAGACCAACACCTGGAGAACAGGCTAAAATACAAAACCCCTGGGAATATTGTCCCTCTTTGCACCAACAGCCTCCAGGCTTTGAGGGTTCCCATCCCTCCCCTCACAGGAAACCTTGGACTCTTGTTAATCGGCAGAAACTCATTAAGCTGCTGGTGATCCCAAGCACAGACACAGCAAGGGGACTCAGCCAAGTCCTGGTCAGACAAAAATAGGACCCTAATGACACCCTTAATCAAAGCAGACAGCTCCCTCATGTCCCCCAGGGCAGTGGAGACCCTTTGGAATCTCCACCAGACCTGGTGCTGAGGCTGTCCTGGTGCTCTGCAGGAGCCAGAGCAGAGTCTGGAGCAGGAGCAGAAGAAGGAGCAGGAGCAGAAGGAGAAGGAGCAGGGCTGGCAGCCAGGGAGAAGAGCCCCATGCCTTACAAGGGGCTCCCAGCACAGACATTGCACCTGTTTGCAACTTTAAGGCAACACGAATTCTGAAGATGTTTCAAAGTCCTAAGAGTTGGGGGAGAGTTTAAGACCTGTATTAAAAAATAGACATTTTAAAGGCTATCTGACCACATCTTCAGCACTGCAGGTATCACTTCTGTGCTTGGCAGAACACATTCAGCCATCCCCACTTTGTTATTTCCTACTTTTCCTGGGAGAAGCCCTTGCCCTCACACTGCCTGCTGAAGGAGAGACAAGCCAGAGAAAGCAGATCCCATCACTCTTATTCCACCAGGCAGAGCAGCAAAAGCATAACCAGCTACCCCAGAAGACATCCATGAACTGAGTTTGACCTGTGCTCACACAAAGCAAGGACCAGGCACCCCCAGAAGGAGCCAGCACACTGGAATCCTTTACAAAGAACTTCCCAGCTGCCCTAGGCCAGGCCTGCTGTGGATATGGACCAGGTGAGAGTCTAGAGAAAGGAGCAGAGCAACCCCCTCTGCAGTAAATAACTCCATTAGCCCTGGTCTGACACAGCTGCCTGCAGCAGAGATCCCCAGGGCAGGAGCAGGTGTCTCACTCTCCCCCTCTGGTGCACAATCAATCCGGTGCTTAATCCAACAGGATTCACCCTTCCAAGGCTGAAAAACCCCTCAGGGGCAGACACAGGGCTGGCAGCACAGGCTGGGTAAGGAAGAACCTTTAAAAACATCCCCTAATGATAAAAAAAGGTGAGGCTGTGCGTAGACTCACCCAAATTTTGGGTGGTTTGCCCTCAAGGACCAAATCACCTTGGAAGAAGCAGCAATAGCTCCCTTTGTGTCCCAGTGCACCAAATCCTCCAGGCTCTCAGTGTGGCACAACTTGGAGATGCTCCTGCTGCTCACCCCAGCCAAATTTGAAGGTACCAAAGTGTCTGTGCTTGTGCTGTGCCCAGACCACCACGAGAAAACCACAGCCTGGGGTTTTACACAAGAAAAGAGCAACCACCGCTCACAGAAAAGGCAGCATCATTTTCCCTACAGCCATTTCACCAGGAGAGTCACCCAAGTGAGGGTCTCACTGAGACTGCAAGCAAGGAGATGAATCAAACAGAAGTGAGATTGAAGTTAATACACAAAGCCAATAAATCCACTGTCCCTTTCCCCGTGCTTGGCTCCATCCCACTGATCCCTGTCCCAGAACAGCCACTCTGCTCGCTACCCAGCTGGCTTCTTTCACCAAATAAGGTCCATTCCCACTCATCAGCACAGGCAGGAGCAGCCACAGCCTATAAATCCCATCAGAGATGGCACAAAGCTCACACATAACCCATCTTCTGGGCCCCCAACCAGGAGACTCCTTGGGTGGGTGCTCAGCGCCCAGCAAGGGACGAGCGCCGCTGGCAAGTCCCTGGTGCAAAGTCTGGGAAACACCAGGACAACAAGCCGACAGCAGCTCCCTCAGCTCAGGGCAGGGCTCTGCATCCCCTGGTCTGACAGAATCTCCACAGCCTCTCCTAAAACCTGCACTGGCCTCACTTCACAGACACGAGTGGATGTCAGGGATCCCAGCAGCCCCAAAAGCTTAACAGCAGAAATGCAAGACGACAGCTGGCATTCATCAGGGACCGTGCAGGAGAGCTGGGAGACCCCCCCTTCAGCATCACCAAAGGCCAGAGGGGGCTCAGCACTAAGCCCAGCTCCTGGCCTAGCTCTAGGAAAGGTCTGTCCCTGGTGCCAACACCATCCCCGGTAAAAACCCAGCACTTGCTTTCCTGCAGCCAGCATGGGAACACAAAGTCACACCAGCCGTCTGGCCCTTGTTAGCATTAAAAATTAAAGACAGAGCAAACAAAACCTAAAGCTCCAACATTTATTATGGCAATTTCCCACCCACCCACAGACCTACACTGTGTTTTGCTTTATTTTTAATTCATCACATCAGATGTGCCTCCCGAGGAACGGCACGTTGCGGGGATAACCAACAGGCCGGGTTCTCCACGAGAGCAAGGCAGTCTTTTCCATGGGGAAAGGAGCCAGTCGAAGCCATCATTAAGCCCTTGACCTTGGTGGGTGGGTTGTTTATTTTTTTCGTTCGTTTGTTTTTAGAAAAAAAAAAAAAAAAAAAAAAAAAAAAAAAGAAACCAATGAACAAAAAAACCCCGAAAAAAACAGCCCCAAAGAATGTCGTACTCTATTACAAAATATAAATACGATAGTCTTGCAGGCAGGAGGAGCCCCGGGACTCCTCAGGCTCTCCCAGCAGGACAGAGGCCACCTCCGGACGCCGAGATGCCACCAGCTTCACCTCCGTTCAGAATTTAAGTGCTCTGGAACTTCCATCCGAAAACTGCCAGACATCCGGGGCTCCCTGGGCGCCGCGCCAGCTGGGGGGAAACGCCGAACCTAAGAGAGCATGGGGACAGAGGAGAGAACAGCTGTGACACGGCCCACGGAGTGAGTCTTGCCCTTACCCTACTTTCCTTTCTGTCTCTAACAACTGGGACACCCAGCTGCCACCAAGGGACACGGATGGAGCCCTTCCTCTCTGGGGCCACACTCCTGCAGCCGGCATCCCCGGCACCAGGCAGGAAGCACGGGCATCGTTCAGGAGGGAAAAACCTCTGGACTTTACTGGGCAGGGACCAAGCCAGCCTGTCTTGCACATCTCCTACTCCTTCCCAAACCCTTCCCCCAGGTGCTGAAGGCTCTCCTAACACAGCAGGTGGCTCACCGAGGGCTTTTCCCAACTCCCGGCAGGGTGGATATGGAAGCGCACGCTGCAGCAGCAAAGCTCAAGCTGCACAGCCCCAGCCCACGCCCAGCAAAGCTCAAGCTGCAGCAGCATGGGATGGGGCACTGGAGAGCCACCATTCCCAGCTCCCAGCCCCTGCTCCATCACCCAGCACCGTGCTTCCCACACGACAGGCTAAGGGTTACACGGGTGGCAACAACACACTCCTCAAAATCCACCTTGGCAGCCCAATGGGGAGCTGGTTTCTACGGAATTTAGTTCATAAGTACTCAAAAAGAGTGGTAAAAGGGCTACTACATGTGAGCTGCCATCAGGACTTAGTAACCAGCTCCTTCCTAGGCCAGATCTTCAGTGGGTGTTTACTGGAGTGTCTCCTCTGAAGTCAAGAGCACCGTGCCCGATTTCCCTCCAGGGAGGGCTTGTTGCTGCTGCTGTCTGAGCCCAAGTTTCCAGGCTAAATTTAAAACTGGCTCAGACTTCCAAGGCAGCCAAGAGCAGCACAGCCATCCCAGCCAATAGCACACCACCACTGCAAAGCTTAAGTCCTGCTGAGGGGCACAAAACCTTGGGGTTCCCCCATGCCTCCTGTCCCTCCTGCATCCCTGTGGCTCGTTGGGAACCAGCAGCCAACATTTGGGCTCAAGGAGCAGCATCTCTTCAGCAGCTCTGGCAAAGAGCCCTCTGGGCAGTATCACTCTCTCCTAGTCAATACTACAATTTGTCCATGCATCCACTAAAAGTGGATTTCAACCTTTATTGGAGGAAAAAAGAGAAGGAGGGATCTAAAAGAGCAGCTGGGATCTCTTTTCTGTTGGGTACAAACTCTGCACTTAGATAAACCCCAGAACTGTGTCTCATCAGATACGCCACAGCCCCCTGAATGTCAAGCAAAGACATGGCTTATTCCTGTATTATCTCAGCCCTTGGAAGCATAATAAATATGAAACATCTGTAGTCTAAATTCTGCATACCATTTCAGTGCCTTCATTACATTAATCATTCAATTTGGGGGAGATTAGGCACTGAAAGGTCTATGCCATATACTCGCAAAAGTATGCCATATTCCTCCTCAAAAATTGACAGGGCTTCAGATTTTAACAACAGAGGTGCTGTTACCCAAATATCACTTATTCCTAGAGACATCTCTTAGCACAGAAACAGGCAAGTTTCTGAGGAGTGCAGGTCACACACGGGATGCCAAAGCAGCTCCAGAGCACAGGGTGGGGCCTGGGACAGCCATGCCCCAACCCCACAAACTTCAGGGGGGTCAGCACACCATTAACTCACTGCCCCTGGCAGAACACCACCACACTCAGGAACATGTGCTTTGGTGTGGGGTGACAGCACGCTGCCACTCGCCAGCCGGCGTTCAAACTCCTCCTCCAGCAGGAGCTGCTCCTCCTGCAGCCCCTTCCTCCTGCCCTGTGCCACACTGGGCTCCTTCAGCCACGGGAAACCTGGAGAACTCAGCTTGGGGAAAGCTGTGAACCACACCCATCGCTGTGCCACTTAATAAAGAAGTCAATGGTTTGCTTTCTGCTGGTTAATCCTCTAGCAGCACGGGTCTGCCTAGTGATGCCTGTATATGGATATATGCAGATGCCTGTCTGTGTGCTTTCATATATGATCATTTTGTAAGTAAAACACAATATAGGGAAAGGTAGTGGGATGCAATCACCATAGGACAGAGCCAGGGTACAGTGCCTGCTCTGAAGGACAGCCAGGCTATGCTGGACCCTGGGCACAGCTAAACCCAGTCCTCTAGAATAAACATCTCAACCCTGATCTCACAACCAGCAATAAAAACAGGGACAGGGAAGGAGAGACAGGACTCTGTACAGGTATTTCGTGGCACAGGATCACAAGATGTGTCAAAGCAGCTGCCAAGCACATCCCTGTGGACACTGGCCCTCCAGGGAACATGTGCCCATGCCTGTCACCTCGAGCTCCCCACGCAGGGACAGGACTCTGCCCACCCTACACTATGCTAAGGATCCCTCTGGCACAACTCCAGCTCCAGCCAGCGGGTACCACCCTGCTGAAGGGCAGTGCAGCCCCTTCCAGCCCTCCCACACTCTCATCCCACTAGCCCAAACAACAAAATCTTCATCCCTCCTCTTCCAGGATTAAAATGGAGCTTCACTACATTCTTTTCAAATCTCTCTAGGAAAAGGAATATTTTTTTTTCTTCAGATAGGTATTCCTGCCTTTTTTTAAAATTCCAAACCTCCCCTTTAGAAGGCGCCGGGCAAAATACAGGCAACAAATGATGCCATCACAAGAAGACGACAGAACAACTGGAAGGTCTTACAGAAATCAAAAAAAGGAAAAGAAAAAAATAAAGTATTAAATCCATTACACTAGGAACAGCAAGAGACAGTATCACAGCGGTATGTGCTTTAATAAAGTAAAGAGATGCTGCAACATGCAGTATTTGTCAAACTGACAACATATACAGACCCCTAAGGGGGGGTGGGGGGACCTCAACTCCGGATTTTAGAGACAATGCACAGAAACCTGCAATTCCCACCAAAAAAAAAGAAAAATAACAAAAATCAAAGCCCGGGGAGAGGAGCAGGGAGCGGGGCTGGGAGCTTTGGGCTGGGGTCAGTCGATCCCAGACCGCGGCAGGGACACCCCGAGAGAAATCAGCTGCTGCTGCCCGTGGATTTCACCCCCATCCCCAAAATCAGCTGGGGATGGATGGGGGAGCCCCGGGGGGCTGCAGAGCTGATGGGTTTGCTCACCTCTTCTGCCACAGATCTGCCAAACGGGGAGGGAAATCCCAAATCCCTGCTGCAGACCGAGGGGGTGCCGCAGGCTATCGCGGGGAGGGGGTCACAGCTCACTCCTGATCTAGAGGGGGGGGAAAAATCCCAAAGCTACAGGTCCAGACTGCAAACACCTTCCACTGGCCAGAAGGAGAACTTCCTTAGCCCAAAAATCCTCTTCCTGGGCACAGGGGGCTGATTTAAGGCCCTGGGGACTGGAGGGGGCCCCCCAAAACGCCCCTGCGCGGGACCTTCCCCTACAGCCTGCTGCTGGAAGCCACCTACAGCGTGTGTCAAATGAGGACACCAGAAGCTGACACTGTGTACTTTAAGGTTTTTTTTTTATTTTTTCAATAAAGGGACAAAATGGGTGTATGAACAGGATAATGCAGACAACTGCCAAAAAAACACAGACAGTGGTTTTTCCAATAGAACTTAACAAAGACCAGAAACAAATACAATAAAAAGCCAGGTTGTAATGACCTTTGGTCATCCAAATAATTAAAAAAAAAAACAAAAAAACAAAAAACCAAAAATTAAAAAAAGTTTTAAAAAAATTCCCCCCCCCAAAAAAAACCCAAAGAAAAATAAAAGATCAAATTAAGTGCCTCTGTTTTGAACAGAGCACATAAGCAATAATAAATAGTGACTCCCATAGTAAAAGATAAAATTTCAAGTTACGACAAACAGCTTTCATTACAGGAATAGAAAAGGCCAATAACAAAATATTCTGCATTGCCATTTACAAAAAAGTATTGACTCAAGCGGGCTTTCTCTTTAATATGCTTTGCATATGAAATTCTTTCCAATCTAAATATAAAGCACCATTTAGTTTTTGGCAATGAAAAAAACTGCAAAACGGTTTTTTTTTTTTTTTTTTTTTTTTTTTTTTCCTTTTTTTTTAAGCTTTTTTTTTTTTTTTTTCCTCTTTCTTTCTTTTCTTTTCATTCTTTTTCTTTCTTTCTTTTACTTCATATGAAGTTAAGATGCTGGAATGTCGGGTGATAGAAGGAAAGGGACATAAAGCACACTACATAACAAACCAACGTTATCAGCTTGCAGTACTGCATACAGTATGGCAGCAGGAAAAAAGAACGAAAAAAGATATGTACACCCCTCTGTGACGGCCAGCAGCGTGACATCCGAACAGGTGTCCCCCAGAGGGCCATTATATGGCCTCGGATCTGTACAATGTCACACCTTTTTTGTCTTTTTGTCTTTTTTCTTTTTTTTGAAACATACAAATAATTTGCACTATATTATCCTGCCAAATTAAAAAAATATACTGTGGCAGCCTGTGGTTTTTTTTTTTTTTTTTCCACTACCAAAAAAGGTACATCGATACCTTTTGAGAGAACAAGCAACAGTTAAAAATACAAGCTTCAATATAAATACTATAGTGCCTACACTAGATGAACATTTAATTCAAATACCATTCTAGAAATACAGAAAAAAGAGACCATAAATGTGTTTTAGCATAGGAATCAACATGAGTGTGCATTTTCCTATATTTAAGTACTATATAATCTTAAAACCTTTCCCCAATGCATGTTTTTATACAACCTGAAGAGCTGTGTATATCCAAGGCATAGAATTTCCACTACCATTTTAAAATGAGTAACAAGTCTTGTACAACACCAAGACAATGAACCCTAAAATACAGTTTCCCCCTAAACATAATGAAGTGTTGTGGTTTTTTTTTTTTTTCCTTTTTCTTCCTTAAAAAAATTTTTCTTAACATTTATATTTAAAAAAAGGTTTTTGCGGTGGTTGTTTTTTTTTTTTTTTAAACTCCTTTTTTTTTTGTACAAAAAAAAAAAAAAAAAATCCTTGCACTGTAGGAGTGAAAGCAATCATTCATTTTATGTGAGTGTAGAGTCTGTTTCCATTCACAGCGCTGTAATGTCGCGTCCGAGAAGATAAGCTCATTAGTCAAGTAAATGGCTGGCAAAGTTTGTGGGGTTTTTGTGGGATTGTTTTTTTGTTTTGTTTTGTTTTTTTATACTCGTCAATGTGTGTTGAATTTTTTTTTTTATTATTTTTTTTTCTTTTCAGCATTCTTGCAACTTTTCCCTTAAAGTATAGACCTGTAAACTGGGAAAATTGTACAGTGCACTTAATTGTCCTATCTGAGCAGTCTTATTTTATACTCAACCTCTGTACCTTTGATTAAAGAAAAGATACAGACATCACAGGCAGAGTCAAGTGCTATTTGAACACCAACCGGGGCAGGCGCTAGCTTAGGAATAAAACAAGGAATCCTCTTCCACGTCAACACAAATAGCACACAGAGGATGGGAAAAAAAAAAAAAATAAAAAGGACAACTTTTAGGGAGCACAGACAGATACTGCTACTCTTTTGCTTTTTTTTCCTCTTTTTTTTGTTTTTTTTTTAATTTTCTGTCACTTCTTCCCAAGCATCACATTAAAGGCAAGTTCATAGTTAATCACCACTGTGTCGATATTAGCTTATACACCTGTTCTAGTTTTAAATGGCAAACAGTACCACATTGTGCTAATAAATCACAATTTATTTATTTTTTTGCTCCTCTATCTGTTACACTCGGTAAAATATTATTGCCAGTCTTTATTTTATTTTTTAATACGGTATACACGAGGTCTTAAAGTTTATCATTTGATTGTCAGCTTGACAACCAAGTGGCTCCGGATTTATTTGTTTTGGTGCCAGAATCAATAAAAGATATTATTAAAAGTAAATATCTTCATAAAACGGATTTCCTTTATTGTGTGTTTAATGGTGTTGAAGGGCCTCTGCGCATTTCACGTTCTATTTAATCATTGATGGGGAGGGGGAATAAAAGTTTGGGACAGGGCGGGTGGGGCGGGGGGGAAGTTCTACATCTCGTTTTAAGCTCTCTCCACGAGCCATGCAGGTTTTTTTTAGAACTGGTATGATCAGTTTTAAAAGAAATAATAGTAATAATAATTAATAATAATAATAAAAGGCAGAGGAGAATGATGATTAACTAGGACTGAGCGGGTCATGTGTTTCTCTTCCTCAGTTTCCTCTTCCCTCTTCGTTCCTAGGTGGCCGGCGTTGTGAGGGGCACGAGCTCCCAGCGATGAGCTACGCGTGGAGGACGAGCAGAAAGGAGCCAAGATCCAAGGCACTCGGATTATTTATTATCATCATTATTATTATCATTATTATTATTATTAGTATTATTAGTGTGTGTGTGGGTGGGTGTGTTTGAAATCAAACGCTACGAGAAATCTACCTCTTCCTGACTGGTGGCAGTGGGCTGTTCCCAATTAAAGGCTTTTTTTAGTGTTCCCACGGGGAACTGTGTGTCCAATGGTGGGTTTATGGGTTTGAGACAGAGACCTAGGCTAACACAAACGCTTCTTCGGTGCTATCGCTCCTGTCCGCAGAGGGTCACCCACAGCGAGCTTTCCTTTGCACGTCACAAAACAAAACTGTACATGATATGTATTACAGGATGTATGCAGCATGGTCGGTTTTGTTTGCTCTCGGGTTTGGTTTTGTTTCATTTCTTTTTTCTTTTTTTTTTTTTTTTAAACTCCTCCTTCTCCTCTCCTCTTTTTTCCCCTTTTTTTTTTTCTTTTCCTTTTTTTTTTTTTTTTTTTTCCCGAACGGAATTGGAAACAGCGACGTGTTTGCTCAGCAACTAATCAGGGACAATTTAAAAACAGCCATAACATACCATACATGCTGTCTAATCCAAAAATTAAAAAAAAAAAAAAAAAAAAAAAATAAAAAAATAAAACCAACCAAAAATAAAAAAACAACCCAAAAAAAAAAAAAAACCCCAACATACACAACATGTAAATTATTGCACAAGAGAAAGGCTCAAAGTTTGCGTAAAATGCAATAGTATTGCCCCGATACAGATCATGCATTCAAACGGTGAGAACAAAAAGAAAATAAACAGGGTGTGCTGGTGACAAGCACTTTCCAAATATCCTTAGCTTCCATGACTTCCATCACAAGGGACTAGAAAACCTCTACGGGGATGCGGGATGGGTTAGGGACGGGGGTGGATGGGGCGTGGGGGGGGGGGGGGGGGGGTACGAATATACCTCTATTCAGTTTTTATCTCGTTATTCAAGACTCGATCACTGTGCCATTTTTTCATGTGTTTCTCCAGGGTACTGTACACGCTAAAAGGCATCTTACAAATCTCGCATTTGTAAACGTCCTTTCCCACCTGCCCGTGTGTTTTCATGTGCCGGGTGAGCTTGCTACTCTGGGCGCAGGCGTAGTTGCAAAGCTCACACTTATACGGCCTCTCGCCCGTGTGGCTCCGTCTGTGGACGGTGAGATTACTACAGTTCTTGAAGACCTTCCCACAGTACTCACAAGTGTCGCTGCGTCTGCCCTCTTTTGAGCTGGGCCTGCCAGGGCCCGGGCCACTAATATGGGGGGTGCTCCCTCCGCTTCCCGTGCCGCTGCGGCCTGAGATCCCTCCGTCCAGCTCGCCCGGCGGCGTGGAGAAGCGCAGGCTGCCGTTCTCCGAGGAGTGCTCGGAGGAGGAGGCGAAGGGCGATTGTCGGGAGTCGCCGAAGCTGAGGAAGGGGTCCTTCAGCTGCCGGGAGGCAGCGTAGCCCGCCAGCCACTGGGAGTAAACGTTCTCGGTGTTGGGCATGGCGGCGGCCGGCAGGTCGAACTCCTTCTCCAGCTTGATGCGTTTGGAGAAGGGGCTCAGGGAGCTGGGGCTACCCAGCAGCAGCTTTTTGGACAGGCCTCCCGAGGCAGACTCCCCCGGGGAGCAGCCCCGGCCGTTGACGGCCCCCTCGTCGATGCGTTCGGACTCGCCGGCCACCGAGTCTTCGTCGCAAGTGTCCCTGTGCACCTCGGGCTCGGGGAGGTGGCCCCGCTTGTGTTTCTCCCCCAGGACCTGGTGGAAGGCCTCGCTGAAGTGCTGCATGGAGCTCAAGACCATGCCCTGCATGACGTCCGGCATCGCCCGGCCCTCCTCGCCAGCCCGAGAGTTGTTCTCGTGGTGACGGGCCGCCTCCAGGCTCATCCCGAAGCCATAGTCCGGCCTGTCGCTCTCGTTCAAGTCCTCCTCCTCTTCCTCCTCCTCCTCCTCCTCTTCCTCCTCCTCCTCCTCCTCTTCCTCATCCCCGTTCTCAGGGATCATGTTGGGGTCATTCTCGCTCTTGAACTTGGCCACCACGGACTTGAGGGCGCTGCTGGCGCTGCCCACCAGGTCGCTGGTGCCTGGCTCGGGGGAGCTGGCGGTGGAGAGCCCGTCGTCCGACTTCACGGTCATGGGGGAGGACTTGTGCATGTGGGTCTTCATGTGGCGCTTCAGCTTGCTGGCCTGCGTGCAGGCGTGGTCGCAGAGGTTGCACTTGTAGGGCTTCTCCCCCGTGTGGCTCCGGCGGTGGACCACCAGGTTGCTCTGAAACTTGAAGGTCTTCCCGCAGAACTCGCAGGACTTGGACTTCATGGGGGGCTGGGAGGGAGGAGGAGCAGACTGCAGAGGAGGAAGGGGCGGCGTGGCCAGGAACGGGGGCTTGCTGCCGGGCTGGAAGGGCTGCAGCAACCTTTGCATAGGGCTGGGCCGGCTCGGGGACAAGGGTGGGCTGGAGGTGTTGCCGGCCAGCTCCCGCAGCCTCCGGGAGAAATCCATAGCGGGGGGCTCCATCGCCATGGGGTTCAGTCGCAGCACCCTGTCAAAGGCACTAGGGTGATGGGTGGCCAGAGCCATTTCTTCCGCACCCAGGCGCTCAATGCGATGCGGATCCAAATGGTGCCTCGGGGGAGGGCTAAAGAGGGGCGGCGTGGGTGGGAAACGCCCTTCTCCCAGCCCCGACGCCTCCCTCGAGACCGAGCCGGGTATTCTGAGCAGGTTAAAAGGGTTATTGTCTGCAATGTGAATCCCGTGGAGAGGTGGCTGGGAAGGGCACTCTGCACCTAGTCCTGTTGGGATACCAACCCGTGGCGTCAGGGGGCTGCCGTGCTCGCTTTCTAGGTAGATCCGTAAGCCGTGCGTGTTCTGTGCGTGCTGCAAGAGGAACCAGGCGCTGTTGAAAGGCTGTTTACAAGTCGTACACGTGTAGCTGCTGGGCTCATCTTTACCTGCAAAATAACACAACAAGCAGCGTCAATCTCCGGCCGTCCAGCGGCGGGCGTGCGCTCGCCTCCCCGCCTAAGCTCCTCTCCTCCTCTGGCACACCCAGCTGGGAGCTGGGGAAGAACATCCCAGCCGAGGGACAGGCAGGGGACGTGAATGGGAAGAGGTGAGGGGCACAACGGGGAGATCCAAACCCACACCGAGCACAGACACCTCCTCCCACCACGCCCAGCTCCGGGTTCAAAACTCAACCATGCTGGGTAACCACAGAATGAAACAAGCTAAGAAATGTTGAAGTCAACCTTAGCAGTCTTTAGGCTGCAAGAGGCTGCAGGCACTTAGAGTATCGGTAAATAAACATGTAAATAAATATACAAATAGATAAATCAATATAAAATAAAGAAATCCCCTGATGAAAAGCACTCCACACAGATCAGTTCAAAGCATCAAAACTGCCACCGAGCTGGGCATCGACACGTTTTTAGTCTCCTCCTTATTTTGAGATTAACAATGCGTACAAAATCGAGAATCAACTTCTGCTCCTTAGCAGACAGATTCACCTCCAGGGCGAGGAAAGAAATAAAAAAACCTACTGAAAGAAAAAGAGAAGGGGGAATTTAAAAAAATGGAGCATGGGACAGGGGAAGACGGAGAGAGCAGCAGCTCCGCCAGGGAAAGTGCTGGAGGGTGGCCAGGAGGCCTGGCCGGGCGCCCTGCCGGAGCCGCATTATTTCTCTCGCGCTGAAAAGAAGCTGAGGATGGTAAATGCCACTTTGGCAAGTAGTGAGCTAACTCTATTTCATGATAATTTATTTTTGGAGATAACATGGACATTATAAAAGAGCAACCAACTAATAAATAACTAAACAAAAAGCCGGCTAATAATGACAGCAGAAAGCAGCCCCTTCTAATATATGGCAAAACAAGGGGGATGAATAACTTTTTGAGGGCTGCCTGCGAGGGAACGGTGGCGTGAGATATGGTGAAGGTGAGGGTGCCTTTACTGATTACTGGGATTTTGCAAATAATTCACTTCCACCCCCATATGGATGCTTTTTGCGAAATGCTGGTAAACTGAAGTTGGAGCTAAGAGAAGGATATAAATTAATTTCCAGCCTTGTTCAGCAGTTCTCACAGAGCTGTTGTTTAATGATATTTTAACAAATAAAAATAAAGTTGATGTTTGCTAAGAGATAAACCAGGAGCCCTCCAAGGGCATCAGCTCTTGGGGTGGTACTGTTGTTCACCACATATTCCTGACCTGTCCCAACATTTATTCCCAAGGAATCTGCTCCTTAGGCATCTCTCTTGGGCAAACAGGCTGCACTGAGAGGTGCCCTCATTAGGTTTCCCCTATTTGCCTAATACAAAGAAAAGGAAAATTTAAAAAAAAAAAGTAAGGCGAATTAGGAAAGGGAACATGGCTTTATCTGCACCCATCTTGTTTCCCATCTCACAGGGCAGGAGGGGAGGAAAAGTGTCACGTGGGCATTTTCCTCCTTGATGATCTGGGGATACAGGACAGAACCAGGCATCTAAGATCCCCTCCAACCCAAACCATTATGGGATCCTATGGGATCCAGCACTGGCTGCACTGCTCCAACCCAGCTTCCCTCCCTGCCTCCTGGCTCTGCTGCTGCTCTACCTTTGGCCTGAGAAGCTGAATCAGGCAAGCAGAGAGCCTCAATCATCTACAGAAGGCATTTAACACTTTAAGCACTTTAAAAGCCCATGGAATAATATTTAATGTTTCATCCTGAAGCCTGCATTGGAATAAAATGCATTGTTGTGTTTAGTATGTGCCAGGCATGTGAGCACAAATAAATACTTAAATCTGCTGAAATTACAGGGAAATTCAATTGGACTTTCACATTCCTATGATCATTTGTGAGCTTGGAGAAAAAAAAAAATATTATCTTGCTTCATCATAATGAAGTGGAAGTTTTTAACACCATGGTAGGAGCTAACAACAAAACTACTTTGCCTCTCTACCTTATAGATCAGGTCAGAGAAAATAGCATTTTATCTTATAATGAGGATACAACACTGAGCGTTTGCTACCACATTTTAGCATTCCCATCAACTAGATATTCTAGATCATAAGGGCAGCTCGTGTAATCATAATGTCAATGAGAAGGGCTGTTACGACTGAGACTAAAGATTACATGGAAAAAGCTGCTTTGAAACTGGTAATTATTACCAGTCCACTAATAGCAAATGATGCATTACAGTTTCACTGTATAATCTGTATTTCACTCAGCTCCTGCCAGTGCGGCCTTATTATATTACAGTGCTCACAAATTCTAAATTCCTAAGCTACAGTCATCAATAAATGTGTTACTTGCCATAATTTGCAAAATTACTTTGTTCATAACATCTTCGACTGTTATAAAGACTGGAATTGATTTCCTGCGTGGCAAAATTAGGGCTACATTGACTTAGTGGAGTGTAAAATGTAAGATTATTCTTCATGTGCTTGCCTGAAAAACAAGTTTGCAATTCACTGTCCGTGTTTGGTAATCAAGATAATAATTTACATTTAAAATCATGTTTATGTACAAAACTTCCCTAAGCAACCCACCATTTAAGGGAGCAGCGTAAAACCAAGCAATAAAACAAAGGAGAGAAACAGTTAAAATCCACCAGCCATTTGTCTCCACCTCCTGCTCTGAAGAGACATGATTTCTAATTTGTCTATTAGTGCTTGATTAATTATGAAGGCTATTGACTGACCATATCACCACCTAGAGATACGTTCCAGTCTGATGCAGCCTTGCCAAACTGCAAAAATTATGGCACCAATCCACAGCAGCAGGATGGGTCCTTGGACTGCCATGGCAATTCCTGGGTGTGGAAGGGACTTGCCCTCCCTTGCTCCCATCCCACCACCACTATGGGTATTTTGGGACACTGTTTGTGTCCCCTCAAGAGTCAGACCCAAAGGGCATGACCACGGGCAAGCGAGGTGGGTCTCACAGCAGGGAGATGCAGAAGCTGCTGCTGGCCAAGCACAGAGCTGGAGACGGTGCTCTAGGGCTCTCTGTGCCTCACCATCCACCAGGACAATGTCATGGGATATGTCTTCCCTTGTGATGCCACTGGGCCTTTCAGCTGATTTCCAAGAGTCAGGAGTCACTGCTGAACCCTTGAGCCCTCCTTGGCAACCAGCAGCAGGGCTAGAGCTCACATCCTTGGCTGCTTCTCAGTTCAGGAATTTGAGGCTGAAAGGGACCCCCAGCTCTCACCCTCTGTGACCAACACAGTGTCTTCCAGTAAAGCACAACCTCCTCCAGCCCTGCAGAGCACAAAATCCCAGTGAAATCTATTCAAACCAGCACAGCAGACAGGGAGAGCATCCACTGCTCACCACCACAGCCAGCTACACTCAGACAGGTACTGGGATCCACCTGAACTTCTCTAGCTCTAACCTCTACCTGTTCTCTTTATATTTTGAGGTTGAAATACTAAAAAGCTCTTGATACACAGTGGGCTACTCACACACAGCAAGGTGTTCTTTATGAAATTGATGCATGCTTCAAAATCCAGCTCTTTTTCCATCCTGAAGCCACCCCTCCACTACTCAAGGACCAGTCTAGCCCTTCTCATCCTGGTGTCATGCTGAGAAGGACCTGACTTTCCTCTCAGCTTCCCACAGAGCTGATGCCTTCCAGGGAACTGCACCCAGCTCTGCAAGCCCAGCCCCAATTCCACTCTTCCAGCCAAGGATCACATGAGGCTAGACTGGTGTCTTCTCAGCATGTCCTTCCTGAGAGTCTTCCCAGACCACCCCATTACCCTGCCCCTCTTGTTCTGCACCCACCTTTGCTTTACCCACAGCACCAATTGTATATTAATTTCTAAATCAGAACTGTATATTAATTTCTAATTCACCAACAAAGCACTAAGCACCACTGAGGCCCTCAGCACCTGCTGAGCTCCCCAGCTCAAGCCCCACATCCCCAAATCTGGCCAGCTCTGCATCACCTGTGCCAGCAGTGCAACCCAGTGCTCCATCTTCCCATTTGCAATGTCACAGCACTGTGCAGTCCATTTCATCTACATTTATCAACCAAAGCTGTCATCTACAAGAATGAAATCAGGTTTATTTGACAAGATCCATATTCCATAAATCCAGGCTGAGTGGCACGAATTATATTTCTACCCTTTAATTCTTTATCAATTGAATCTTATGTTGGTTCTACTGTTATTTTGCCCAGAAGAGATAAGCAAAGTGTTGCCAACTCTCCCACGTTACCCTGGCCAGCTCTTGAGAGCATTTTCCCAGTTCATAAGCTTTTTAAAAGCAGCATGTCAGCTCTTCAGGGTTCCTTGGGTGCAACTTTTCAGGGCCTTTTTATTTTAAAATATTTCTTTCCATTGAAGGAGAGAAATATTTTTTCTCTCTTCTCATATAAAACCCTTCCTGGCTACCAATGAGCTAGAAAAAAACATCATCACCCACCTATGATACAGGAACATAACTCAGCTGCTCTCCAGGTCTACAGCAGAAGTATTTATTAAAAATTTCTACCTTACTGTTTCTTTCATTTATCCCTTCCTTCTCCTCCAGAATCCTGAGCAGCTCTCTTTCTCTCTCTCTCTCCTCCTCTCCCCAATAGTGCCAGGCACAAGTTTTCCTCAGCATCTCCAGCTCTCCTGTTCTCTACCCGCCATGGTTTCTCACTGCGATTGATTGCTATCCATTTTCCATTTTTTTAATTGTCATATATTGATTTTTTTAATATCTAATTGCTGTTCTCATCTCACCACTGAAGCGAGTGAAGTGGGATTTGAACTGGGGCCAAAGTTGCCCTCTCCTTCCTGGACAGCTCATCAACTCTTTACAAATAGCTTCCAATTACCATTCGCATTTTTGTGTGTATATTTTTCCTCCCAGTCAATTTTACTGCTCATTTTCCTCCTACTTTGGAAATTACTCCTGTAGGAGAATTACATGGGGATACCACGACCCAAATACAAACCTGGGGCCAAAATGACACCTGACTGGCCTCGCTCAGTGAAGCATCAACAACCATTACAATTTTATTCCTTCTCTACATCCCGGATGGTAAGAGACCAGTGATGAGGTACAGCATTTCACTGCAGCACAACTGTCCAGTGTTTCTCAAGTTACTGGCCCCTGATTACAAAAAAGAAAAGCAGCAGAACAGCTCTTGCCTGCCATGCCCCCAGAAGAAGTGATTTAACCAGTGACACACTAGTGACAGATTTAGCTTCTGATCCGCAAAATGTTAACAAATGAGCGGGATGGATATTGGCATTTGAGTGCCTTTAAGGGCAGTTGGCACAATTACTCAGTAAAATATGAGGAGATGGCTGCTTTCAGCATTAAGGGGCTTTTTTTATATTAAGGAAAAGCTGGCTCTGCTGCACTGTGCTCACAGATACATGCAGAGTCCGAGCTGGAGCAAGCCAACCCCTCCAGGCACAATAGAGCTGGCTCTGAGCAAGAGCCACAGCCATCTCCACAGCCACCAGCAGCAAAGCCAGACAAGATGCTAGGGAGAAGACCAGCTGGGAGGAGAAGCTGTCAGCTAGATGCCACTGCTGGGAGGGGAAAAAAAATGAAAAAAAAAAAAACCTTTCTGGAGCTAGGCATGCAAGTTCAGGCATTGCCAAGTGAGTAATGGAATAATCAGCATGTGTGTGCCAATGTGCTTTGGAAGAGCTTCCTTAGTTTCTCAAAAGTCAGGGTTGGATCCAGGAAAGCTGCTCACTGGACACAGCACACACAGCATCCTCTGGGTGCACCTTACCAGGCCCATGGCACGGGGCAGTGTTTGGGAAGGAGAGCCTGCCCAAGGAGCAGGATGTTGAACACAAGGTGTGCTTTTCCCCAGGGCACTGCACGAGCTGCACACAGACACTCAGAGCATTAGAGGCTCCCCAGTTTTCCCAGTGTTTTCCCAAACAAACCGGCAGCGTAAGCAGTGGCTGTGCACGTGCCAATGGTGTGCACAAGGATTCCATTCACAGCTGCAGATCTGCTCCCTCAGAGAAATCCCAGTGCCAGAGAAATCTCTGAGCAGACCTGGATGTGGCCCTTGCTGCCTGCTCTGCCCAGCCCCTGCTCTCAGCAGCATCCCTCCACAAACCAGCACCACAGACCTTGGTGGCTTTGCTCCTGTGCTCTCCCTCACCTTCCCAAGACACCTGCAAATCCAAGGAAATCTTTACCAGGCTACCTGCACCTACAGGGCACATCAACACCTTCCTCTACCAAACAGCAAGGACAGAAGTTAAAGCATCCCCCTCTCTTCTGCTCGCCACCAAATGATCATGAGAGAAACAGCCTGAGCCAAAACCAGGAACTTCTTTATTCAGCTTTAATGTCAACTGACTGCTTGATTTTTGGACTGATAAATTCAGAGTTGTTGTGGTATTTAAAGGGGGGAAGGAAAAAAATTCAGTTAATTGTTACCACTTGTACTTGATTCAGTTCTCCATCTGGCTTGTCAAATATCTCCTTTTTTTTCTCCCCCCTCCTCTCTCTCTCTCTCTTTTGGAAATCCATACTGTTGAAATTCCTTTCAACTGCAAACTGGTGAAGTGAAACAGTTGGGACACAGGAAGCATCACAGGGCCAGGAGATAAGTGTGTCCTGCTCCACTCCTGCAGCAGCCACTTCTCCCTTAGTAAGGAAGAGCTGCTTGGGCATGACTCACCTTTTCCTGGTAGCATCAGCTCACAAGGGAAACTCTTAACTGCCCAAACGTTTATTTCCCTTCTTGCACTAATTCCTCCTCCTGATCCTCTGGATTGCAAAAGGCACATGATTAACCTGGTCCTGATTAACCTGGTCATTAACTGGTCCCAAGTAGCTGTTGGCACTGGGAGCATCAGCACTGTCACTGCTGCTCTCATAATAACTGGAGTAATACTAAATAACAGCAGTAGCTGCATTTGTGTGCAACAGGGTACTTCCTCTCTAACCTGTTCTCTTTATCATGAGAGGAACCAGATTAAGAAACACTGAAAAAGGAAAATATCCCCAAAAATCTGAAGGAAGTGACATCGTATTGCTTGTAAAACAGGAAATACCACAGTTGCTCTGCCTTTGGAAATAAAATTCTGCAAACCAAGTCCATGCTGCTTATGCAAAGGCCTGGTGGGGTGTCTTGGGACCAGCTTAGTCATGTCAAAAAATGTAGAAGAAATTTTGCTTTGCAGGACACTCAATGCCACATCTGCCATCTTTACCAGATTTTCTTTACTGCTACTCATTGATAAAAGGTTTTCCTAAAACTGATATTCAACACTGAGACTGGTATATCAATATTGATATTTATATTCCTGAAAATAATTATTCTGCCTTCAAATTCAAACTTCCTGAAATCATATAAATAAAACTGGGAAAACACTTTCCAAACTAAGTATGAGTAACACCATTTTTTCTTCACACCTTCTTTTAAAAACCCTCTTTAAGGATGAACCAGGCCGAAACATTAATGCCATGACTCCTCAAACTTCAAAAAGAAACCCAAGCCCCAGCAATAATAAAACAGCAGCTGGCATTGCTTTGCCAGTCAAAGATTTAGACTGGAGTTAGGAACTCCAAGAATTCCCCATTTTCTCTCAAAGCCAAACTTTCTTTGGGTTTTACAGCACTGCTCAAGTTTCCACAAAGCAGAAGCTTTTTGAGGAAAGAGTAGGTGGGAAGTCCTGCCTGGAGAAGAAATGGGTATTTCATGGGTAACCAATTTGGTTGTAACCTCAACATTACTCATTCTTCTAACCAGAACCAAAGTCCACACACTTAAAGATTCCCACCCCAAAAAACCACTTCATTAGCAACAAGCAACAAAACACGCGGCTCGTCGGAGCTCGATGGGGTGCTGGGGTCCCATGGCCTGACCTCAGCATCTGTCACCACTTCCCAGGTGGTGACAATTTGGCCACCAAGAAAACCTGCTCTGAGCTCCAACTTGGCAAATAAGGTATCAGCCTGTGACTGGTTTGGTGCTTTTTTAAAACCCAAGGGGGGTGGAAATCTGTCGCGCCTTGATTAGCGAGGAACAGAAGAAACCTGTCAAGGGAAAACAATGCTGGGCTTGAAATTCAGCTCTGAGGGAGTTTGAGAAGAAAGCCCTCGAGCAAAGACAACCTGATCATGTGCACACATGCAGCCTGTACATTGACACGATGGGGTGGAGAAAGAGAGGCAATGCAGACCTCAGCAGCACTTGGGAAGCAGCTCCAGGAACTACAAACACCAGTGCTGGGACCTAAGGGGTGAACTATGCAGTGCAGGAGGAACTCTGCACTGATGCCATCACACACATCTAATAACATCCTTAGGAAACATCCCAGATGCCATTCCTGGCAGTGTTCAAGGCCTGGTTAGATGGGTATTGAGCAGGCTGATCTAGTGGAAAGTGATCCTGCATATGGCAGAGGGGTTGGAACTGGATGGTCTTTAAGGTCCCTTCAACCCAAACCCCTTCTGTGTTTCTGTGATGCACAATCTTCCTCATGTGCCTGTCCCTGACTGCCTCTTCCAAGCACAGGCACAGGAATTGTAAAAGGTTTAAACAGTGTCCCCCTGCCAGAAGGTCCACCTGGACCCACCAAGGACTGAGCCTCACCTAAGCCCTGCCACAAAAAAAGCATCAAAGCCTTTCCACAGCCTCACCTGATTATCCAGCAAACGGTACCTGGCTCCAACAATCCATAATTATGCATTTACCCAGTGGCTGCTGGGGACAATCAAGTCAATAATTCACTTTTTAAATACAGTGCTGTAATTATACAGCTACAAAGAGCTCCCAAATCATTTCATTCACTCATACACCTACACAGTGAATTGTTCCCCTTTCTACCTCTTCTCCCTGGCAGCAGCATCTGAAGGAAAGGCAGAGCACACTTGAGAAAGTTTCTTGCAGAGGAGAGGAAGGAGATGCTTCAGCACTACTGTTGGTACTAATAGTGGTCAGTGCTATAGGTGTGGGGCAGGGGGTGTTTGTATCCTGGTTTTGGCACCTGGCACAGGTGAGGGTGAGTTGTGGATGCTGCACATTGTGCACTCAGGATCTCTTACACACAGACTCCCAGACCAGAGCCAGGACACTGCTTTCCTGGGAAGAGTGCTAATGCCTGCTGACCTGATTAGTGCTGCAGGACCTTGCTGGAGGCTGCAGCAGCACTCCTGGAGAGATGAAGTGCTGGCTTCCAAATGGCTGAGCCTTATCCTAGGGAAAAAGTGGGGCTGGGCATCTTCCCACTGCTGCTCACCAGCAGGGACTCTGCTGCCAGAGCATGGCTGGGCCACCAAGTCCCCTCCTCACTGACAGCCTTGCTTTATGTTTGCTGGTTTTTCCCATCTTAGTGTCTTCTATTTGGCTCTGAAAAGCCACATGTATTTAAACCATCATCTTGGAGGGATATGGTGGTCCCTGAGAGCCCCTCCTGGCCCTTCTCATCAGCCAGACACTACCAATGTCCCTTTCCCCAGCCCACAGCACCCAATTCCTACCCATGGCTTGGGAAGGGTGTCAGTGGAGCCGAAAATCTCCAGCTCTCAGCCAAGCCAGTGGCTGAGGAACTCCTTGGAAGCCTTATTCCACCATCTCCTTCCCAAAACAGATCCTCTTCAGACTCTCCTCTTTCCCAGCCTCCTCTTTTGGCTCGCTTTCCTCTCACTTTCATGAATGATATTTAGCCAGCAGCAAACCATCCTGACAAAGTGGGTCAGGGGAACTGCAGGTTCCCCCAAATGACACCTCTGCCTGCAAATCATCTGCCAGGAAGGCAAAGGTTTATTCTGTCCCTGAGCAAGTTCAATGTCACCATGGAGTTGCAAGCACAGCAAGTGCTGAACCAGATCCTAAAACGTTCAGTTTCATAACTTGCACAAGCAAGTATTAGTAGAATCAATAAATAATATATATATTTTTTCCCCTCTCTGTTTTGCAAATAGGACCAAAAGGTGCCATAAAGTTGACTGGTCTCCTCTGGTTTATCCTGTCTCCTCTCCATCGCTGAGATATCCTTGAAGTTGAAAATGATATAATACTCTGAATATCTGGAGTTTGGAAGGATGTAAGACTTGCAAGAATTGCTACAGCTTTATTGCATTCTCGGGGCACAGAGAGTATTTACCACACATACATCAAGTCAAGGAATGCAAAAAGGGCATGAGGAAATCTGGCTCTCCAAGCTTAGGAGCTGAAACTCCCAGAAAGGCCGATAAAGAGCGGATTTCCTTATTTATAGACTTGCAGATGAAATGCAACAAAACCAGTCTTCTCCCCTCAAAAAAAAAAAAAAAAAACCCCACCAAAAAACCCCAAACCCACCTCCCTGTTTTATGTCAGTAGGGCTGATTCAATTTCCAGCCTTGCAAGGTCTCCTCTCGCCGAGTATTACCCGACCCCAATAACAGATGCTGTTCCAAGGTTAGGATCCGTTTCCTTACAATAATGCACAAAGCTGTTGTTTCAGTCCTGGCTGCAGAATTCAGCTTTGAAGGACAGGTTAGTACCACACTACATTTAACTGAATTCAGTTCATCTGATTATACAGTGCCTTGCTTTCTGGAATATGTAATCATCTCTTTCTGATGACATTTTAAATATCCAACTAGACAAATAATTGCAGCAATAATTGATAGCTGAGTCAAGCTGGAAGATTATTGATTGGCACAGTACCCGCTGAAACAAATGTTCATCTTTCAAACATTACAGTGAAGATGCTTAAATCTAACTTTTGCTGATAAATGATAAAAATTTGATTTACTGATAAAACCACCGGAATAGAAGATGCACTTCAGGATTTGATTACCTGGGGAAATTTTTTCAAAGAAAAATTAGGCTGTGGGATTTATATTCTATTTCATGTGAATAATTGCCAAGATATGGATAAGCCGTTGGAACATAAACACAGGCGGAGGAGTCTTCAGGAGTTGCTGATTAACTCTCTACCTTCCTGAATGGAATTTATCTGTTCCCAGTCACTGTTTATGTGGGAGTTTATCCTGCTGCCTTCCCAAGGATGCATCCACGGGTCTCATTACCGGCAGCAGGAGTTACGTGTCAGAAAAGATCCCCCGGTCGTTTTCCCAGCAGCTCAAAGCCCTCAGTTTAAATGTGCATAACCTAAATCTGCTGTGAGTGCAGCTGAAAGGAGGGTCCAATCTCATTGTCCATGGTGTAAATCAGGAGCACCACCACCCAAATCTGTGGCACCACGGAACAGCAGCAAGAGCAAAGTCAAAACCAGGTGCATTTCCAAACTGGCTCCTTATCTTAAAGCTGAAATAAAACCACTTTTCAGCTGCTATTACAGCAGGCCTGCTTAAACACGGGTTTCCTTCTAATTATGAAATTTCAGACCCTGCAGCACTACCTATACATCAGGGGGGAGAGAGGGGGAATTTCTGAAACTTACTGATTAGAAAGCAGAGCGAGTGGCCACGGCAGAGAATCGCACGCGGGGAAAGGCAGGCAATGAGCTGCCTAGTTAGGGCAGAGGAGCTGTCGCAAGGCAGAAGCCTGAAATTAAGGAAGAGCGCCAGAATATTTGAGCAGGGAACAAAGAGCATAAATTCCAGAGTAAGAGATGAAAAATGCACTGAAACGTTTTGAAACGGAGCCATTAGGAGCTGATTGAGTCTCAGAGCTACTGTTAAAAATCAGCCGCTTGTTAGATGCGGCGATCAGCTGAGCCCTGACACTTAAGGCGTACGAGGGGGCTTGTCGAGTGGCTTCGCTCTAATTTAGAGATCCTCAGTTAATTAGAAAGCCCTCAGATTTTCTGCAAATGCAGGTCGCTATCGACAGCTCCTGCTTTTGATGCTTTCTGGGTGACAGTTGCTGGACTGACCTTTCCAGAGCTGCCAGGGCTGCCCAGACCCTCGCCATGCCGGGGAATTCAATCACGGCCGCCAGCGCTGCCGGGATCTTACAAGGAAGGTTACCCTGCTCCTAGATGTCATCTCCTTCTCTGAAACAAACCCTGATGAAATCTGCATCTGCTTAATGCTATAAATAGCTCCAGTGTGGAATTATTGTTATTTTTCCTCCCTGCCGAGTGGATGTCACAGCCGGTCCAGAACTTCAGGGTGGGAGTTTATCAAAGGTGGCACCAGCAGGGGTTGGGGAAAAGGAATTGCTTTATGGGGGACAATCTGCTTGCATGGAACTCAGATCCACAATTGCAGGGGAGAAACCTCCTTTTGAGATTTCATCTCCCCATTGCCTGTGGCTGCAGAGGATGGAGCCCCTGCCCAGGGGACAGTACTTCCTGAGCTTCCCTTAGCATTCCATGGGGATGCCTTTCCCAGCCATGAGCACGGTCTGGTGATGCTCTCCAGAGTAGAAACCACTGATAACACCTAATGCAGGGCAAATAGCAACACAGGCAATGACTGAACAAAACAAGGCTTGTTTGCAAATGCATGGAAATGCGTGGAAGTTACAGTGACAACCCAAAGGCAAGATGACAGACCCACAGTCACACAGGGAGTTGGCGGCAGACGCTAGAAAATTAACTCTCAGGAACTGTCTAGCATTGGCAGGGAAATGAATGAGATGATCTAAGAGATATTTTCCACCTCTAATAGGATTTGATGATGATTTTGCATAGGCTTTTGTGCTAGCCTGGCTTTTGATAAAGCCATGGTGTCTCTTTTCAACCCACATGCGAGGGAGAGATTAATAAGTTGCAAACTCGGCCCACCTCGGCTATAAATGGTTCCTGTGCCCATAGGGGGAAAAAAAACCAAGCTATGACTGAAAAAAACCCCAGTGAACTGTGTGCAGTTAGTGCTTTTACACCCCACTCTTCAGTTATTAAGAGATTTGGAAAGCAGAGAAAAATTGTCCTCCAGCATCCAAAAAGCCACCAATTTAGTAGCCAGATGGGCAACAATTCACAAACTGTGTCCAGTTAGGGAGTACTGGACTGAAACCTTTCCAGGGAGAGCCTTCTCAGGACTGTAGGAGGGATGGAAAGATGAGATGGCTCCAGCATATCCTGCAGGAGAAGGGGGCACAGCTGCTGCACTCATGAGGGAAGTCCTGGCATGGACATTTTTGCCCACTCACAGCCTCAGGCTAGTAGTGGGTAAGACCTAAGGGCTGGCCTTGGAGGATGCATTAAGATGGCACTGATGGTGAAGAACTAAATGAAAACCAGAGTTCCTTTAAGCATACAAAACAGATTGTAGAGAACCCCAGTTCTCAGCAATTTTAGCATTTTCTTAAGGAAAATGCAATTAAATGCTGTAACTGCCAGCCATTAAACACCAATAACAGCCTTTAATAAAACCCTATACTCTCACCTGATAAAGCAAACAACCTCCCATGCAGGCTACATGGTCATATCATTCCTTACTCCAGGGGTTGCTCCACTGTTGATTTTCAGCAGAAATATTTGTAGACCCAGGCCATGCTCTTCAGCACCCCTAGGACTAAACGAAGCCTTGGTGCTGTCTAATCCTTGTGCTGGGCCAAATGAATGTGGCTGAATGAGCCACCCTCCTGCTCTCCATCCATGAGTCTTCCTCTTCTGACCCTTTACAAGGAGGGTGGGATCTCCATCACCCATCTGCTGATGCTACCACAGGCAGCCCACAGGTGCTGCTGTACATTCAAGTGACACAGGAGGACACAGGGCACACTGTGACCTGCCAGCAGCACCTCTACACCCACACAGCCAGGACAACCCATCTGGGAGCCAGATGCTGGCATCACCTCCCTTGCTGTCAGCACACAGAGCAGCTCTGCTTTTTGGGAAAACCAGCCCACAGGGCCAAAGTTGGACAACCAGATCCATGTGTGGATGCCTGACCACAGTAAACACTTGAGGTTCAGGGCTGCTGCTGTTTGCACTGCAGCCAGGTCCAGCAGCCACCACGGGGGACAAGCACCCCTCAGAGCACAGCACTGCACCCAGAGATAACACAGTGACAGTTCCTGCCCCTGGAGCTGGCAGCCACCACCACTACTATAACCTGAGAGAGGGGCTGCCAGTCTAAACAGGCACTGCCTCCACGCCAACACTCCCACTCCTCAGCCTTAAGAGGGCTGAATATTTCAGCAGGTGAGTGGCAGAAGTAGCAATCCTCATATTTGTGCCATGGCTCAGAGTGCTTTTGAAAAGCCACAGAGGCCCATTCGTGGCTGGAGTGAAAAAAACTGGCACCATGCAATTTTTTAGTAGCAACACAGTAAGAGCAGTAATATTAGAAGTATTAACACCAAGATGCTGCACTTAAGTCTGAGGAACTCCACGTGCTTTGCACTGGTCATTAATGCCACAAAAGCTGTACAGGGAGTAGAAGAGTTGCTCATTCCATCCACTGACCTCTGGGTCCTCATTTTCCTGGGGATGGGAGCACTTTCCAACAAGCACACAGCTCATGCTTGCCACCTCCAGCACCTCCAACACTCTGTGCCTGACACCCTGCACTTCCCAAAAAAGGGTGCTGGATGTGGTGGGGATGGGCAGCAGCTCCATGAAAGATGTACAAGCCCTTGAGTCATCACTTTATCTGAACGTGTTATCAGAAAACACCCCATCTGGGGGCAGGCTGGGGGATGGCCATACATACAACAGGTCTGAAATTGCCATCAGCTTCACCTCGATCCTTTTCTGATGTCCTTGGCCATCCAGTTAAGATCTGACAGCATTTAAAGATGACAGTGCCTGAGGTAATGGGACAATGCCCTAACAGGATTACAGGAAATGTGAAAGAAAGGACATACGTACCTAATGTCATTTAGGTAATGTCATCTATGAACAGTTTTGCTGCAATTTTTTGCTGACAGAGAAGTCGGTCTCACTTATACAATTCCTTTAAACTCTATTATTGCTGTAAATAAGTTTACTTCTTCCTGAAAGAAAGCTTTTTAGACGCATGGTCACTAATATTTTGTCCAACTTTCTGCTCTGAGGCGGGGTATCCCAGGGGGAAGAAGTCACATAAACCAGAGGCAGCAAGATCGAAGGACTCCCCGCCACTCTGCCAACCCTGCTGCAGAGCACCCAGACTTCACGAGATCCTCCCAATTAATTTCCACCCGGCTATTTCCTCCCCGCGCCCTTTTTTCCATCAGTATTCCCTTTCAGTCCCACCGCAGCTGCCCCCGAAACAGCTTCCTCATTGTCCCCCACCAGAAGTGGTGTATGTGTGCCAAGCAACTGACCGCAAACAAAAGCTTGTTTGACCAACGCTTGTTCCGAAACAAAACCCCGGCTGGAGAAGGAAATCCCGCAAAGGAGGGGGGATTGATGCTGGGACAATTTGGAAGGCGAGCCCAGGGCGACTCACATTCTTGCCAGACAATGGTGTCTGGCCTCTCCATTCACTGCCTGCCTCGCACCCCTCCCCAAAAAGTCCCCCCTAAAGCCATGTTTATTATATAGTCTGATAAGCAGGGGAGATGCCGTTAAATTGAGCTGCACACTCTCGAGCGCTGGGACACGGGCACACAACAGCAGGAGCCTCCAAGGGGACTTGGAGAAGGGATTCTGGAACTGAACTCACTGCTGGGCAGTACTGCAGGGAGTTGGTTCCCTCTAGATGGGACGGTGGAAATTCATGGCCAAGGATGTGTCTGCGAATTCTCCCCGTGTTACCCTGAACTGGGGAATATTTACTTGCTCTGTGCAACGTGTTTCTTCCCACCTCCCCAGCCTTGCCTTAGGTGACTCTTTCCCCTGAGCAGCTGTTGATGCCCCCTGCACATCTGCCTGCCACTGGCATGTGAAAATACCGATTAGAGGAAACACCCTGGCTGGGCAGGCTGCCCCCTCCCTCGATAAGCACGGTTGGAAACCACAGGAGTTGCACAGGCCGGCCCGGGAGCCGTGTGCCGGCCTGACCATCTTATCCGTTAATGAACAGACACTGGGGTCCTGCTGGCAGCGTTGAGCAACGCCGACATCTGCCCGCCGAGGAGCGCGTGGGGCAGCAGCTGGGGCGCGGCTCCCCGTGGCCTTTTGTGGGGCAGCGTCCCACCACCTGTCTGTCTGTCTGTCTGTCTGTCCACCGGGGCACGTGGCACCACTACAAGATGCTTGGAGTCAAGAGAGACACATTAAAAACCCTCACAAAGTCGTAACAAGCAGCCCTGGAATGGCACATCCCTTGTCACCCAGCTGTCCCTGCAGCAGGCAGGGATTGAGAAACCAAGCGATGCAGCTCCACTCCTTCCCCTGCACCTGCATGCCAGTCACCACCTACACAGAAGAAAAGCTTCTGCTGTGATTAAAGGCCATTTTCTAAAGCAGCTTTGCCATTTCAGTGCCAAGGCCGCTCACAGTGTTTAGTCAGTACCTGGATGTTTGCGAGCAGGTGCACACAGCTTTGATTTGTGCAGGTGCTACAAGATGCTATCCATGGGACAGTCTGCAGGACACAACTGAGGGGCTGCCTTTGGTCCTTGCTGCTCAGAGAGTGCCAAAGTTACAGTCCCAATCCTGAGGCAAACAGCTGGATGTGCACCTCAGGACCCTGTCTGCCTTCCAGTTTTGCTGCTGCTTAAGCTCTCAGGAGCCATGGAATCCATCCATCCCCTTGATGCAGCTCCTGCACCTCCATGCCCCCTTCAATAGGACACAGGGGTGATCAGGATGAGATCAGGTCACAAACAGCTGCAGCGCATGTGCCCTCTGCCACACATCCCACATTTTTAAGCTGTTTGAAGCACCTACTTTCCCATCTCCTCTAAAGTCCTCTCCAAAGTGGTGTGTCACTACAGGCACCACTTCTGCACTCATGCTGAGCATGTCCCATGCCACTGTGTCCATCCAGAGAGCTACTGGCACTAGAGGAAACAGGAAGGGGGGTGGGTGGCCACTACAAAACCTGCCTGCTCCAGCTATGCTACCTGTGAGACACCAAACAAAACGTTCAGCTACACTGTACATCAAGCAATACACTACACAGACTCCTTTTTGGGGCTGTGACATTAATGATGCTGCTTTAAAGTAGCCCTGAGCACTTACTGTTTCCATCTTTCCATGTGCCTCATCTGAAGTTGGGATGCTGCAGTGGCAGAGCACATTCCCACTGGAAAGTAAAGGAGAGGCTGCCAGGGAAACACATGCAGCCCTTCCAAGCCCAACAGGCATTTTTAAGCACAACCCTACTGCTTCCAGAAAATCAGCCCTAATTGTTCTTATCCTGGTAAAGCCTCTCTGAACACAGCACTGCCCCACAGGAACTCAAAGACCTGCATGGAGGGAGGGCTCTACCCCACTGTACCCTCGGCAGGCAGGCTCAGCAGCAGTGCAGTAGCCAGGTGGGGTGACAGACTAAGATTTACAGGTACAGTTTCAGGAATGGGGCTATTCCTGTCAGAACACAGGCAGAAAAACAAGGTTAATGCCCTTGTTATCTGGCCAGCCACATTGCTGTGCTGGGCATGGTCTGTCCAGTGATACTGGCCAAGCAGGGATGCTGCAGGAGCAGGACACACAGTGGTCCCAGCCACCATGGAAAACCTGGCTTTATTCCTTACCACAAGCATCAGGAGGTGATTTTCCCTCCCCCTGTATGCAGCTCACCTATCCAAGCCAGTGCTGCAGCAGCAGAGAGGCTCACCATAGCCAGGGATGTGGAGGGTGCAGCCTCATGGCTCTGCTCTCCCTGTACAGCACCACATCCCAGGTGATGGGCTGACACAGGCTGCTGAATCCAACACTGCTCTGAGAGCTGAGGCACACATGACTCATTTATAAATTAGATACTAAAATTATACACTACTTTTTTTTTTTTTTTTTCCATATTCAAATACTGTCAAGCAGAAATTCCGCAGCAAATTGCTTTGTTTCTTTGATCATGGGATTGCTACTCCTCTTTCCTTGGGGAAAAACATGCCCTAAAAACAAACAAACGCTGCACTGGAAGTAAGGAGCCCTTTGAAACCTCTGGAGAGATACTTAACAGCTGTTGGAAGACACACACTTGTCCCTAAAATCCAAGGCTATCCCAAGCTGTGATGCTGAAGGACACCAGGAGGCCCTCAGTAACCCCAGACTGTGGTTTCACAACCTTGCAAATATTTTCCAAACTCCTAATCTTACAAACAAGTGGAACACGACAGGCAATCACTATCAGCATGTGAAAACACAGGGCTTTCTCTGCCAGGGCTGGGGTAGCTACTGATGTATTCCAACCCTGCTCCAGGACAGCCACTGCTTTCCACTGACAGCACTCAACTGATTCCAGTCACTTTGGTGAAGCCTCCAGCTTTTCCTACCACTGACTCAAACTCTTGCTGGTTTTGTAGATCTGGAATAATCCCTTTGGCCTCATGGCAGCAAACAGTGTGAACTCTGCCTGCATATATCCAATCTGAAGTGGAACTGAAGTCCTATTGTCAAATTCTATTCCAGAGCACCAGTAGGATCCTGTAATCCCATGGCTGCAAGAGAGCTTTAAGAAAAAAAACAAATCTAGTGTGAATCACCATCAAACCATCAGCATTGCCTGGATATCTACCTATGTAGATATTTGGGCTACCTTCCAGCAGAAAAGGCACAAGGTGAGTTTTTCTCTACACCTATCCAAATCCATCTACATCTGCACATAAACTATAAAAATCTCTTCACCTCTCCTTCTGGGTGACAGCTGTCGTTTTCCTATACTGGGATCAATGTGATGTTTGTGTTGATAGGAAGCCTTCGACCATCAGCAGCAGTCTTGGGACCAGACCCTCTGTGAGTGACCCTGGGGAGGAGGAGCATTCCAGGATAATGTGGGAATCAGCAGCCTGGCATAGGAATGTGTCTCTCAAATGCAGGGCTTGCCTCTCCACCGCCCTTTGCTCTGAGCCTCTTCAGCCCACAGCCTCACTCTCAGCTGCTCCCAGAACTGCACTAATTCAGTGCAAAGCCTGAACTAACAAAACCAGGCTCTCATGGAGCTTATCAGCTGGGGCTGGGTGCTGCAGGGGCTCAGCACCTACCCCGCTCCTGGTGCGGGTCCAGCCGGCTCCGCGTCCGCTGGCAAAACCAGGGCGAGGCTCGGAAGAAGCGCGCCTCGGAAAGCCTGGAAATGTGTCAGCTTTTGGTGCTGTAATAATGCAATTCAAAAGCCTATGGGGATTGTATAAATATTTGTACAGACACTTATCACTGCAGCAGTCAGATACTCGGGCCCCCTGCATCAGCTGATCGGCTTAAAGTCCTCGCCTGCTCTGCTAAACCCAAACCGGGCAAGCCCAGCATCGCCGTCCCCACAGAGAAACATAAAAACTCTGTTTATACAAATAGTCTCCAGCCTCTACCCTCCCTACTTGCTGGGCGGTTTTCAGCAAAAGAAAAAGTGGGATTGGATTCCCAGCCCACTAAAAAAGAGCAGGAGCGGGATGTATGTTTTAGCCAAGGAATTAATTAATTATTATTAATACAATGAATGCTCACTAGGAAATGTTTGTACTTTGCCACTGTAATTAAATATTCTCACTCATGCAGCTCTCAGCCTTCAGAAATTAGTACTGCATTTTATAGTCCAGTTCTTTTAGTAAGAAAATACTTTCACACTGAATTTTTCATTTTCTGCTGGCACAGGAAGGCAGAAGGTCTCTGAACATCCATGCCCATTTGCCTTTCTGAACAATTTCAAATACTTTTTTCAGTGATGTAGAGTTTTCAAAATGAAAAGTCCTCTGTCCTTTTTGCTCCAGTATAAATGTAAAATGTAAAATGTGTCCCATCATCATGGGTGCCTCACTCTGCACTTCTGCTGCTGCTGTTCCCATCCCCGTGAGCTAAACCACCAGTTTCTTCGTGGGCAGGTACCTATGCAAGGCTTGTGGGAAAAACTCATTCAAGAAAGGACTCTCCACAGCACAAGGACTGCACACCTCACCCAAGTGAAGGGCTGATTTCTAATCCCTTTACTCAAGGTCTGTTTGCTCCAGCCAGCTGCTCACAGAAAACAGACAGCAGAATCCAGCCCTCTGTCTCCATGAAATGGGTCAAAGACACGTAGGATTACTACTAATTTGGAAAGAAAGCACCCAAGACATAATGTAATTCCACCACTAGATTTTATCACTCTTGCTCACAATGAGCAAATACCTGGGGAATCGCTGAGCAGAGCTCAGAAGGAAACCAGACCCAGCTCCTTCCTGCCGGAGCCGCCGCCGGAGCCAGCCAGAGCCAAATCCACACAGCCCCAGCTCCCCACCTGGGCAACCAACCACCAGACCAGGTGAGCCTCACCTGCCTCACCCTTCCCACAAAAGAAAAAAGCATTGGAGCCCAGGTTCAGGGATTTAATTTCTCCTCTTTACCCTCAGATGGACGCGTGCAATCACTCCGTTTTGCCATCGCTTGATTTAGCTAATGCTCAGCTCCAGCAGGAAACATCTTAACTCTGAAGATCTGATGATTGCCCCAGCAATCAGTTGTTCAAATAGTTGAAAATTAAGACTATTGCACACAAAGTAAATTAAGTAATTTTCTACCCTCCTAGAGTCTCCCAAGTCTATCAGATTTCCCATGACTGGTATGTCATGATGCCTCATTACCGTAAAGAAAAAATACAGCTCTGTGATCCTTTAAGTGGCATTCCCTCAAAGACTCAGGGGAAAAAAGTTCTTAAAAAACACAGATCCCACTGCAAATGTAACAGAATATTATCAGCAGAGCTTGTTCATTGACTCTTGCACTCAACTCTTAAGGCTTAGGCAGTCTGACATCTCGGTCTCCTTCCTAAAATAAGGCAGCTTTTAGGCCATGAATGATTGTTTTGAAATAAGCATTTTGAACTGAGCCTGCAAACACTCCTACTGCAATGCCATGGGATGCTCTGTTAGCTTTAGTCATTAAAACAAGCCTTCAGCACGGGGATGGTGCTGTGCTGCTTCCCAACACTCCCTGGATCCCTTCCACCCTGGCTGCAGCATCACGGAGAGGTTTTGTTCCCAAGCCCAAACAAGCTGGAATCATTCCCAAGCGTTTAGAAACCTTGAGCCCAGCAATAAGCACTCAGAATTATGGCAATCACCTGGTGGAGGCCACTCTAACTTCAGTTTTATGTTGTGATTTTCATTGAAAGTCCCCTGATTTGGACTATATATATATATATATATATATATATATATATATATATATATATATATTTTTAGCACAAACTCTCCCTTAGTTGATTTTAAGCCAGATGTGAGATTTTGTAAGATGAAAAAAATATAAATCACTCACTTACTTTCAGCTAAAAGGAAAGAAAATGAGAAAACCCCACTGATAAGAGCTTTTTAAGACAGTCACAAGTTACTAAAGGAGGGGACAAATAGCCACTTCATGTTCAAATGCATATCAGGCCCTTAAAGAATCATCATTTTATGAACTGGTGAGGAAAGTAAGAGGGAAAGAAGGCAAATGCTATTAACACAGTTAAATATTTTAGTATGTGCATCAAAGCCTGTCCAGCAGTAGCTGTTTTTTCAGCAGAACCTGATCCATGAGGCCACACTCCACCACCAAGGTCCATCCAGGACACACAGGGAATCATCCTTTGATCCAAAAAACAGAGAAGAAAGTGGAGCTTTTGCCAAAACACCAGCCATGACTGCCAACAGTGCCACATTCACTGGAGGCACCTTGACTTGAGAACTCACATTTCAATGCTACTTGTGCTTTGGAGAGGGGCTGAAAGCACATGTCAACCCTTAAAGACCAGGGGGAAAAAACCCACATCTAATTTGACCATTCCAACCCAGGGAGGAGAAGCTCCAAGTTCTCACACACAAGTGTGTGCACAAACCAGATGGAAAGATCCCTGTGCTGAGCCTGAAGCATTTTTCCTGGCTTGTATGCAATACAAAAGCCTGAGAAATGCTAGGGGCATTATTGCAAACACTTCCCACTGCCTGGGTGTTTAGGTCCTGCACATCCCACTCTTCCTCCTCCATCCCTCCCAGCATGCAGGCACCCAAAAGGAGATCACCCACCGTGGCACAAGAATGTTGCACAAGCTGTGACTCTCCTCTGGTTACCCCTTATCTATCCCTGAACCCCAATAAAAATCCACCTATGACCTCCTGCTCCTTTTTATTTATATTACTTTTTGCTTTTGAAACCTTACTCAGCTCTTGAGATCCTAGAAGAGATCTGCAAAAAGCCCAGCCCCACTCCCATTAGAAAAGCCAGATTTTAGCATTTTGCTTGGAAATGGGTGGATGCAAAAGGCAATGGTGTAAGGAAAACCAAAGAGTGCCAGAGCAGTAACTCCCATCCTCTCCCAACCAAGCCTGCTGTTCTTGGGCACCGTCAAACCAAAGGAATTTTGCCTTTCCCTCTCCTGACAATACGTTATTTGTACATGTTTACTCTGAGGATTAAATCCTCATCTGGGCTGGAGTGTGGCTCATTCACAGTTTCTGCTCTTCAGTGGAGCTTCCCCTGAGCTGCCTTTCCAGCAGCATCCTGGACAGGGAAGGCAGCTCATGGCCAGAACCCACAGTACTGTACAGCAGCTGGAAAACCTGGGGAATTACCCAGTGCATGACCCCAAACTCTTGGTTTCAGCTGGACAAACACCTTCTCCACTGTGGCTAACACAGGACTCTCCTGCCAAGCACCAGCTCACCCCTTATCTCTCCACTGGGACTTTATCTCCCCATCAGGAGATAAAGGGGCTGTTGTTTCCTCATTCCATCATTTTGGATCAGGACACTCATCCTCCTAACCAGGTAACTCCCCAAAGAGGTTCCCAACAGCTGGGACAGGGCCCAAACCCTGAGTGATGGCAAGCACAGCACTCACAGTGAAACACCCCATTTCCCCCTCAAAAACACTCAGTGGAGTTTCATTTCCCTGCCAGCAGGCTTGAATAACATTTTAAATGCCAAGATTTATATGCAGACACTTATAAATGTATTCCATTATAGCCTTTACAAAACTACATTTCAACCTAAACATTCAATTAATGTAATTAAATTGCTACCTGGTGGTATTATCTAATTTCACTCTGGATCTGTGCTATTGAAAAGCATGTGTCTTTTAGCACTCTGACTGGCAAGACATGTGATAAACAGACCTATAAACATGTTGGCTCAACCGAGCTGTTTAAAAATAAATTAGCAAACTATAAAAATAAACAGTAACATACATATGTACTCAATTATGAACTAACTCTAATTTTTGTTCTGAAATACTGTCTTTGACCTTAGTCATAAACAAGCACTATTAAAAAAACATAATATCTCAACAGACAGAAGGGCAGGGATTAAACGCTCGTCGCGCGCGGCAGAATGCAAAATAAGGGATGAAAAGAAAGAAGAGAGAAAAGAAAAAAAGGGGGGGAGCTCACCCTTTATTAAATGTGGCAAACTACACCCACCACAAGCGTTTATGTTGATTAAAGCTGCTTGGAATTGAGACAAAAAAAGTTAAAACCTGCTGAAGTGGGTATGGAGAAAACCTTGTTCAGCAGGAGGAAAATATCATTTTAGCTTGTATGGGAGGGAGGGCAGTGTGGGTTCCACAGAGCCACCCGTGGCCTTCAGCTGTCCAGGTGCAATCCCCTGCTGCAAGGATCCAAGAGCACTATATTCTGTTTTCCCTGGGAAGGAAGGATGGAAGTGTTGATACTCAAAAGGCACATTTTGCACCCAGGGCTGAGATTTTCGAGGCTTTCAGGCTACACAGGGGGCACCAATGTCTCTTCCCACAGCAGAACCCAAGCCCAGATACACACCCATGAGCAAAACCTCACAACAAACCCAGAATCAACAGCAATTTCTGGGGCAAGTATTTCCAGTGTCTACACAGACCCTCCTTTCTTTTTCATTTGTTTTCTTTTTTTTTTTTTGTTTTAGTTCTACCCATAAATGTCAACCATTCCCTTAAGCTGAATGCTGATGCCTGGGAATGACCATGAAGGATCAGTCAAATGTCAACCAGTAAAAGCACCAGCATAACCCAGAGCTGCCCTCAGTGTGGTGACTTTGCCATGGTTCAGCAATGGGAATATCCCACACACCTCGACTGACCAGCCCTGGATGTTACACTCGTGTTTCAGTCCACACCAAAGCTATCCCCTCCTCTTCCAGAGATGGGTATCTCAAACACATTGTAAGAGCAAAATTAGGATAACAACAGGTCCTGTCCACACTATCTGGTCCTTTCCTCCTTCTCTGGCAAAAAATTTGAAACCCAGCTGTGTCCCAAGGCCACCTCCCCAGCCTAGAGCATACCATGACCACAAAGTAATGACAATAAAAAACTGCAATTAAAGCAACAAGCCAGTTTGAAAACAAATGCCATTTTCTGCCCATCCTCCCTGCTTTGTTACCAATAAAAAACACTTACAGCCACTATTCATGCAGACATAAAGTGCTAATGGCTACCTGTTAACATGTTCCATCATGCCAACATTTTTGCTCTGATTTTGACAGTTCCCTTTTTGTTATTTTAAACTAAGGGAGTGCTAATCTGGGCTGGAACTGAAGGCTGAAAGAATTACAGTCTACATCAACTGCAGTTGCTGACATAATTTCCTTCTCCTCTGCACCATTTCATGGACACAGCTTTCTTGCAGCCAAGCTCTTTTCCAGACTATAAGAAGCTGGAAATTCAGGAGCACAGTTGACTGGGAAGACTGTAAAATGTTACTGAGAATCCTGTGAATTCTCCTCCCAGCCCTGTGCAGTTTAGGGCCAATGGGATGGGAGAGTGCAATGTGAATACCAAAAATCCAATGTCCTGGAGAAGTCACTGTAATGTCTTAAGGAGAAAAAATGAAATGGCCAATCCTGTATGACTTCAGTGATGAGTCTTCAGGATTAGAACAGCTGCTGGTGCAAATGGGCCTGGCAGATCTCATCTGATTTACACCCCAAGGGCTGCCCTAGGTGTGACTACAGGTGATTCACTGACTCTTCTGCATGTGGAAAGAACAAAACTCTTCAGGTGTCACCAGCTGGACATCAGGACAGGTACTGGAGTCCTCCACACACAAAGATGTGCTGGGCAACTTTGCCTGCCTCAGGTGAGCACACATTGAGAATAAATACACCTACTGACACCCAGAGAGTCACAGCAGGTGAAAATCTGCTGAGGGAAAGAAGAGCCTGGTCCTCTGATTACCAACAGCTCATGTGAGAGCCACAATCTGATTTTCCACTGGGCAGGAGAGGGACACAAGCTTTTTGTCTCCAGAGCTGTGGCAGGCCTGCTGAGATCTCCAGTGGCTCTGAGTGCACACACAGGGACATTTCTATTCCCCAGCTTTGCAACTGCTTGTTAGAACAAATTAAGAGTCCTAACAAGATTTACTGGAGCCCATTGCAAGGAGGTTAAGAAACACAACTTATCTGATGCAATCAGCAATGTAATGCAACCTCCCAAGTCCCAGTTCAGGCAAAATACATGCAAGTAACCAGAAGGGATGGGCACAACCTTGAGGGAAGAGTTGGGGATGCTCCAGCCCAACCCACATGTCAGAGAGGAAAGACAAGAGAGCATAGCAGGGAATAGGAAATTCTCTGCTGCTTCCAAGAGCTCCCACTCTTGGGACACCTGATTTCTGGCCTGGTTTTCTATCCTTTTTAAAAAAGATTGCTCCACTGTACAAGGAGGTGAGGGAAAGCTTTATTTGATGAGCTGAAAGGTAAACATGGGCAGACTGCACCAACTAAGCCTTGCAAGTCAATTGCTGTGAGGGCAATGGCACGACAGGTTGAGGTTGCCTCATCTGCAGACCCTGTAGGCTCCCAGGATCCTGACCAGGACAGGCAAACATGGATCCTCACAGGAATCATTAGCCAGAGGGTGCCCAGTTACAGCAAATCCCAGTGTGCAGCCCCAAACCTTGCTGTGCACACCTGGAGACAGGGATGGGAGGGCAGTGTTACCCACACAGGGAGGCTTCCACCACAAACTGGGCTGGGAGGCTGAAAGGCAGGAGAGCAGATAGTATTTTCGAGGGAGTAGGAGATAAGAGGAGGTGGAGTTTCCTGATAAAGAGGATTTCCCTGCTCAAATATCAAAGGATTCACACTAAGAAAAGGGGGGAGAAGGGGAATTACATCAGTCTGAGGCACACTTTCTCTTTTAAACTCTGACCTTCTATTGTCTGTCTTCTTGACTAGGATTTAAAAGCCCTTTGTTGGGCTGTGTTACATGGTGTGATCTAGAAAGCTGTCACAGATGAGGCATCCTGGGCTCCCCCCCGTGCTAAACTGGACATTCAGGAGGCGTTGAGCCAGCTCAGATAAGTCAGCACTTTCTATCAACACCCCCTGGAAGCCAAGCCACAGCTTGTGACGCCCCTTCCAGCTGGAGCTGGCCTTCACCCCAGCCCAGCTTCCAGACATCAGGTAGGCTGCTCATCATCCCAGCCCACTCTCTCCTCCCCCCAGGTCCCCTCCAGGCTCTCCTGGCAGCGTCCTTCCCATCCCAAACACAAACAAATGGGTGAAGAGCAGATGACAGAAGCCTAACAGATGCCTAAAATGGTTTAGAGTGATCTACGAGCATCTTTTGGTTATAATGCTCCATTAATGTGACATTTATGTGGGGTAATATAATACTCCTCACTTAGGAGCACCTACACCAGCCAGTTAGATTTCCTGGTGTGCAAGGATAACCAGGAGGGTTTCAGCATGTCCAGGGACCCCACAGATGGAGTTACAGGGGACAGGAGGCACCACTGCCTAAAGGGGACATGTCAGGTCTATCCCTGAGGGATAGACCCTGAGGGAGCAGAGGCAGGGAGAGGCTGGAGCAAAGTGTCAAGAGGCAGAACTAGAGAGCTACAAATGGGGAAGAACCTGGCTTGGACCTCTGGAGCTGAACAGTCCCTCTCTGCAGAATGGGAAACACAATACTCGAGCACAGTCTGACCCAATCCCAAAGGCACAGCCTTGCTGTCATCTCCATGCAAACTGCAGCATGGCCTGAGCATCCATCTGATTTTACAGCAGCCAGGGTTACACTCTGCAGCTAAATGCACCCTTAATGTCACCCATGCCTAACAAGGGCTCCTGTTCTGTTCCCCTGATTTATAAACACAGTGGCAATGGGCTGGAGAAGGGATGCCCTCACAACCACAAGCCTTCGTTATTCCCCACAAATGACTTGTTTGCAGCTTTTGAACTGCCTAATTTGTTTTGCCCCTACATTTTGGTCATTCATCTCATCTTTTCCTAATGGTGCTCTGAACAGTGACACTTTGGGAAAAGTCTCAAATGCTGTAACCCTCACATGGCCCCGCAGAGGTGAAAGGACCAAGGGCAACTGCTGAATCTTCCCACAACAAGAGAGGGATCATCCATCTCCTCTTCCCTCCTCCTCTCCTGCTGCCTCCACCCTGGGCACTGTTCTCATCTCAGTGTGTTTGAATAAAACAAAAAACGAGGCCACATGAAGCAGTTTCAGCACCTCTGGATGTCGAAGGCCACAGGCTGTACCCAGTGACCTGGAAGGTCCTCCCCAGACATTTGCTCCTACGGCTCTGCCTCTGAGAAAAAGCATCTGAGAAATCACGAGGCTGGCTGCATTCAGACTGTGGCAATGCCATTCAGAGAAAAAGGGGGGAAATCAACTGGCACACTCTGCATTTTGGGCAAAAAGGGAAGGAATTAAATCAGAATCTGGAGTCTGATCAAAAACCCGACTCAAGAGAACTCCACGATTTTGGCACTGTATTTCAACACCTAGGTGCACGCTGGGTAGAAAATGAACAATCCCAGGCTTTTCACTTTGCATGCCCAGCAAAAGCAGTTGACAGCTTTCAGCATTGAAGAATAAATGCAGAAAGTATCAGCAGTGCATTGCCACCAGCCTTTAGCCAGACACCAGGAAATCCAGAAGAGTCATCTAATGTCACAGGCAAAAAGCTGAGGACACAGCGAGCTCCACCAAAGGACAGGCAGAACAAACACAGAGCAAACTCCTACCAACAGCTCAAACTCATGTCAGGGTGTTTTACCCACATTTTGCACTGCTCAGATACCTTGAAATACGTGCATGCAACCAGAGCCACGACAGCAGCCCTTTAAAGACGTGAGAGCTGCAGATTAAAAACATGTTGGAACGTTTACCGGAGCCAGTGCCAAAAATGTGTCTCTCACCTGTAGGAAGAAATGGGTGTGGAGCTGCTCATGGAATGATCACTGCACTCACACAGCAGGGCACAAGGTCCCCCTCTCTGTTTCTCCATTGTAGGAAAAACAGTGACTAAAACACGGCCGAGGAGCTGTTTCACCTCCCCAGATTTTTTTAGAGAAGTATACAGAGCCAGATGGAAAAATGAGGTGGGAATCAGAGAAATGCCATGTGATTTGTGAAGACTAAAGCCACTTTGCCACAAACCAACAGGAACAACTGATCTTGGTGCTTGGCTGAGCACGGTGCTTGCTGCTTCTTTTGGGGGACTTCAGTCACCTCCTGAGTGGCACTGAAGCGCTGCAAGCAGACACAAAAACCTACAAAGCCTAAAAGTATTTTCCTGGAATTGAAGCTCAATTTACAGCTCCCGAGACTGAAGGGTGTGTTTGAGCAGCCCTTTGTTGCAGGGTTTTGTCAAGGTATGTTCTGACTTGTCCCCTGCATGGTTGTGCAGTAATTCTTGATACTGATAGTCAATTACTTTGTCCACGTCACTCAAACACTGACTCCTTTCCTGCTTTTTCTCCCTCTCAGCACGGCTAATCCGGGAAAGACAACACGGAGTGAAACCACCACTTCAAAAGGCATTAACTGCTGGCCAGTCTGGGCTGCCCTCCAGCCCTGCCAAGCACAGGTGGGAAAGAGACCTGCAGAGCTAAGAGCCCTCCTTATCCTTATCTCTCTGAAAATTCCACTGGGTCCAGGCTCCAAAACTTCCTTCCCGGCTGGATAAGCACCTACCCAGGTAATCTCATTACAGCCATTGTTCTCTGAAGGTTAATAAATACTTACCATGATGAGTAAAGGCTCCGCAATCTGACCCCAACGCAGCAGAAGTGATTGCTCAGGGCCAAATTTTCATACTCTTTATTATGCTGAACACCATATTCCTCTGCTAGCAGAGCAGCCTTAGCACCAAAATAAATGTGACTGCTTGCAAATAAGGTGTTGGCCCCACTTCTGGCCTCAAGTTTTTATGTTGCCATCATTGTGATGGCTCTGAAAATTAGCAGATGCTGCCAGTTCCTAATAAATACATGACTAAATTATTCTGAAACAACAGCAAAAACAAATTACAGAAAGACTAAAATTCAAGGAGATGCCTTTCTCTCTGATTTCAACACGCAGAAGAAAATAATTACAGGGTTTTGTAAATTTAAGGAAACACTTTTTCTCCCATCAGATGTGAGGTGTGAAATATGCAAACATGATTTGGATTTGACTGGGTTGACACACTGCAACCCCAAAAACAAATTTAAATTTGAGTTATGGAATGGAAAACCAGGTTTCCAAGAGCTTCTTAGCAAGAGCAGCAGCCACCACCTTCCCCAAGGCCAACACCCACCAGGATGGACATGCCCATCAAGATGGAAACAGCACAGTCAGCACTCCATAAAATCCACCTCCTAACTCCCAAAATACCATGGACAAGGAGGGCTTTCCATCCCAACACACATTTCAAAGCAATGCTACCGCTGGCTGGTCTGTTGGGATGATTAAAACACATTATCCACTTGTTGCAAAACTTTTACTGGCAAAGCATGTAGGTGAGGTGTACTTATGGATGTGCCCAGAAACCCATATGAAACCTCCAGCTTGCCACAACGCTGAACTAAACTCTAAATAGGACAAGATGAGCAGGTAACTCTCTTTCAGTGCAGGTTGTCAAATTGCTGTGCAGTCATTAGTAAGTTAAACTTAATCCCCTTCACAGGAACTCCATTTTCCTAATCAGTGTAGGATGTAAACCAGATTTTCCATTTGATTTCCAAACAGAAAATTCACAGGGAAAACAGAACGGAAACTAAATAAAAGAAAATAAAAATCTTTTTGATTTGGTTTAATGACCAAGAGTTTTCCTTTTTTTTTTTTTAATTCTGGAGTCTCAGAGCCCACACCTCCTTCCATAGTGATGCCCATAGAGCACCTGTGCATGCTCCCCTGACATGCACACTGCACACAAACCACAACCACAGAGGCTCTCCCATGCCAGGAGGCAAAGAAATGGGAAGAATGGTGATGAGGATTCAAGGGAAAGCAGGCCAGCCTGCCAGAGCTGCACACCATCAATGCTGAGCCACAGCAGGGAAAATGGAACTTGCTTACACCAGTCCTTGGCTCCAAAGCCACAAGAAAAGACAGCAACGGATTTAAGACAAGCTGAGTTTTAATCCAGCCATTACTTTTTTTTTAACATCTGCTATTTTTGCATAGAGCTGTTAGCTCTGGGCTAACCTTACTCCCCTGCCCCACAAATCCCACCCCTCAGGTTTTTGGGGTGATGACTGGTGTGACATCAGGAGCACAAGGCACCAGCCACCCTGGAACCTCATCAGCCAGCTACGAAGAGAAATATCTCCTGACACAAACAACCTTGCTGCCTCCTGGCCTGCTGCTGCCCTTCTCCTCTTGAGGAAGGTTATTGAGGAAGCAGTTTTGGAGCAGGGCCAGCTGTGTCTTGATCTTGAGAGGTGTCTTTGATCCCTCTCAATCTAACTTTAAAGATAGAGTGATATTAGATCCAATGTCTAAGAATGCCCTTCAAGCAGCAGTTGAAGACCTGGGGGAGAGGTCTTCAACCTGACTTTTCCATCCACAGCTGGCTCAGAAAAACTCGGTCTCTGACACTGACCCTGTTTTAAACTCCTTTCCCCCACCACCTCCACTTGAAATGACCATCCCTTGTGCCAGTCACCCACAGCAACAACTGGCAATTAAGTCAATTCCATCTCTGACTAATTTCTTGACCTGATCTACTTTTAGGGCAGAAAAAACTTGTGCAAAATCTTCTTGAAGGCCTGCTGCTTTTTAGCCAAAAATAACTAAGAGAAAAACATGCCCAGGAGCAAAGGGAATGGATTGCACCAACAGACTCATCAATAAGTAAATAATATTTATCATGAGCTCTGCACAACAGCATTTGGACAGACACAAGATAAGCACCCGTTTGGTGCCTGTGCTTGCCAGCTGGTCACATCCAAACGCTCTCCATCTCAACATGCTTTGACTAATAGGGACATGGCCTGACACTCAGCTGGGGATGCAGGTGCCCATACTCCAAGGGATGGTGTTTTAGGTACCAAAATTGTCCCCTGCATGTCCCCTCCAAGCGCAGACAGAGGGGAAGACCAGCTCGGGCTGCCCACCCTCACCAGTGCCAGATTACATTTCCACGGCAGCTGCTCCCTTTGTCTACACCCAAACCAGCCTAAAAATTGATTTAATCTGCTGCAAACCCAAGTGTCAAGCACTTAGATGGCAGCTAAAAGCGCCACTCTCAGATAACCGGGTGACACGGGCTAATAATAGCCTGCGGCCGAGGGCAGGGGAGCGGACACTGTGTAACCAAAGAGGGACCGCGCCTGGGAACAGCCCGCGCTGCCCGGTCCCACCGCCAGCCCACCGTCATTAGCTGCACTAATACCACCCTGACCTCTCTGTCAGCCTGCGAGGCAACAATAGTCCTGGCTTTTGTTGGCGGGGAGAACAAAATGCCACCTTTTACAGCTCTGCAATCATAGCTGCCTCTCTTTTCGTCTGCCACCCAGACCCGGCTCACCGGGGAGGATGGTTAACCCTTGCTGGGCAGCCTGGAGAGAGGGGTGCCAGGGTCCCTGCAGGCTCCTCTTCTCCCACCTCCCTTCATTGGCATGGAAAACACCAAACAAGCCCTTTCTGGTGAAGGATGTATGTGTGCAACAGGACTCTTCTCTACCTGAAGTACCTGGAGGCCTCTTCAAGCCTCTGAGCTGCATCAAGAGACACCAAAATCATGCAGAGCTCTTCCCCTTCACTCTGCCCTTGAGAACTGCCCTAAAGATACCCATTGCCCAGGAACTGGTGGAACTCAGGTGACCTTCTTTTCTCCAAAGGCAAGATGACCAGCTTAGAAACAAGGCAGAGGATGTTTTCCAGAGCAGCACTTTCCAAAGCTCAGGAACTCACCCAGCAATGTATGGCTGCTGTGAATGCATTTGGGTTTGCATGCAAGGCTCTTCCCAAAAGAAGAGCATGGATGCTCAGAGGTGTTCGCTTCCCACTGCCCATGGGCTGGAGCAGCTCAGGACCTGGAAAAGACCAACCCTCATGCACTTTGGGATTCCTGAGGGAGTAGGGCACCTCACCCACCCCCACGCCCCTCCCTGTCTCCTTCTTCTCAGCAAGGGCTACAAGGAGCACCGGGAGCTTCCTCCTGGGGCGTGCGAGGGTCTTGGATGCACAGCTGACTGCACGTGTCAGTTATGCTCCAAATGGGTTGTCACAGGTCAAGGTTCTGCAGGCAGCAAGAGCAAATGCTATTTTAGACAGGATAAGGTCACGGTGCTTTTAGAGACAGTGAGGTCTACAATAAAACCTATTGATCAGTCTCTGGAACTAGCACTCTGGAGAGACGCCTAAATTGAAACAAAAATTGCCTGGCCGTTTTCTCTATAGACTCGGTGGGTAAAAGCTTGTTGGAGTCTTTCAAGAGATAAAATAAGTAAGAAGAACCTTAGTACAGACCACAGTTGTCCATTTAAGTGGATGCACTGGAGGGGGGGAAAGGGAAAGTGAGACCTTTGGGAAGCTCCAAGCATCCTTCTGCCACAGTGACAAGCCAGCTGCCCCAAGGGTGAAGGCCATCTTTACAACACCCTAACTCCAGTCTCCACAGCCCAGGTGTAAAGGCACCACAGCAAACATGACTTTTAAGAGAATTAAAGCTTTAGTTGCATCCTGGAAGGTAAGGAAGCCTCTGAAGGCATTAATCACTGGGGTCCCTGACAGCACATGCACATTCACCATCCCTGGAAGTGTTCAAGGCCAGGCTGAATCAGGCTCTGAGCAACTTGGTCTAGTGGAAGGTGACCCTGTTTTGAAGTCCCTTTAACCCAAAATATTCTGTGGTTCTCTCTGGCCATTTGTGTTTTGGCAATGAATTTCACCCTGAGCTGGCTCGTGGAGGCCCAAAGATGAAAAACAGACCAGTATTTATTTCAGCCAGGCAAATAGTTTAACTGGATGGTTCATGCATCCCTGCAGTTCTCACAACACATTCCAAGTGTTTATCCAGGTCACAGATAAACCAAAATTTAACCACAAATACCACAAAGCATTGGACTACCACACCTTCAAGTTCAGCTCTAAGTTCACTACCAGCACATAAATCCCTGTGTATCACAAAAGGATCTTTATGGTATTGGAGACCTGGAACCACAGGATGAGTGTGAAACCGTGGAGTATCTTCACCCATCACCTGCCTCACTGCCACAGCCTCACTCACAAACAAAGCATGCCACAGTAAAAATAATCCATGCATCACACCCTGGCATGGGTGACCCCATCAGTGAGTCCCAGCCAGAGCACCCCACCAGACATCAGCAATACAACGACCAATGCATTTGGAGAATATAATAATAATACTAAATAATAACAATAGTAGTAGTAATAACTACAGGTAAATACTATCAAGCTGTGAAAAGCTAGTGTGGGTGGTGGGATTTGTAGTTTACTTTCTGCTCCAGACAATAACAACATGAGCAGAGATACACATTCAGCTGCTCAGGTAAAAGCAGATCATGTGGGAATTAAAGAACTCTCAAGCCTCCAGCGTGATTTGCTCACCATCCAACTGCCAGGTTAGGCTGCAGTTTAAATTTCTGCGTAACAGAAATGGTAAGATGCAAAATCTCAAGCAGTGGTAATCTGTACAGTGACTGTACTGTAGAGGAATCACAATTAAAAAAAAAAAAAAAACAAGTTTCAAAGCTGTACAGTAACTGTGATTCTGGAAAAAAAAAGAAAACAACAACAAAAAAAGACTGGCTGAAATAAGCTGATCTTTCCAAAAAACATACTGCTGCTAGAAAAGCCAAGGTAATTATTTTTCTGTTTAAGAAATCAAGCTTGGGTTTTATTTGGTTTCTTTATATAAAGGTTCTTAGGCTCCTACCAACTCTTTTATGATTTTCTTCTTAATGCCCAGTAACTCTAGGACAAAGTTTGAGATAAAACGATTATAATAAATAAGGACAAAGTTATTTGGGAATTAAGGACACTGCTGCAGCCCCTCATCTTCTTAACTGATTAAATGAATGGAGCTTTAGTGGAATATATGTCTGAGAAAATTCAAGGCTAATTTCTGTTTATAATTACTGATAGCACTTGAGTATCCTTTCCAGAAAGCCTAGTCTGTCACCCAGCAAGCAGATGCAAATATGGGTATAAACAGGGAGTGCAATGAAGCCTGTGGCAGTGCTCAGATGAGCTGCCATGCAGACTTCCACCCCATACATATGTGTGGGTACACACATTCACACACACAAGTGCCCCTCTGGTGATTTTTGACAGTCATCACTTGTATCCAGGCTGGACTCCATGCCTGCCACCTTGTCCAGGTTTTTATCCTAGACTCCAGTGGCTGGTAGACAAAGCTCTCTGTTAACCTGAACATAAAATAACGGGTTGAGCCCAAGCTGCTTTACAGTGCTGAGCCTACCAAGTGACTCTTTTGGCTGCAGGGAAGCCACTGAGGATTTACCCCTGAGGTAACTCTGAGCAGGATCTGGCCCCATAAACACTTCCCTGTGTCTGTCTCTGCCCTTGGGTTTTGCATGAGCACAGAAGCAGGGAGGGGACCACAAACATCCCCTACTGCTGCCGAGAGGAGCTCTTGTAACCTGCCCAGCTGCTGTCAGGCATGAAACTGAGAAGTTGGAGAGGCTGGAGTAACAGAGAGTGGCTCTCTCAGTTTGTTTAACTGCAAGATGCATCTGCATTTGTGGGGCTTCCAGTACAAGGCAGCTTCAGCATCAGCACCTCCACGAGACAGAGGCCAGGGACATGATGCTATCCTTGCTACAGCCTGTTCATCCCTCTCCCAGGAAGGGCACAAGGCACTGAAATACCCAGGACTGTCCACAACAGGCAGAGGAAGGAGGGAAATAAACCCCCAAACTTTTAATTTTTGTCTTTTCCATTTATTTTTGAATTAGCATTCAGCGTCTGCCGCCGTGACACGGATAGCTAAAAATGTGTGCGGATATGTCATCCATGAACAAAGTGGCTCATGTTTGTTCTTTATTATTTAGGAAATGCACATTAATTACTGCAGATTTTTTCCTATACATCTACTGTATCTCAGACAGAATTGCTGAGAAGGTCTGCAGAATAAAAATGTATGGGGTAATTAAATGGATATTTATAATTAGAACTTAATAATTTGCATCAGGGACAAATGAGCTCTGATTTCAATCTGTAGTGCATTTAGATTAGCCTGAAGATAGTGTAATTTGATGTTTTATAGTCCTCCTCTCAGATTATGAAACAATACAGTGTCTTTAAAGCAGCCGTGTTTGTGTCAGGAGTGTGTTAAGAAGCAGCAGCAATGAAAATGTTTGACAACGTGAAAGCAGCCATAAATTACATGGCAACTGTGTAAAAGTCGTGATGAAACAAATAAAGAGCTGACCTACAACGCATCTGATTCCGCGCCGTGCCCGGCCGCTCATCCCCAGCGCATCCTTACGCGCGGCCACTTAGCGCCCCGAAAACTGTAAATTATCCCCAGTCAACAACATTGATTTTTGGTCGACGTTTCAATCAGTTTGGAGGAGAAATACTACACGAGCAGCCACTCAGCTGCTGGGCTGGAGCCTCTTTGAGTGCAGCTCAGTTCCCACTGTACGGGATTTACTGTAGGCTCTCCAGATGCAGGTACTTGACCCCAAGGTCACCGCCTTGTCTCCTGGGTGTACAGCCCACCTTTGCTACCAGTGCCTTTTGCCCAAACACAGGGAGCCCCTGCAAACCCCACTGCCTCCCCACAGGTCTACAGGTGAATCTCACCCAGGGGATGTGAGCCAAGCGTGTGGCCCCTGGGCCACAGGTAAAACCAGGTGGATTCCTTACCGAAGACTGCTTCTCTCCCCAGCTTTGCCCAGCCCCAGTGAGGCTGGGCTCTCATTCCTGCTCTGCTGCAGCTCTTAGGCTTTACCCAGGGTGAGCCACCTCACCTGTGCCTGGAAGTGCAAGAGTATGTTCATTAACATCTCCAAGGCACTCATGTCCCCAGTAACTGATGCTGCAGAGCTAAACACCTCAATCAGCAGGTAACAAGGAGTCCTGTGCACACGGGAGCCGTGCACACGTGTAGGCAAAAAACACAGGGATGCCAAGTGCCCAGGAAGCTCACCATCAAACCAGTTACAGTCTGGCACAAAACATGAGGAGCAAGGGAGGACCAGTGCAAGGAAGGAGATTTCCAGACCCAGAGCCCTGGCACTCAGCCTCGTGGTGCCATATCCCACAGCCTCTTCCCAGCCTTTGTACTTTCCTCCCACGGAGCAGAGCTCAGCACACCGCACATCACCAGCTGCTAGCTAAGAACATGAAGGGGAATGAGAGACAACTATGGCAGTGTATGATATTCCCAGCCTCCTCAAAAACCAGGACTCACAGACCTGGATGCCTGGATGAAGCAAAGTGGTCAGGCAAAGCTTTAACTAAGAGGCATCCCTGCACGTGCCCACTTTCCAGGAGGGACAGCTACATGATGTAAAGCCTCTAGTGCCAAGCAAACCTCCTAATTCCCAGCAAGGCACGATGCTGGGAATGCATCGAAGGCACAGAGGACAGGCAGGTGACCCAACCCACTCTGACCTACCCTTCACACCTCTGAAAACACTGCCCTTTGGTGCCTGTGTTTTCCCAGCTATGCCCTTTCTGTGCATTTTGAAATTGACCGTCTGTCAGCATGACGGGAAACAAGGCGTCAAGCTCTTCCTTTGAGGAGTTTCTTGTTTGACCAGAGTACACGTTATTCAAATCAGCCAGAGTGAAATGCAGTTAAGCTGCTGTTTGTTCCAGCACGATGAGACTGGCCTGTTAAAAAGCAGAAATGTCAGGATGTTACAGGCTCAGCCTCCTGCCAAGACTGGTAAGTAGCTGAACAACTGTCAGAAATGGCATAATCGGAAACAACAAAAAAAATTAAAATACCCAAAACAACCATGAATTCAGATTGTGTTTCCAAGTCACACACAGCCCCAGCCAGGCACCTCTGGGAAGTAGCTCTGACCTGGAGCATCCCTGCAGCCTCATGTACACACATCCACCTCTTGCAAAGCAAGGAACTTTAAGTAAAAACAACGGTAGCCCAGTAAAGATCTCGGATTTTGTCTTTATTATGACCACCACGGCATTTTGTCTATATTCTCACCACCTCAACACTGGGCATGGCCCAGTAATGTTCTGTGGGGGCTGCATAAAGGCTGGAAGTGCGGCCACCTTCACACCCAGTGCAGTTCTGCACTAAGGGATCCATTTAATTTTGTTTCTCATTAAGTCATTTGAATGGGTGGGAGACACCATGAAAAGGTTGCTGTCATGCACAAGCTGTGGACATGCACTGGGTCTGGCCCCAGGGTTTGCTCTCCCCAGCCAGGCAGGCAGTGCCTTGCAGATGCTTTTCACCCCCCAATTTAACTCCTGCTATCTCTGAAATCTCCCAGACACACGCACACCCCTCCTGCTCTCACACTCAGAGTTTAGTTTGCCTCTCAGAACAGCAACCCCCTATTTTTTTTTTTTCCTGTCCTGGGCCCTCAGGTTACTGGCACGGCGACAACTCTTTTTTTCCCAACAGCGAGCCAGGAAAGATGATAGAACCTGCGTGCGTGGCCAAGGGACTGGTCTCAACTGGTTCAGAGGGAAAAAATGGAGCTGTGTCTTTCCCCCCTAACCCCCACCCCCTTCTTGCCTTTAGCCAAAAGACCTGGGAGCATTTGATGTACAGTCAGCAGGTATTAAAAAAAAAAAAAAAAAAAAAAAAAAAAAGAAAATTATTGAAAAGGCTGGCCGGCTCTGGAGCTGTGACACTCTCTCATCAAACTCTGGACTTCAGCCAAGTTCATCTGTTAATGGAGAGCCACAGCCAGGGCCTCCCCCCACCACCACCCCCTCGCTCCCTCCTCTACCTCTTCCTCCCTCCTAAAAAACTAGACATCGATTATGTCTGTGCTTTTCCCTTTCTATTCAAGATAAACAAAGTGCTTCAAGTTCAGGGCACACCCTGGGACCCTTGACAAAGCAATCTATCATGCTGTCTGCTAAACCAGTCTGGCCACACCACCGCCGAGGAGACTAATGCTTCCAGTGTACAATTTTCCCTTTGTGCTGCTGCCCTATTACTAGTAACCTCTTTTCTTCCCTACCTTCCCAGGAGCAGATGTGCTTGACCACTTTGCCTAAGCCCCTCCTGGCAAAGGCATTTTTTGCTGAAAGCAACCTCAAGAATAAAAAAAAAAACAAGAGCCAAGCCCCCGCCTGCCCCCTCCTCTCCCTGACTCCTGTCTCCATCCCTGTGTCCACCAAAGAAATCCAGCACAGAGCTTGATTTTTCCTTCCCCACTGAAGATTTCTTTTTAGGGAGTGAGTTCGGGTTTAAATCATATCCACTAATTCATTCTGACTTGCAATTAAATGCAAATACACTTTTATAGCCAGCATGGAGTGTATTAATTTTAACAGCAAATGACAAAATAAGAATACAGTCCCTCCAATACCAATAATGAATCGCACTATAAATCACGTTAGTGGTCACATTCATTAAAGCTTGTAAAGCTCTTGGAGATCCACGGGCTCAATGTGCCACCAACCCACAGAGCAGCACGGCTCGCCCAGACCCCACTGCTGGCATCCAAGTGCTGCAAACCCCAGCTGGGGGGCACAGAGAGCACCCCACCAAGTGCAGGGCACCCAAATCCACTCCCAGCCTCTCCCAGCAGTGCCACAGGGAGCTGGTGCTCCCAGGTGAGCGGCGCCGGAGAGATTCACAGCCCAATATTGAGGGTGGGTCTCACCACACGGCGATTTAGGTTAAGGGAAGGGCCAAGCTGGCTGCTCTTAAACACAGGGCAGTTACAGAAATTAATAGAAAACCACAAATCAGCATTTAATGGCACTTCTGAACAGCCAGCCTGGCCTTTTCCTAACGCTCCCGGCTGCCGGCAGCGCTCACCCCTTCCCCAGGTCTACGGAGCGCTCCATTTGCTTGCCAGCACTAAGATCCTCTGCACTGTTTATTAGCCAACATGGGGGAAAGTGAGGGTTTTCTGGCTCCTTTGTTTTGTTAGGACAGCTGTGTGCCATTCCCACCCCCTCCCACCCATCCTCTCCTAAAGAAATAATTAAATCCAATTAGGACCAGAAAGTAATTTACATTTTGGTTCTGTGTAAGATGGGGAGGTGGGGGAAGGAAAAAAAAAAAAAAAATCCCATAAAACACGTTGTGATGAAATTTCACTCCTTTGCTACTTATTTGTCTGCTTTTGCTTTTGAGGATAGCTCAGGCTGTACTTTCCCTCTTTAAAGGCTGCATATTTTGGTGCGTGCACCGAGAGGAGGACAAAGAAGGTGGAAGAGAGAAAACTTGTCATCATTCCCTGTTCTCTGAATAAGCCAGTTCTGCTGGGCAGCTCATCCTGCTCCTGCTCCTGCTCCTGCTCCTGCTCCTGCTCCTGCTCCTCCCCTCACCGTGCCGGGGGCTCCTCTGCCGCGGTTTACTGATTTACAGAACCTTGGTATGTGAATGGCAAAAATTCCTTGGCATAAGTATATGTTTGCTGATCACATTTCAGATCATGTGTTGTTCATTATTATGACTTGCTCAGAAACAGTTTTGCTACAGTTATGTGGGTTTGCCTTGGATATTTTTTTTCTTCTTATAGTATATTGAAAACATCATGGCAAGGGGGGGGAAAGCAAATGAGAAAATGTTTTTGTGTTTACACCACCTCAAAAAATTACGGAAAGGAATACAAAATATTCCAGGACTGGGAAGCAAGGGGGAAAGGAAATGAGATTAACAAATAATTTCTTAAAGACCAACATGATGTCAAATTTTCAAGTGGAATATTTTCCTTTGAATGGGATGGAATTATAGATGCATTTGATATTTATACACTTCTGAAATCTCTAAAAATATATCCAGCCTAACTGATGCATTGATTTTCATTTGGTGCATTATTTAAGCAGCCAGAAGAGAAGATCTTTCTGCCAGGCAAGGCACCAGTGTCAGGACCTTCTGTAACACAGAGCAGCAAGTCCAGGACACACAGATTTCTAAAAATACTCCCTCCTTTGCCTTCTGCAGAAAACTTTCTTCTGAGTTCACATTCTGGCAATTAGAAAAGCAAGTAAGTCATCGCTCCAGAAAAAATAAAAGTTTCCAAACAATGCCACTGTTCTGCTTCCACCTGTGCTGTAAAACTCCAATTAATTCCAGAGTTTCCTCTGAACTTCTCCAGAGATTTTTACCTCTCTCTTTGCTTGTGGGAGATGATCCCCGTGGCTTTTCCCTCACCACGCAGATCACCTGGGCACTCTCCTCTCCACACCCGGCTCAAAACACGAACGTTTGCTTTTTTGTCGTTTTCATATAGTAAATTATCCATTCGATTTCAACATATCTTACTAGAGCAATTACATCAAGAAAATGATAGCGCGTGTGGAATCAATTATGCATGCACTTGGCCAGGGACCAAAGGCTATGAAGTCGGAGAGGGCAGAATCGTTCGACACACACAAATAAAAAGCCCCTGGATCTCGCAGATGGACCCCATCAGTTCATCTTACTGCCGAAAAAGTTCATGCACTTAATAATTTATTTGTGTTCTGGATACTGTTTCCCAGCTGAATATTAACAACTTTGAACTGCACCACGCTTTTAGCGTGGTATGGGTGGAAGTCATAGAAGGGCAGCAGCAGGTCTCCTCTGAGGTTAAAATTATACTTCTGTTCCTTCCAGAATGGTCCTTTTCCCTTTCCATTTATTTTCCTTCATTAAGCAGTTCCTTTAATCAGGGTATCAGTTTCACCCCTCCGATTCATCCTCTTAGCCAGTGATAAACTCTCCAACCAAAGCTGAGCATCAATTACCGAGGCTGGACAACCAAAGTAAAGGCAAGGGCCTGATCCCACAGCCAGGAATTGTCAGGGACGGGGGGACAGGGACCAGGCGAGGCCCCAGGCAGGCAGGAGGGCTGGTGATGCCCAGGCAGGTTATGAGAGCTGGGCAGCCTTCCAGCCAGGCTGCTCCCAGTTTCCCCTCCCAGGGCTGGATGATTAATGCCTTGCCCGGACAGGCAGCAGAAAAAGACCCTTCCTTGCAATGATGAGGCAACTGGAGGCTGCAGTGGGAGAGGAGAGAGAGGCCACGCAGAGAAGGGTCCAGGCACTGCCACATCCTGCCCTGCTGTCACCCCTCCCTCCAGCCCTGGCATCTCCAGAGCACGGGAAAGAATTCTTTTCTATCTACACATGGAGAATTATTTTTTAAAGGAATGTCTCCCCCAAATGGGAACAATTTCCTTCTACACTTCCAACCAAGTGTACTTAACATTAAAAGAGAACTGATAGAACATATTTAATTACTCAAGGTTAGACTCCTAATTCCTCAATTCACTAAAGGAAACTTGGCAAGAAGATGCATCATTTTGCTGCTTTCTACTGGAGCATCTGAGGGAGAAGAGCCACTGAGGCAGCTAATACACAAAACATGATCAAAAGTGATTAACAACAGCTTCATATGCAAATTGCATTAATGAAGGAGTGCAAAGTCATCATGTAAATTAAATATGTCAAATCTCTTGGTGAACTTTCAATCTTGAGAAGAAAAAACACCGCTTTAATTTTTTTACATCATCAATTTTCCAAGATTGAAAATCTAAGAATCTTGGTGCTATAAAACAATTTTCACCTTTTTTTTCTCCTTCAGCAGCCTGACAGGCTGGCCTGATGTGTGCCGAATGCACATGTTAATAGGCCAATCAAAAATGCAAAACAATTCGCAATTACTGCAAGGACCTAATGGTCATTAGAATTTACAACTAGGTAATGAACTAAAGTCTGCCCACACCATGCATATTCATAAAGCAATTTAGCCTTTGAAGATTAAAGAAGTGCTTAAAATTCAAATGAGCTTTAGCAAATTATCAGTAAGATTCATCCAAAAAGCAAAAGGGTTTTTCTTCCTGTGATTTCCTTATTTTTTTAATGCAAAATTGTTATATCTTCCAGACGGAGCTTCAACTAAACACAGGGCTCCGAGTCAAGCCAAAGGGGCTGGAGACAAACAGAGGCAGAAAACATTGTTATGGACTTTGTTCAGAAAACTAAGCCCTTAAGAGCCAAACCTATCTCTAAACATGGTAATTTATCAAAAGCAGCACAGACTTGCTCATAGGCAGTATTGTGTGCCGCTCTCCGAGAGCAGATTAACAAGATTTCCACCACCCTCCAAAAAAGCCTTTTTCCCCTCAAGTCACATCTTCCATGTAAACAGCAAATGTATTATAAAAACATTATTTCCATCCAAGTGCAGCAGCATTAATTTTAGGGAGGGGCTGCAGTGCCAGGGAGGGATGGGGAGAGCGTGGCAGTGCCAGAGTGGCGGCGCTGCGGGAGCCGAGCCGCGATCGCGGGGGCAGCGCTCGCGCCGCCGGCCGCTCCCACACTCGGCTCCTCGGGGATCACCAGCCATCCCAAAGCTGCAGAGCAAGGGAGACCCTCCTGACAGAGGTCCAGGCAGGGAGGAGGCTGGGGGGAAGTGCTGGCACCCCGACTTTGAAGGATGGATCAATGTTCAAATAATTCCTATTCCCACAGTCTTCTCCAGCCTCGTGGCTTATCCCACCTGCACCCCTGCAGAGCAAAGCAGATGATGCTGGAGCTGGGCTAATGCCCCTTTTTTTTAACATTTATTGGGCACAATAGGACCTGGTCCCGTGCAACAACTGCAACAGCAAACATCTGGACTGGCCACGAGTCCCCAGTTTTAAGCAGTTCTCCCCCAGCACCAACATTACTTCACACACGAAGAGTCCAAGGAAGGCCAGCATGGGATGTGACAGCATAAATCAGAATTAAGACTCAGAACAAAAGTTTAGAAACTACTGCCGGGCCGCCGAGCTGTTGAAGGCCACGTCTCCCAAACTGCCTTCAAGTCATGTCCCTCATTAGGAGATTTTTCCCCCCACTTCTTTCTCTCTTTCCAGAGACGTAAAAACCACATTACTGGGCTCTGAGCATTCCCTAAAATAAAGCAATTAACTTATTTCCAGGCTCCAGCAAGCGATCATGACAGCCTCCCCCCCGGCAGAAAGTGGGAGCCGTGGTCCCTGACCCCCGGCCAACACAAAAGAGGCAGCCCCAGCACAATGCCTGCTGTCAGCAACTGAATTATTTTTATACAGGAATTTTTATCTCTATGGTACAAACAAGTATGTGTCTGTGCTGACTTGTTAAGCAATCCACTTGTATGTAGAATAAGATTTTTTTTTTCCCTGCTACCAGTCACACAGCTCTAAGATCAGAAGAAATACATACTCTTTGAAGCTCCTCAAATGTTTTAGTTAAAAGGACAGCAGTTATTTTCTAAGATCCAAGAGTATCTTTATCAGAATTTAATTTTTCCTTATTGATTTTTTTCTAACGTAACACAAATTTAACACAGGACAGTTTATAGTTTATTACAAAATAATACAGCCTCTATCTCTTCTTCCAAATGCATCCCACTGTGTTCTAGCTCCTCAAAGAGAACAAGGCTCCCGGACTGCTGTTTCTCATGGCACAACAACTCTTCCTAAACATGAAAACCAGCATCAGGAATAGAGGAACACGGGGAAAAGCCCCCCGGACACCCTCACACAGTAAATGCTCCTTGCACTCACGATGCCCTGGATGAAGAACAACACTTTTGTTGATCTATTCTCTTACTCCACAAAGAATAAACTCAGTAGCTAAAATGCAACAAAACCCAGACAATTCATTCAGTGTCTGAAAAAAAAACCCCAGCTGTGACGCTGAAGCAAAGTAATGTTGGGTGACAAATTAATTGTTGCAAATATTGGGGGGGGGGGGGGAGGATACAACACATTTTTACTTTTGCATTTTATATTTCCCTACCTGATAAATCAATTAAGCAATTAATGCAAAATTAAACTCCTTACTTCCTAAAGGAACGGGGAACTGCGATGTGTAATTTTAAAAAGGTAATAGCTGTAGTAATAGCAGTAATAATAACAATAGTAATAATAATATTATTATCCACAACAACAATAATAACACCACTAAAGGCAGGGCTCTTCTTTGAGCCTTTGTTGTGCAGCAGTAATTCCATTGTTTATTTAGGCAGAGGTTTTTCTATCTGCAGCTAAGATCAAATTGCAGGTGTAATTGCTCAGCATTTAGGCAAAGCAGGGGAGGGTGGAAGCTGCAAGCCCTTGGTTCTGACTGACCAAAGCTCCCCATGTCTCTCTCCACCAGCACACCCACTCCAGTGGGAATCCTGCACCCTCTGGAGCACCCTGACAACGCCTACCTGGCAGGGCAGAGAGGAAGCACTGCTTCTCTGACAGCTATTTCCCGGGATACTGAGCCTCCCTGCAGATATTTGGGTTTTCCCCTTGCCCCACTCTTAAGTGTGAAACACAAAAATCTGAGCGATGTACCCACCAGATGGGGAAGTGATAGGATTTTTTTTTAACAGCAACCTGTTCAGGTAAAAACTTCCAGTAGAATTGCAGCAGGCAAGCGGGGAGAGGTCTCCGGGGAAAGCAGAGAAGAAAGAAACACTTTGGTGCACTGTCTGCAAACCCAGAATTCAGCAGCTTTTTTTGGCAGCCAATTTGTTTCAAGTGTTTTGTTTCAGGGAACGTATGTATTTTTCTTTGTGCATTTTGTGGATTTACTACAACCGCTCCTGACAGCTGTTGATTCAGTTAAATGAGCACATTATTAAAAATCCTCGAACACAACCGCATTGAAAAACAGACACCTTTGGATGGAGCTGAAGATTCGAACACACAAGAAGATGCAAATGAAACCTCTGCCAGGAGGATGCACAGCCTGAGCCGTGCCCAAGCCAGGGGGCAAAAGGGGCTCCAGCCCCTGTTTGTGGTGGCTCTGTTTTCTTTGTTTCAACCAGACCCAGATGCTAAAAAAAGAATGAAAAGCGATGCCAACAATCCCAAGAATAAAAAATAAATGTTTGCTAATACTTGAAAAAATTACATCCCCCAGCGGGCTGAAGTTAATGTGCTTCAAATAATTCTGCACCGTGCCCCGTACTTTGTTTTCTTTTCTTACTTACTATCCAATTTTGCACAGGAAGGACACCTATTCAGAACGAGGAGGGAAAGAAGAGGATGTTTTCATTTTGCTTTAGATCAAAGGCAAACAAGAATGCAAACTGTGGCATATTGAGTATTTTTTTCCACCGCTGTCATTCACACTGGGCTGTCGAAGTTTTATACAATTCCCCAGCCCGGCTGCATATTAAGCTGCCTGTGTACAGCTTTATTATAGCCTGGTGCTGAGGAAACATTAATATTCCTGTGTTGCATCTGACAGGACATTTACATGCGCCCATCTGAGCTCACACCTGAGAGCTGCTCCAAGGTACAGTAGCTGTGCTCCGATTGTAAAGGCAAATGAAGAACACAAATTCCCTGCTGGGATCGGGGCTGACCTCGCCACACCCCACACCGCAAACCTTTCCCTCGCCAACCCCAGGCAATGCCACCTCCGAATGAAGAATGAGCCACCAAGTTACCAGCCCCGCTGATAGAAGAGCAAAAAAACCCTCGCTGAAATATTTTAAAGATGCACAGCGAGTGCAGCTGGCCAATAAAGGTTGGAAAACAAACTGGCTGAACCCCGTGCGGGATGCGTTGCATACTAAACCTGATTAGAGAGATGGGGAGGATGTTTATGGGCTTTAAAATGCGTTTGGCATTAGCACAGGAAGGTTTGAATAATGGGAGCCCTTGGTCTGCTCATCCATAGGGGTCCACAGCCACTGGTCCAGTTCCTGCAAGAGTTTGATCCACATCTGGCAGAGCAAAGCACACCCAAGATGGGGGCCCTCCAGAACGAACTGTGTTCCACAGAAATTCATTATCAGATCATCTCAACTGCTTGGGTGGTTTGTGGGTCCATTAATGTGCCTGTTATTCTTAAAAGTATGCCATAAATCACAGCAATCCATGTGCTGGTGTCTACCTACATGGGCCCAAACCTGCTATGCCGGACATCACCAGGCGTCAGGCTGGAGCTACTGTCTCTGTACACAGTGACACAAAATTGTATTCAGTAGCCCAAGGGAAAAACAACCAAAAAAATCCACCCAATGGTTAATTTTAGGGCCATGCTACCAGTATGAACATATATATACATATATTGAAATGGATGGACTTGACGTGTTTTGGGGACTTGTGCAGAACCCCAGCAGCTGACACACAAAACCGAGCGCTCCCGGATGGAAGCTGTGCTCAAATGCCTGCCACTGGAAGAAGAGTCCTGGACTTCCTTGGACTCACAACATCCCTGGCAGCATCACGACCCGAACAAAATCACAACAAGCAGAAAGGTAACGAGAGATCCTCAGCGATTAGCTAAAAAAAAAAAAAAATCAACACAACAAAACACCAGTGGCACTGTGCCAGGCCATGTCCAGCTTGATGCTAAACGCCTTTTATTGCACAAAGCTGGTACTGGTGGATATAAAAACAGACTGGAAGGGAATTTTGTCTGAGGAAATCTGTAATGAGGATGCGTGCAGGCAAACAACTGGAGGCTCCGCTCCCGTTGCCTGACGGTGCCTCGCAAGCCTCTTTAATCGTCTGTATTATTTGAATGGAACAAGAAAGAGCTCGTGGGCTGAGGGCTGCATATACAAAACGGGGTGATGCTAATAGGCCTCCTCCTCTTTAAAAGAGGCATTACCAAATTATGGGCATGTTTAGGGAAGACTTTACTTCTCCCACCGGGCTAATTAGCAGGTGTTTAATTCACTCCCTGCCTCAGTTTCCTCTCCGCGCAGAGTCTGGCGTTTATTACGCGCACGATTTTCAAAGCTCTCGGCACGTGATGCCAACGTGCACCTTTCAAGATCTGTATTGCAGCTTAACGTGTGCCAGGCTGCCTCTTGAACCACCAGCATTTCGGATGCAGTGATCCTTCTGCTCGTGGACAGCTCCAGAGTGCAGAGTCCCGTGCAAAGGAGAAGGAACACAAAATATGTTTCTCATCCCCTCACAAGACCTGATTTGCAGGGAACAAAAAAAAGCCACCAGAAATATTCAGAGCACCACAACACTGTGATGCTCCCCTGGAAGGCAGAGGCAGAGGAAAACTTTCTACCCTGCTTCTGTGCTTCGAGTGAACTCATATTTGTGTTTCCAATAAAGAGCCATTTTTACATTAACTGTCTGGAACAGCAGGGAATAGGAAAACTAACACAATCTTTACCTCGTACAAAGGATGATATTGGTGTCACGTGCTTGCTTCTTCAAAAAACGTTATTTATAAAAGGCAACGGGGAAAGCAGGAAAACTATTGACTCTTCTCTGTATCCCTGTACGAGCAGCATTTCAGCAACTTTTTGATCCCTACATTTTTTACATTTTTTCCCCCCCGAGAAGTAAATTTCACAGCCACACAGGCCACCGCCTTTAATTAAGCTTTCAAAAGTCTTCTGACAATGCCAACAATTGCAAGACACTTCTAGAGCTCAATCATGCAATCATCGTGACACTTCTATTTACAATTTGTCTTAGAAAGAGTTTCTCTGACATTGTACTTTGACAAAACAGCCAAGCTGCCGGTTCACAACCTTTCTCTGTCTTATTTACAAATACAGCTTGTACGCAGCGCTCCAAATCTCGGGAGCAGGAGCCTTTGGGTAGCACCCTCACTATTTTCTCCTGCCTGCAAAATTTTACCCAGCCTGCTCTCTCTGTTTCTTTATATGGGGAAAAAAGACAGAATGTGACTTCAAAATCTTTCCATATTCCTTCTTCCCTTCCTCTTTAAGCTTTCATCTTATTGTCCAGATGCAATGCTAACTATTCAGTGCAGACAGCAGTATTTTTTTTTGTCTCCAGAACAAAACAAAACAAGGAATCGACAATCACAACCTACAGAATTACAATAGCAACTACTAATAACAGCCCAAGAAAATTTCTGCTTAAAGACATTACCACCTGAGAACTGTAATAATCAAATACACTCAGTCTGAAATTTAGTACCAAATGATGTTCACCTTCCCCTGACTGCAGCAGACAGAGGGATTTCTTACATTATTTTCCCACGTGTTTTATTTGAATGTCACAAGCAGCTTGAGAATATAGGATTCGAGCAGTAAAAATGACCTCCCCTCCTCCTCCCCTCTTTGTACAGTAAACAGAGCATCCACAGATCCACGCTCGGCATTATACAGGGGAATTGGCAGCAGCACTCCAAAAGTGTTCCCCCAGCTGCATCCAAGTAACATTTGAGATCCTTCTTCACCCAAACCCCAACCTTTCATTAATTCCCTCGGATTTCTACATTCAACAAACAAACCGCCAAACCCTGACGCGGGCGGGCGATAAATATTTCCTCAGCCTTTTCAATAAGTGAACAGCGATTTTACATTCGCTGATCTCCAGATACTTCAGTTAATATTTCCCCCTATTGTAAAATACGAGAGCGGGTAACTACAGCCCTGCCGTCGCCCTCACTGCAAATCACAGGCTGCCAGTATCTGGTGCTGAGGCTTTGACATACATATTGATGAAAGCTGCCTCGTTGGACCCACACAACATATCCTATTAATTTTCAGTTAAATTTATGGCATTTCAGCTCCACTGCTGGATCAGCATCACTCAAAATTTTATAGTGAGGCAGAGCTGTGCTCAGGCAGACACCCACATGGAAGAGCCAGGTATGGACACATGCCTGCACCTATATGGATCCCACGGCTGCTGCACAGGTTGCACACACACATATCTAAGCTCCTGTCCTCATCCCTGCCTCTGGAAAACAGCAAGATAAAGAGCAGTTTAACCAGTTAAAACAGACATCATTTCTCCTTGCATTTCACTGAGTCGCTGCCTGCTTCCTGTCTGTAGATCTTTAACCATTACTTAAGATTCTCTTTTACTGTAACACCCCAACAAACTGACTACAAAACTGCAGGAAGGGAAAAAAAACTGCATCTGGAGCTCACCCACAGCACCTCTGTATCCAGGACTAACCTGAAACACCTTTTCCAGCCTCACAACTGATTGGAAGCATTTTTATATTACTACAAAATAAGTATTTTATGGTCTCTTAGCAGAAAGAATCACTTCCCCAACTTCTGTGTATTTTTCCAAAGGCAGCCTTTATCTTTTTTTTTTTGCCCCCTTAATTACACACTCAAATCTTGCATTTTGCATTCTTGCACAGAAGTCAAATATAAATAGCTGAATTGGAAGAGTTTGAGGTTGTTTGCAGGGTCCTTCCTGAAGCCTGAACTTGACAGATCAGACACTTAAGACCTTCACTGGAATTTTACTGCCAAGCTCCTCAAACTACTGGCTACCAGCAATGGGTCACTCCAGCTATCACTGCACTTTGTGACACACGGCAGCTGAACACACCCAGCTGAAAAGGGTGATGAAAACATGAAGGGGAGGAAGAGTGCAAGACCCTGTAATTCCTGGTGTACCTTATCCCTTTCCCAAAGCCAATCTGCATTTTCAACCAACAGGAAGAACCAAGGGACCCCAGCGCTGCTCCAGCCAGGGAGGGGCAGAGAACCTGCATTCCTGAACTTCCCATCCTAACAGGCATGGCTGGGCATCACAGCCAGAAACCTTGGGGCTCAAGAGCCCTGACAACCACAACTCCATCTCTACTCTGGACCCACTCCCAGCTTGCTCCATGCACCCTTCTGCATGGCACCAAGCCTGCTCCCAGTCAAGCCCACCTCTGAGCACAAGCGAGCAGGATCACTCCTTGCCACTGTGCCCGCTCAGCGGAGCATTTACAGTCAGTTAAAACCACGGCCCTTTCTGCATTAACGGCCCCGTGACGGCGCAGAGCCCAAATCCTCCTCGCTTGGCATCACCTGCGCCACGCCAGAGCCAGACTTGGCTCGCTGAGCCTCCCGCCCCAAACCAGTGCCAGAGCAAAGAGGAGCTTCCCCCTCGTGCAGAACTCCCTGGCATGGCCATCCCTCCAGCCCAGGGACCTAGCTGGGACCAGGGGGACGACAGCATGTTTAATTCTTGCTTGACAGATACTGTGTTTTGTCTTTTGAGCGGAGAGGCGCCATACGTAAATACAGCGTTACATCATAGCAGCGCTCCTCCATATTTGGTGATTTAGTATGGCTCCAGAGCTTGGAAGACTACAAATCCCTTCCGCCAGGCTCCTGCTTCATTAATCATGCCCTACACTTCTGCTCGCTTTCCGTCAGACCGCAGGCAGCACATGGGAATGGGCACTGCCCTCTACCACTCAGGGAAAGAAGCCTCACCTTTAACATCCATGTCTGGGAATTATTGGGGGGCTTTAAGTCTCATTCAAAATGTAGCTTAGCAGTAGCTGAGCCTGTGTCTCCTCTGGAACACTCGCATTGCAAGGCAGGAGCGATTACTCTGCAGAACAGCACACGCCTGCTCACATGACGTCTGTGTGCGCGCACACGGCTCTGCACACAGGCACGTGCGCGGGCAGACACCCCAGCACCGACACGGATCTGCTGCCACCACAAAACCTCCAAACCTGCAGCTCCCCAGCACAGTTTGGCGGCCGGCTTGGAGGCCAGGGAAGGCTGCGGGAGGATCCCGCTGAACCTCCCAGCGCCTACTGCCCTATTATGGTTTAACTTTGTGGCCAAAGCAAGCCCAAGACAAGCTCCAGCACATCATGTGATGATGTACTGCGACTCTGACAACCCCGAGAGGCCCTGTGGGCTCCCCAAAGAGAGGCACTGGCAGTGCCACATCCCAAACACCACTGCAGGGGAGTTTGAAACTGGTTCAGGCATTTCTTGGGGTTGATACACTGCGGTCTCGCCTTTTTCGACTGGCAGCATTGGCGTGGTCTGAAGTGATCTGAAATGCTCTCTCCAAATGGGCAGTACTTTTGTTTACTAGTAGGGTTTTAAAAGCAGAGCGTGCCTTGCTACACTCCCAGGGCTTTGGGATTTTCTTTTGCATGGTACACTTTTATTTTTTTAACTACATTTGTGGATATATCTGCATGGCCAATGGCATTCTGATTTAAAAAAAAAAAAATATGCTATGAAATGGAATTATTTACCCTTTTTTCTTTTTTTTAAATTACGTTTCATATTGTTTGCTGCACAAAACAGAACTCTGCCTTGGACATTTGTACGGCTGACATGTGGCTGTGTAAACCGCAAACAAAATCAAGATACATCTGTCAAAACCACATCAGAGACAAGAGAGAGCACAGCGAAGCATTTATCATTTGGCTGAGGAGGCAGGCTGCAGAGAGCAGCCTTTCCTGTCAAACCAACCTTTTGAAATTTCCAACATGCCCTTAAACTTTTCGAATAAGCATGTCTGTGCGCTTCAGCAACTGCCCTCTCTACTCTGGCCTGGCCAGTCGAAAATGGCATCTTAAAGTCAAGGTCGGTGGTGTCACTTTGCCATGGGGCTGTGTTTAATTACAGTCCATACGCTGACAGCCAATATGGAACCAAGGCTGGCGGATGCTCGGTTAACTCTTTCACCCCTGACTTTGCCAAAGACTCAAAAGCTCCTCTCCTTCTCGCACGGCAGCCTCGGAACCCTCCTCCCGCGGCGCTCCGGCAGGCGAGACACCGGGAGACGGTGACTACAATGCAGGCAAATCACCAGAGTGGCCTCAAACAATACGGCCAGAAACACTGGCTGGCACGGCACGTGCCTGTTGCTCCTGCCGCTGCGCAGGCACCGGGAAACACCGCTAACCCAAGGCAGGGAGGGCACGGACAGCCCGGCCCTCACCGCCAGCAGAACACACAGACGCGGCAGAGCACGACTGCCAACACGCTACGTTGCAACTGAAACAGAAATAACACTTCTGCTTGCTTTAATTTACCTGCTATATGTTCCTGTTTAGGGCAAATTCCTCTAGATGACGTTGATAAACAATCGTCATCCTCTGGCGTAACCTGGATGCCAACCTCCACAGGATTGGATGCTTTTTTCAGCTCACTTGGTGAGGGTGAAGGTGGCTTATCCACAGCCTTCTCTAGGCAGAGACTGCCATTGCATTGTTTCCGTTTGTGCTCAATAAAAATAAGAATGTCCCCCAACGGAAAGTTCATCTGACACTGGCCACAAGTGAGGAGGTCGTGGTCCCCTTCCGGAGCTCCCAATGTGCCATGTTCAGGTTCGTCATCAGTGAGAATGGCTTCAAGAGGTTCGGCTGCAGTTTGAGAAACAAAAGGAGAACGGTTAGAGCTCTGGGCGCGGGGGGAGGAACACGCCGAGCCCCCTCTTCATGAATATTACACCCCGCTCTGCTCCCCCCCAACCAGACCCGTGCAATGTGGCTGTCAGCACGGCACCGGGGACAGGCATTCATCAGTTACAGGAAGAGATTCTGCAGGAGCTGCTCTAGCCTGCACAACTCGGAGGGCGAGCACCGCAAGTGTCTGTGTTCCTACATGAGGGCACATTTCTGACTCCTTAAACGATTCGGTGCTAAAATTAAATGGATAGGCTGAAAGAATACACTGCGAAACTCTTGTGGTACTACGACAGGAAGGGAATGTGGTGCTTTATTGCTGAATGTATTATTTATGTACATGAATTCAAGGCTAAAAGCACTGCACACACTCTCACACACATGGGTGTGTATCTTCCAGCAGCCAGACAAGACCCACTTTCTAAACTGCAGAGATACCGTGTAGACAGAAGTGTTTCAGCACAGACACTGCACATTCCCTGCACAGGCCGTGCAGGTAACATGTGCACGTGTGTAAAAGAGAAGGGGAGAGAGTCAGCTTGCACACACCCAGGCACCGACACGCGGGGCACATCCAGCCCTCAGAACGCACGTGCAGACACAAACGCTTGGATTTGTGTCACTGTCCCCATCGGCCCCTGTGCAGCTTCCAATTTAAAAAAATCCTAAAGGCAGTAGTTATACATGGTGGGGGGAAGGGAGAGGGTATGAAGCAAATAAATAAATATATACATATATATGGCAGAAAACTGAAATGATAAAAAGCAAGTGCAGCAGAAATGCCTGCGGGGCGGGGGGAGGCACCTCTCACTTTTGAGCTGCTCATCAGGATCCAAATAAACAGCAAATTCACCACCAAGTCCACCCAGAGATATTAGCTGGATGGGATATTTTTTAGTACTTAAGGAAATAAGGCAATCAGTCATTTTACGTTTTTTTAATCCTGAAATAAGGGAATGCCTAAATTATCTTGAACATGTTAGCACTGGTGGCCTTCAGCATCTAAAAACCAGCCCGGCCAAGCAACTGCCACATTTCCTCGCAACAGTGAGAAGCGCCTTCTTTAAACTCAAAATACCTTGCCTAATGTTGTCAAAGTTGACAAATTTTCTGAATGAGCTCCAAAAAGCTTCATTATGAGGCTATTTCTGCTCACAGAATCGTCAGTGGATGCTTTAACGAGGCAGACTCGGCTCTCTTTTCTGTTGGCTTTTTTTTTTTTTTACGTTAAATTTGCAGAGAAATACCTTGGCAATCTCTGTACAGTCTCCATCAGCACTGCCTTTCACGAGGGGAAAAAAAATAAATACCAGCAGCGTGTTGGTGTTCCTCTGTCTGCGCAACACTACACGCACGCTAACAGCAGCGAGCAGGAGGAGAGGGTACTACAAATACAACCCACCTCAAAACACTGCCAGGTAATGCAAGTGAGACAGAATACAACTCCTAAACAGTTAATCAGCCTGACCTTCTTTAGCTGGCTGCCAATTTCACATTTAATGAACTTAAAGCCACAGAGAATCAAAAAATAGATTTTAATTTGACTGCACAATATTGGAACTGATTTTGATAAAGTGCAAAAATCCAGTGAACTCAGGTTAAATTTATTTCAACCCTACCTAGGCTGAATATTGAGGAGGAAGATCTGGAGTAGCTCCCAGTTGTGCTGCGTAAAATAATATTGAAAGAGCACACTACCTCGCCGTACCTCAGCTCCAACTAGGACACGGGGATCCAGTCCATCATTTCTTGCCTCTAGTACTACTTCTAATTTAACGTAAGGTCAACCACAGGAATATGAAGGTTACATTCGCATTAATAAAAACAATGTCTTAATCGCTGGGGCTTTCTTCTAAACTTCCAGACCGACAGGAGAGGAGGCACAACGTGCGTCTCACGCTCCTGGGGAAGCCGGCAGAGACAGGAGCAGGGTGTTTCTGCGGGATTGCCGGGAACGGCGTTTTTCTCCCCGAGCCGTTCCTTGCGTTCGGAGCGAGGGAGTCAAATATTGCAGGACTAATTCCACCGGCAGCTCGCTGCACGCCGCAGACAAAGGTATTTTGCGAATCTGAACTTGGAGCTCACCGACTCTCCGCAGCAAAAAGACACAAAACCACCCGTGCTCCCCTTTACAACTGGCTTAGCGAGGAGCTCTGCATAATCATCACTCAATTATAATGTTTTCCCGCGGCCTGATTCCTTTCTGACGCTGTCACTATTATTTAGCAGGGGAAGGTAACCCGCTGCTTCGACACCAGACAGTTAAAAGTGGCACTGAGCAAAAATAGACTTTGCTAAAAAGTCTGAACAGACTGGGCTGATTTACAATCAAAACCAGGAAATGAAGTGGTAATTCAGAGGTTGCTGATTACACCTCCACATTTCACCTAATTAATTTTATAGGAGGCAAAGTTCTTGAAAATAACAAGATGATCAAATGTACAGATATAAAACCTGTAACCTCAACATTTTCTATGCTCTTAACGTAAATTATTGCTAATTAACAAGAATTATATACTAATGTATGAAATACGGCTGGCACTGTGTTCGCTGCAAAACATTTGGCTCCTGATGGAGTCAGAGCCAGCAGAAAAAAAATGTTTTTTTATTATTACTGCTACTTTTATAACACAATATAAAATATCTATATTATAAAGAAAACATCTGAATACAATTCACCTGGTCTTCCCTCCGATTTGCAGGATGCATCTTTTAATTCTGGGGCAATCAAAATTCCCTGCCTGGGTCTCTAATCATCCGTCTCTATTTTTCATGCAAATTGCCCTTCCACCAACATGTCTTTTCAGCTTTCCCCCTTCGCCCTCCTACTCCCCCCTTTCGTCCCCCCGTTCCCAGCCACCAAAACAACCGCACCGGCAAAAGCGGGATGGATTTTGGAGTGCCGGGAGAGAGAAAGGAGGTACTGGGGGTGATGGGGCGGGGAGGAGAGGTGCCACAGCACGGTGAGGAGAAATGCCCGCGGGGCAATGCGGATGCGCTGCCGGGGCATTTCCCCGCTCCGTACCGTGGGAAGGATGGAGAAGGCTTGTTTAATCCCAAGTTTGCGCCGTCGGATCGTGCGGCGCAAGGAAAGGGAGACTTGGGGGTACAATGGGAACCGCCAACACGCTATGGGGAGGGAGGGGAAACCCGGGGAGGGGGAAGGCGAGCATCCCCCGCTGCCTCCCGGAGCAAGCAAACTCCGCGCAAAATTAAGAACAAAGAAGAAGAGGGAGGGGGGCGTGGGGGGGTGGAGGGGTGGGAGCTGGGCGCCCTCCCCCTCCCGCCGGCCGGGAGGCAGCGGAGGAGCCGGCCAGGTTCAAGTTCGCGGGGCTGCCCGGTTGTTTGATCTCGCTGTGCCTCCTAGCGACCGAAGCGGGCACGGAGCCCGCCCGCCGCCTCCGCCGCCCCGGCCCCGGCCCCGCCGCCGCATCCCCGGCGCGCCGCTCCCCCGGCCCGGCCTCCCTCCCTCTCCCCCCACAGCTCCCGGCCCACCCACGCCCCCTCCCCGCCGCCGGGGCGGCTCTCGCCGGGCGGACCCCCGGGCCCGTCCCGCCGCCGCTCCCGCCCCGCACGTGCGGCCGCTCCGCGGGTTCCTCGGCGAGCAGCACCGCGGGGATCCCGCCCGTCCGCGCCGGGGAACGAGTCCGAGCCCCCCGCCCCCTCCTCCGGTGCCGCCGCCATCCCCGTTCCCCGCACCCCACTTCCACGGCTGCCCGGGAAAAGCACTCCCCCCGTACCCCATTTCCGGAGGGGGCCCCATTCCCATACAGCACTGATGCTGCACCCCATCCCCAGCCAGGCAATGAAAAAAAATATTAAAAAATTGAAACATTAAAAAATATAAAATAAAAACACGCGGAAAACTAGCGGGGGAAAGTGCGAAAAAACGGCTGGGGGCGGGGGGAGGGGCTGAGCCCCCGACAGTCCCTGGGTTTTAGGGCAAACTTTGGGCAGGCAGAGCCCCCGGCCGGCCCTGCCCGCGGCGGAGCGGCCGCCTGCAAAGAGCCAGCGCCGCTTCCTTCGCTCCATGTGCGAACCTGGCTGCAATGTCTGGGCGGCCGTGGGGAGAGAGAGAAACCGCGGCCGAAAGTTTGGGGGGTTTTGCGAAGGGCCGAGGGAGCCGGGGATGGCTGGCAGGAAGAAATGGCCCTGGGTTTTCTGCCATCCCTGGGAGGGAACAAAACCCGCCGGGAGTAATGAGAGATCGAGAAAGGAAGAAATAAAAAAAAAAAAAATGGGGGGAAAGGAGTGAGGAAAAGCATGCAGCATTTCCCCTTCCCCCAGGCTCACCCCGAGGAAAAGGGGATTTTTTTTTTTCCTCCCTTCCTTCCCACCCCCCTCGCCCCAAACCTTTCCAGCTCGAGTTGCCTTTTGTTGTGCAAAGAGCGCTCCCGCTTATCTTGCATCTAGCCCTGGTGTGTGTGGTGGCGGCTGGAGGGAGGGACGGAGGGAGCCGGAGAGTTTTTGTTGCGAACGGTGTGGTGGGGCTCGGGGTTTGTTTTTTCTCTCCCGGGGAGAGCGGATTTGGTTTGGGGTTGAAATGCGGCGGCGAGAAAGGGCCGTTCGCGGGTGTGAGGGTGCGAGTGTGTGTGTGCGTGTGTGTGTGCGCGCGTGTGTGCTCAGCCCGGGCTCGCTCTCGCCTGTGTTTGTTGGCAGGAGGCTCCCCGCACACGCGGTGCTTGTAAACATTCAGACACGAGATTTTTCCCAATCAAAATCCACTTCCACTTTTTTTTTTTTTTTTTGAAAATCTTCCAAAAAATAGTAAGCGAGCGGGAGAACGCGAGGCGAGGGCGAGCAGGGAATCCCAGCCGGCGCGGCGCGGCTCGGCTCGGCTCCCTCGCCGCCCGCTGCCGTCCCCCGCCCCAGCCCCAGCCGGAGCGGCGGCGGGGCGGGCGCGGGGCGAGGTCGGGTCGGCGGAGCCCGGCACGGCGCCGGCCCGGGGCGGCGTGGAGCGGGGGGCGGCGGGACGGCCACCCCGCACCCCGCGGCGGAAACAAAAGGGAGGCGGCCCGGCTCGGCTCGGCTGTGCCCCCCCCCACCCCCGGGAGGGCGCCGCGGGGCGAGGGGGCGAGCCCGCCGGCAGCCCGGGGGCTCCGGCCGCCGGACTTTCTCCGCGCTCCGCTCGCCCGCACATCCCGCCCGCCCGGCCGCCGCGGTGTCCGGCGTGCAGCCCGCCGCTCCCGCAGGAATTTCTTCCCACTTTCGGCCGGTTGTGCCCCCGGCAGCCCCGCACCTCGCCCGCGCCTCTCCCGGTGCCGGGCGAGAGCTGCCGCTCTTGCCGCCAAAGAGCGCGGAGAGCGGGAGGCGAGCGCGGAGCGGGGCATCGGAGTGCGCGCCGGCGGGCGAGGGACACGGGCAGAAAGAGAAGAAAAGTCATCAAGGTGATTAAATTAGAGAGGGTGAAATTAACCGGAATGCTGAGAATCCCGAGCCGGCGCTGAGTTGTTTTTTTTTTTTTTCTCCGACTAGCTCACTCGCTCTCACTTTTAAATTTTTTTTTTCCCTGCTCTCGCTCGAATTAAAAATTAAATCCGTGAAGGGAAAATTAAATAAATTGCTCTCCGGGTTACTTACGTGAAAATTCCCGTTTGCTTAAGTGCTGGGGTTTGCCTTGCTTGCGGCGCGACATGGTGGGTTGGTGGCTTCGGTGGCTTGTGAGTCGCTCGGTTCACATCGGGAGAGACGGGTTAGAGAGGAAGGAGACTCCAGAGAAAATATCTTCATCAATGTCTTTTGACATCCAAAATAAATTAGAAATAATACAAAGATGGCGCAGGGAAGATGAATTGTGGGATAGCAGTCATGGCTTTTTTTTTTTTTTTTTTTTTTTTTTTTTTTTTTGTGCAAGGAAAAAAAAGAGAGAGAGGGAGAGGGAGAGAGAGAGAGGGAGAGAGAGAAGGAGAGAGAGAGATGAAAAAAATGGCAAAAGCCCCCCTGAGCTGCAAGTTCAAGTGCGGACGTGACGTCCCTGCGAACTTGAACGTCAGGAGCCTGGATGGACAGAGACATACAAAACATGGGCAGGGCAAGCCGGGGAGAGGGGAGGAGGGAAGGCGAAGGCAACACCAATGGACACTCATCAGGGGCTGGACATGAAAAAGAGAGCAGGACAAGCCAATGGACAGTGATCGCAGGGGGGAGAGGGGAGGGGGCGCGGCGGGGGGGGGGTGCACCGGCCGCCCGGCGCACGCTGCCGAATGGAGCCGGGGGGCCGGGGGCGGAGGGGGCGGCGGCCGGAGCCGCGAGTGGCCGCCGAGGAGCGGGTGCGAGAGGGGACCCGGAGAGGGGCGAGGGGGGGAAATCAAACACGCACACGGGGAGAGAGAAGGGAGGAAAAGGAGCGGGAGAAAGCGAGCAGGCAGGCAGGCAGCGGCAGCTCTCGCACGCACACCCCCGCTGGAAAAGCAAACACATCTCGGTGAAGCCAGAGCCGGGCAGAGAGGGCTGCGGGGCAGGCTGGCCGCGGGCTGTGCCGAGGATGTGGGGGAGCTGGGGGAAGCCAGGTAGGACCAGAGACCACCCAAAAAGCAAGGAGGGGGGGGCATCCGGCTCCCGGCTTCCCCGCTCGCCCCCCCCCCCCCCACCCATCCTCCTCGAAGCCGCAGAGTCCCCTCCTCCCGGGAGCTGCGGCCCGTCCCCGGGGGACGGCGGTGGCGGCCCTGCGGGGAGCTGGGGGACGGCGGGGGCTCGGGCCGGGCCCAGGGAAACTTCGGCGGCGAGCGGCGGCCCCTGCCCGAGGCGGGCGGGGGGAGCAGCGAGCGGAGTTTGGCGGGCGAGGAAGCGGCAGGCACGGGAGGAGAAGCCGCGGGAGCTGGGCGCGGGGGGAGCGGAGGGCGGCGGGACCTCGCAGCTTTCCCCGCGGGCTGCTGGCGCCCGCCAGCCCCGGAACCCCCTTCCTCTGCCGGCGGCGCTTCGAGCCCTACCCGCAGCCACGGGCTCTGAACGAAAGCGAAACGCGGGGCTGCCGGCGGCGGGGCGGCGCGGGCAGCGGGCTGGCAACGGGGGAGGGCGGGAGAGGGGGGAGGCGAGGCGGCAGGAGGCACCGAGAAGTGGCTGGAGTTGGGAGGATGCGGCGGCGGCGGCTGCAACTTCGCTAAAGGACCCGGAGCGAGGCGGACGCTGCCGGCACCGGGAGGGATCAGGTTGCGGTAGAAATAAGCTCAGGAGGCGAACGCGTGTGCGGAGCAAAGTGCGGCTGCCAAGGGAGTGCGAGGGAGTGACCGTGCCCGGGACGGCGGCGGACAGCAAGGAGCGCAGCGAGCCCGGGGGGACGAGGAGCTGCCCGCCGCCGTACGGGACTTTGCCGGGCAGAACCGCGGCCGCTCGGGGCGGCGAGGGGGCGGCGGGGGCTGGGGCTCGGCGGGGACCTGTTGTCGGGGCCGGCCCCGGCGCGCACCGGCGGAGCTGTCAGGGGCCGGGACCCAGCCGCTCGCCCTGGGATGATTTCAGCTTCCCGCCAGCCGCCCCCCCGGCTCCGCCCGCTTCGCTCGCCCCCCCGCTGCCCTCCTTCATCCAGCGGCACGGGGATGCGCCCCGCGGTGCCGGGGCAGGGTGCGGGGGGACCCAGCCGCAGGTGACAAACAGCGGCGGCTCCTGGGCTCACGCCGCTCGCAGGGCTGGCTGTGCCAGGCGTGCACATGTTCCTGCGCGAAACACGGGCGTGTGTGTCGGTACCGGAGATGCAGATAGATATACGGGGCTTGATTTATATCTAATGGCACGTATAAAGCTTTTGAAGGTGGCTGCAATGTAAAAAGTAATGACTTTATTACCCCTGAAAGGTTCTGCGGTTCGCAGTTAACACTCCTCTGAATTACAATTCATTACGCTTTCTAAAGCCAACCTGCATCAGAACACCTACCTGTGCTTATTCCCAATCACAAGCATCGTTTCATTGATTTTCTTTTTCAAAAATCATAGCAAATTAAGCACTTGGTGACAACTAAATCTGTTTCATTATCGTGCCGTGTTTGAGATTCCAGAGGTGACTTCCCAGACCGCATCTCAAAACCTACAGTCAGGAGCTAATTTTACAGATGCTTTCATGAACGGCAGCGAGGATGTTCTTACCATCAGCATGCCCTTAATTCCAGCACTGTAAAAATGCTTCGATTTAAATGGAAACTCGCTGCCTTAAAAATAATATTTCATCCTGGCTGGATAATTATTAATATTAGCATTTGATCGCAATAGTGCTGGCTCCCCCTCGTTCATGTATCCCCCCCCCACCCCACAGCGCTCGCATTGTCATGTGATTGGAGTGAGATAACAAACCTCAAGAAAGAAAAGGAGTGAGAAGACATTTTTAACACGGCATGACCGCAGATTAATAATGCAGGTGGGTTTTTATTTCATTGTATTTTTAGGGGAAGGGAACGAGGCCGTTTAACGAGCAGTCGTGGACACAAAGTGACTGTATTTACAATCCTTGATGTGGCTTTCGGTGGGTAATAAATTATGACAATATTAAAATTATTTTCTGGCAGCCCAGTTAACTGCGCTGGGGACTGTAAAGCCCCTACTGAATCCATTTATGCCTTGTAATTGCGGTCCACGGTCTCGCTCTAAACCTTTTGGTGTATATTGTGTGTAAACTTTTAGCTAATAGACTTTTTTTTTGAATGGAGGGACTTTTCTCGGTACTTCCTGCCGTATACATTTTGTCTCTGATCTCTGCATTTAATGGCCAAGTCCTGGTTTATGCTTTATAATGTGTTGACAAGTTTTCTAACAGACTTTCTGAAATAATGCACATATATTCACGTCGGTTAGAAACTCCACAGTATTTTTAGAGTCGAGTAGATCTATATCCTAATGCACTGAGAGGGAGTGTAAATCATAGAGGATTTCATAGCCCTTTCAGTAGTTTTCTGTATGAAGTATGAGCAGCGTGGCCTCCAGACGTAACCTTTTAGAAAAAAAGACAGTGCTTTTATTTTATGGTGTAAAGTGCTTTTAGCTTCAGGGCTCTGAACGTGAATGTGGTCAACAAACAGCTCTTGCGAGAGGGAGTTTGCTGCAGCCTCAGCCCAGCGCCGGGCGCTCTGGGGAGGGATGGGGGCCCCCCGGCCGCAGGACCGGGCTCAGCCCCCCCAGACACCCGGGACCCCCCGCCAGTGTGCTGGGCTCGGACACGCCGCGGAAAGGAGGGGTCGGACGGCCCCCGGCGCTGCCGGAGAGGCTGCTGATGGCAGCAGGGTCAGCCCCGGCGCGTCCGGGGGCAGGGGGCTGAGCTGCCTCCGAGCTGGCCCCGGCAGCGGCGGCACAGACAGGGCCAGAGGGCACAGCTGGGGCCGGCAGCGCCCCAGGAGAGCTGGGGAGCACGGGAGATGCACCCCATCCCTGCCCCACTGCACCCCACAACTGCATCCTCTGCATCTCTGCCTCCGCCCCTGCAGCACCTCCGGGACGCACCGAGCATCCCCAGCCCTCTCTGTACTGCTGGTGTCCCTTGCTGGGTTGTACTAACAAACCCAGTGCAAGGGGCAGGTGAACACAGTGAGAAATGCCCAAATGCTGACTGCTAACACCTGGAAACCCTGGCAGGTTGGAAGGGCAGGTGAAAACAAACCCAGGCCAGCACACAAGATGACCCCGTGATCACGTGTGGATAACACAAGCCTGTGTCACCTCCTGCTCCTCCACAATCGTTCTTTGCCCAGGCTGCAAGGGATGCCTCACAGCCCTGCTGCAGCGTTTGGAGCTGCTGTCACTCTGGCCATGTTTCAGCTGCTCTCTGGCTACAGAATCCTAGCCCCAGAGCAAAGTCAGCTGGAGGAAATGTGGCCCTACACCTCAGCAAATTGTGAGATACATGCTCAAATTGGAGCCATGGTGGGTTTGAGGCTGCCTCCAAGGGGAAGCTAACCTTAGAGAAGGGTCTGTCTGGTTAGCTCAGTGCCCATCCCACCTCAGGCTGTCCCATGTGAACCAGAGCCTTGAGACACCAGCTCATGCCCTGAAGCAGCTGACAGCAGAGGTGGGCACCCATCCCTGTCCCACAGCAATGCCAATAACCTGCAGCAGCAGGACAAAGTGCCCAGGTGAGAAGATTCATGCTGTAAAAATTAGTGTAAGATTTAAATCTGCCAAAATGTGTCCATCCCTTTCCTCAAACCTCAGCTCTATGCCTGAGAAACAGCGTGGTCCTCCCTACGTGGTTGAGATTCTTAGAGGTTGCCGTAGAAAGACATAAAATTGAGAAGTGTGGCCTTCCTCCATCCAGGCAGGCACCCAGGACTGGGACCTGAAGGTGCAAAGGAGCGTGGCACAGTTCATGCCACGTACTGCTGTCCCTGCCTATCTGCTAATTTAGTGACAGACTTGGCAGTGGGTGAGTTCAGCAACTTTGGTGGGCAAATGTTCCTGCTTCAAAGCTCCAACTGTCACTCACTCAGAGCAGGAATCTCACTTGCCAACATTACAGAACATTAGGACCAAACACAAATTCCAGAGCTCTGCCAGTTCCTCGGAGCTGGGCTGCATTATATAACGGCAGATCGCACGGGGTGCTTTCCCACACCGTCTTGATAGTCTCAATCAGGCGGAGGCAACGTGGGTGGAACTCTTATCACACCAGGCTGACTCCCGTGAATGAGCAGAGCACTATTTCTAGAACGTGCATTAGTATTCCCGCAGGAGAAACTTGGGCGCGCTGCTTCGCCTTTTCTCCTTTTTTTTTTTTTTTTTTTCCCCCTTTTTTAATAAAGCTCAAAATAAACTCTGATTTTGCAAGCTCTTACTAGCAAGCACAGCGCGCACGGCAGCGAGTCCGTGCAGGATCACAGACATCCGAGCGCCAGGTGACAGAAAGATTTCGTTATCGGCTCGCCCTAGGCAGGACCTGGATAAAACCCTGAACTTGGGGAGACTTTTTTTTTTTTTTCCATGGGTTTCAGCAAGGCCTGGGATTTCAGCCTGCCTCTGCTTGCACAGCACCTAGCACGATGGAGCTCTGAACCTTGACTGGGCTTTCTGGGGATGACTGAAAAATAAATGGCACAAAGTGCTCAGGGAACAGACTCTGAAGTGGCAAAAAACCTCCCTTGAAGCACACAAAGAGTTTTGCTTGTGTGTGGGCAGACAGAGGAAGGCATTACTAAAAATCTCATTTTTAATCAAATATTTGATTTCAGCCAAACTGGATTTAGTCTGCACTACTTACTTAGTTGTCATCTTGTAGGTTTCATATTTATACATCTTTTTATAAGTAAACACGTAACCTGCCCCTGAGCAGTTTCTATGCTACATTTCAAGCAGACATGATTTAAACTATGTGCATTTAAAACCTCCCAGAACCTGACCTATAATGCAAATCCATACAGTCTTAATTATTGCAGCACCAGCAGCCATGGCACAAGTGAGGAGCTGAGCTTTTGTTGCTAAAGAGGCACAGTAGTTATGGTCTGTCAGTGCTCCTGTTACAATCCCCATCTTGAAGAGGTTATAACTTGGGCTGTGTAAATTTGATTGAACTGAAACTTGGGACTCCAACTGTCAGTCCATATAGGGAATTATCTTATGAATAATTGGCTAACCCATTGCTTGATTCACAGACTTCCATAAAATGATTTTTAATGGGTTTTAATGTTTTTTTCTTTTACTGACATCTAGGGTATGAATTTGGTACTTCTAGCTCTTCTGAATCTCCATACTCAATGGAATATGTATAGAAACCCAAGGTAAAGCTACAGCTACTCTGAGGATTTCCTGGGGCACACCTGCCACCCTGACCCACCTGCGTGTTCCTATACCCTGAGAAGAGGCCAGAAACAAAAAAATGACACTTTAGTTATCTCCAAAGAGGGTCCTAAATGTGTAAGATAAAGAGAACATAAATAAATATCTTTGCTAACAGATTCTCGGAATCTTTTAATCTTCCTGGGCTTTATCTTTCCCCCTGAAATGTGTGGAAATGAGTCCTACCTGTGTGCTGGCATCACTCAGCTTTGAATATTGAGCCTGAGTTTAAATATTGGTTTGTGTTACAAAGGATTTTGCTGATAAATGCTCTCTACTTTTCTCTAGCTTTAAACTTCCAAAAGTCAGGTTTTTATCACCGCAAATTGCCCTAAGACAAAGAGTCCATGTTTAGTTTAGATGCAGACTCAAGATTTTTCTTGACCCTAGAGCAAACAAAGGCCAGCCCAGGGTCAGAAAGATGAGCCAGGAGCTGTGAATGAACTGCTCTCACAGAGCTGGATCCCATGTTTCCATGCCCACCTCCCACACAGTTCAGGAGCAGGGAACCTGAACTCAAGAGCAGCATCTCCATCTGTTTCAGGAAGAGTTTTGACCAAGCCTGGCTTAAGCCTGGGGCTCTCACACTGCAGGACTGTGCCTTGTGCAAGCCATTCCAAATCAAAGCACTGTGAGAATCCAGGTGTTCCTCAACAAGGTGTTCCACACATCCAAATCCCCCCATCTGTCTTGGCCTCACAGGAACACATGATGGAATCATTTGGTCCTTTTGAGACACTGCTGAGATCCCAGGCTGTGCATCTAAGCAGGTCTCTGTGTCCAAACCTATGAGCAGTAGGAAGACAGGTCATTGGCTCAAACAGCTTCTTAAATTCCTGTTCTGACTTGAGCTGATAAGTGCATTTCTGTGCAAGATTAGATCCAAGGGGATCAAACTGTCCTGATGAGGAAATCTGGAAAGCCCTACTCTGGATGTGGCAGGCAGGGAAAGGCAAACACTTTGAGAAATAAATACAGCTATACCTCAAACCAATTTTAAAAAGTAGAATAACACAAAAATAACTCCCTAATCTGAGAAACCCAACATCAGCAATCAAAAAAAAAAAATTATTTCTATTGAGAAATTAGTTTTGCTACACAAGATGAAGAAAGATTTAGTTGTTTACTTATCTGCTGCTGAACACAGTCCCTCCTTCCTAGCACACTTGGTGTGAGGGACAGTAGAAAGGACAGTGCAATAAAAAAGGATTTTCCTCCTCTAACTCTGCTTGATATAACCCCTGCCAGAGGAATCTACTTGGCCTCAGGTACTGCAAAATTCTTAAGCACATATTTATCTTTGGGCACATCAGCTGTACTTACATGCTTAAAGTAAGCATGTACTCAAGCATGCTGTTAGATTGGTGCCTTAACATCTTCTGTAAATAGCTCACATTGCTTTTTAGAGCTTGAAGTTTTAGTCACTTAGAATGCATTGGACTGAAATTTAACATACACAATCATCATTCTCTATATTCATTTTATATTACTATTGCAGGTGACATTTAGGTTTAGCTTTTAGCTTCAGCCAAGAAGAAATGCTTCTGCTTTGCAGAACATGACATAGTTTGTGTGAAGATCTAGATGAAAAATAATTAATAGTTGAGAGAGCAGAGTCCTTTTTCTCTGCTTAAAAATAAGGACAGCTTTACTGTGGGTACTTTCTCCTTTGCCAAATTTATTCTAAGTAAAATTTGAGCTTAATTGTTAAAATGCTTACAATAATATTTTAATGCAACTCTCTGTAGTCAGAAGAATAAATTATTATTAGGCCAAAGCTGCACAGAAAGACACAGTGCTGAGGGGGAGCAGGAGTGGTGGTGAATAACCTGTGATAAGAGCCCACTTCTTTGAGCAGTTTGGATAGTTTTGCCACCATTTGTTATTGTCAGCACACATAATTCTGTCAGTGCAGTATGAATCCTGGCTGCAGTGAAAAGAATGCCTTCTCCCACCAGTATGAATAAGATTTCACTCAATTAAAATAACATGCAAGTATATTGTATGGCATTACATAGAAAGCTGATGTGCATTAAGTATGAATGCTGGGGTTGGGGGGAGTTATTGTACTAATGCTATTGTTCACTGAGCAACTATTCCCCAGCATTTAAAAAAGCAAGGGAAATTAGATACAGAAATCAGGAATAAGTACAATGTTTGATATTACCATACTGAAATTAATGTATTCACAATTTAGACTGTAATTTGCCCTATCGTATTTAGTTTCAGAGCATCTGAGAGCCTGGAGAGAGAGAAATAGATGTAAACACATGGGGAGAGAGCTCCATGCACTGTCTGTGCTGACACACACCTCCCTCAGACGTCTGGGTGCTATAGATATCCACAGGGTAAATCCAGGCCATACAGAGCACCAGTCTGTGAGTGCTATCCCCCACAGGCAGCAGGGAGAAGTTTGCTCTAGATGTGGCTGGGGCAATGGGATCCACTGCCATCTCCTCCTGAGCAGTGCTGAACAGCACGGGGCTGAGATGAGCCACAGGCTGCTGCCACCCTGGTTGGTGCTGCCCAGAAATGAAGGAATCTGAACACTTAGGGATGTACAAGGACACAGCCCTGGCCCCTTCAAGTGCCTCACAATAGGTGTGTCTTAGGCAGCCACTGTACTCAGAGCCAACAAAAGTGAAACTATTCTCTGTGAGCTCTTATATTCAATGCCATAATGCACATCTGTACATTGCTTATGAGCAGGACTGAAAACACCTGTACCATGGCACTGTACTTTTAAAGTGTCTATTGAGTGCCTTTCCCAATCTCCGAGGATTGCCTCCTCCTTAGATGCACACGTTCAGTGAATATGACGAGGCTAATTATTTTTCTCTGAAGTGATCAGTGCTCCTCTCTAGCACGGACCTCACATTTTCAGCCTCAGAACTTAAAAAAAAAAAAAAAAAAAAAAAGAGAGAGAGAAAAGAAACACATAACTGCTTTCAAATCCTAAATCAAAAATCAGTTTGGCAAACAAATTCCCTGCCATGGGCTTTACCAGGCTTTCCTCTCCCATCAAAGCCCCCGTGCACGTAGAAACCTCTTTGCCATTTTTGAGAGGGGGCTTCTGTGTTTTCCTGTTACCTTTCCTTCCTGTAAAGCAATCAGGGAGAACGGCAGGAGGCACCATCAATATGCAAATTGCTGCCAGATAACTGGTTTCGCAGGTTCCGCCTCGGGAAGCGGCAGCGCCGCCGCGGGGGCAGCCGGGGGGCGCGGCGGCCCCGAGTCCCGGGAGCCCGGGGACAGCGCTCCTGCCAGCCCCGCCATCCTCCCAGCTCCGCGCCGCTCGCACGGCTCCCCCAGAGCGCTCCTGTGTCTAATTAGAAGATGAAGGTTTTTAGAGATGAAGAGTTGCCTCCGTCAGCTCACCTGAGAGGTGCTCCTAGGCATGGAGCAGGAAAAAGACTGGCTCATCCCTGAGTGGTGTCGCAGACCTGCTCAGGAAAATCTGTGGGCACTTCCATGTGGATCTGTATCCAAAGCACACATCCTGGCCCTCTCCTTTTTAACTCAGCATTTGAGGGATGGAAGGGGAGCCACTAGTTTCTAGATTGAAATGAAACTATAATTCACAGGTAAGTCCATTTTTAAAAATCACAAAGAAACAGATCTCAGGTGGGTTCTGGGTTAGCTCTGCTGGCAGATTCAAAGCAGCACTGCTCATCACACCAACCTTCTGCAGGGCATTCATCAAAAACATGGGAATATTTTTTAAACCCCACCAAAAGTAAACCATACAGCTAATTTATAAGCATTCAGAGGTGCAGTAACTCTAGCACAAATATCCCTAGCAGTATGGTGGTGGCCCCATATAATACAATAAGACACAATTCAGACCTGTGACGGTCTATTGAATGCATAATATGCGTTTTTAAAATTGCCTGGAAACATATTCATATTGTAAAATCTAATGGTTCAGGTGGAGCTTTTACTCTTGATCAAATAATAAAATTGTTAAAGACCACTCTGTCATCCCATTGCTCACCAGCCTCCATGAGGACTGTTTTACATTCCCGTTTAAATAGGACAGGAGAGCAAAAAAGGAAAACATAAACCACAGAAGAGTTACTACAGGCATTAACTTTTAAGCCAGAAAAGCAAAAGAGCTGAGGAAGAAGCTCCATTCGGGGGGAATTGTCTTTGTCACTCTGCATCCATTGAGGTTTCCTGCAGCCAAAGCCTCTGGATGGTGAATCATGTTAGGATAAGGCTGCACTCACTAAGTCCCAGGGGCTGTCTGGGGCAAGGTGTCCTTGTTTAGCCTCCAAAATAGATCCTTCCTGTGGATTTAGGTCTGCCAGCGAAGGAGACTGGTGTGGACAGACAGACAGAGCCTGTGGACAGCTGAGACTCCCTGTGGGATGGAGTGGGTGGTGACGGCCTTGTCCGTGGAAAAGGAATCTGAAGTGCAGACTAGCAATAGTAATGGTGATTACCATTAAAGTGTGGAGCTTTTCATTACTGAAAACTTCAAATAACTCTCCTGAACTATATTTGAGACAATTTTTTTTTCATGTTAACTCCGGGTTTGATTGCTGAAAAAGGTTGACTGCTAGAAAAGGAAAACCAGTGCAGTGCACAGCAGTGGGGAATCGAAGCCCTTCTTTACCAGAACCCCTGCCATATACGTACTGTCACTCACCTTCCAGACACTCAGTACAACCATTCAATCTATTGAATCAAGAGACTGTTTGATCTTATCTGCATCTGTGAGCTGACTGTCAACCTGCTTAGGCTGCATATTAAATCATCTATAGTAGCTGTATCAAGCTGGGATGATCTGTTAATTCTAAATTTATTAACCCTTGGAGTGCAGTCATCATGTTTAATCTAGTGTAGCCAGCATTTATTTTACAAGACTAAATCCTTCTTTAAGACATGGCTGTGCTGTAGGTTAAGGAATTGGTAAGGTGGAGGAGCTGGGAACTGGGAAGAGCCTCACTTTGATCTCTGTAAGCCAGCTGACAGCAGCGCTGCTCCAAACGCGTGTGTGCGCTCACATCACCCTCCTGTCCGGCGCTGGGGTGGCTGCACACGTGTGTGGACATAATGGCATTACTTCGGAGTTTTGCCCGGGATGAGCCAGAAAATGAGCGGCCCTGAACAACGTCTGAGCCCTTGTGCCTCCTGGAGGACTTAAAATCAAAAATCGAAGTGACGGCAACCACCGCAACACGAGCTGAGGGTGGCTGCAGGTGGGGTTCTGCGAGGAGCCACCACCAAACCTCCCCTCTGAGTGAGTCCTGCTTCTCGGCCCGTAACTGCGGTACAAATCAATTAACAAACGTCCTGGGAGTGCCGAGGAGCACGGCCGCTGTCAGGACACGCGGGAATCCGAGCGCTCCTCTCTGCGTCCGTCCAAACGCCCCGGCGCAGGCAGGGCGACGCGCGGGGATCATTTCATAGGGATACACACATCCGCATCAATATGTTAATCTGTTCGTTACACACACGCGTCTCTGCCTGCCCCTCTCTCCTGTTATCTATTATCTTTGCACATCGCCGATGGTATCAACATATTCACAGCTTTTATTTCAGTCGCAAACTGCTAGGCATGCTTCCTTTTTTGGTAATCATGTGCCCGGTATCTCTCTAATGTAGCCTAATAACAATTTTAGCATTCAGATGAAGCGATTTCATTCTGTGACTGCCTTTTCTATTAGATTTGATTCTGAGAAGCCCCAGTGGGTGCCTCGGAGGCAGAGATCTATCTGTGAGGCTGCAACCGATTCAATAGCAGCCTGAGCTAACCTTGACCTTTCCCTAGACCCTGCTCCATCTGGTGCCAGCCTGGTCCCCCCCTTCTCCTCCTCCTTGCTTCACAGTCAGCATTGATCAAGGCGGAATCGAGCGTCTCTCTCCCTCCAAGGGCTGGGCAGTCGTGGAAAGGACAGCACATTTCAATATATGGAAATGATTGAGCCTCTTATGCAATCATAAATCTACATACAGCCTCGTGATTTGATATTTCATTCACCTCCAAAGATTCTCACCCTCCCTCCCACCAGCAGGGATTTATAAACTATAAGACAACAGCTTTCCCCAACACCTGGATATTATAAAGCTTGCTGTTTATCGGGAGCGAACGCCTGGCAATTTCATCTGATTCACTTTGTGGTTTGTTTATCAGTCCGTTGTTTTCCCTGCGTGCCGGGGTTATTATTTCTATGTTTCGGGGGCTTCACCCGCACTCCCCCGGCCCGTTCGGGGTGCAGCCGCTCGGGCCGGGCTGTTGGATGCCGCTGCCGCAGCCCCCGAGGGAAGGAAGGGGCGGACGGGCTCGGCTCCATCGGCGTTCGCAGCGGACCCGAGCCCGCGGCCCCGGCTCCGCATCCCGCTCCTCCCCGGGAGCGTGTCCACAGCTGGGAACGAGCTCCTACAATACACCACTTTGTCACCTTCCCACTCGTGCTCCGCTTTCTCGTCCCCTTCCCCGCTGCCCCCGCCCCGGAGCCGCCGGGATGGCCCTGGAAGCGCCGGGATGCCGCCGCTCGCTCCCGGGGGGCGAATCCCACCTCAGCGAGAGCCAGCCTGGCTCTCACCGCCGGGAGACTCCGTGCTGCGCCATCCCTCTGCTCTCCTTCCTCGCTAGGACGTGCACTTACAGTCAATAATTTTATTTTTCCTCCGAAGAATTCTGACGTAACCACGGTTTCTCACCGCATACCAGCCTCGAGATTACATAACCGATTATGTAAAATTATAATTGCAAGATAATATATGCAGACTCTAATTATTACCTAGAGTTTCCCGTGTAGCTGTAGCCAGGCACACAGCACATATGTTAAGAGTCGGTTCTGCAATATTTGCATAGCCAACACTTCTGGCTGAAGACGCGGTGTGGAAAAGGAATGGATAGATATTTGACAGTACATATGCATGAGAGAGATATATTACTTAATAGGAAAAGGTATCTGGAAATATATTCCTCTCTGTTTTGAGGAATTTGTTTTGCTTTATCTCCATGGGTAGTAAAAAATAATAGGAAGAAACTGTGAATTACATTGAGAAAAAATAGATATATTCAATTTGTCAGTTTAATATTACACTTCCCCTCTGCAATACTACAAAGATTTAGAACATTTCCAAAACTTTCCACTCTAATCTGTGCCTTGGGTTTGTCTGGAGGACCTGCCACCACATGCCAGCTAAAAATGAGTGTCAATTAATAATAAAAACCACTCTTCCTTATTTCTGCACTCATATAATTTAACAGGTTTTGAGAAAACTACGGATGTAATGGTGAGAATTTTCCAGTGTGTGCAATATTAACAGCTTTCATTCTAAAGCACCAAAACTTCCTGGAATAGAACTGCTCAGTGTTTTCTCCTTTCCCAGTGGCCATCTCCACCTATTATTATACACTTAAAATGCAAAGAATGTTCAGCTCCTTAAAAAGTTTGGTTTGTTCTAACATAGTTGGGAGGAACAATCTCAGACCAAGGCTTGGGTAAGCACACTATTATCTGTGGCCTGCAAAATTAGAAATAATTTGAAACAAGAAGTTGGAGAGGTTTCAGCTTGTGTTTTCCACCACGTGGGATGTGACTGGAAAATCTTTGCCACTACAATGCACAGGATTCCTAAAGCCTCTGATTTCTGAGCTACCTGAGCAACCACATAACCTCTGCAGAAGTGCCTGAGCAAGATGTGTTGTTGAAAAGCATATTGTATGTATTAGTAAAATGTGAAATGGCTTAAAAAACAGTTTGAGCTACGAATTGCCATCTGCTCAATGGGGAGAAACAGAAAGTAACCGAATATATTTTCTCACCTTTTTTTATAGTAACATAAACAACACTCCAGAACACTATAAACTTGTAGCCGTACCAAAGGCGTTGGTGCAGTTCATTGTGCTTCAGGTCAAGACTTTGTCCACACTGTTACACACTGCTTCTTTTAACTCTCTGCAAATGTCCCAAGGTATTTTTCCCCCTATTAGGTAAGATGGCCTTTTTAATTTCAGGCATTAAAAGTTTGATGCCGCTGCTCTGATATGGGGCTAGCCTGAGGTCTGTGCCTTGAGACATCAAAATATAGGTAAAGCAGCATACACAACTTGTTCTGGGTCCCTGTGTGGGAGAGGAAGAGGGAAGGCTTTATGCTACCCAGCTTTCATGCAGAGCTTTGCATCACCCATATCCATCACAAAATAAATTTATCCTTGTCCTCTCTCCTCCCCCAGCCCCCTTTTTGCAGGGAGAGCCCGAGGAAGTGCTTGGGACTGCTTCCTCCGGCGTTGAGCTTTGCCAGCTCCAAAAGCACATTCCTCCAGTGCCTGCAAACACTGTGACCTTCCCCAGAGCTGTGGGGGCAAGGCTGTGAACTCGGCTCAGAGCATGGGAGGCCTCTGCCTGTCCCGGGAGAAAGGCTCTGCAGCAGGGCACTGCCTGCCCTGCTCTCTGCCGGAGCAGGACTCCCTGTGAGCACTCAGGGAAACCATCCGTGCTGGCAGCTGCTGCTCCACACAAACGCTGCAACAGAAAGGACAAAATAACAGCTTCTTGTTTTCTGCTCAGCCACGGTGATTTCTTTGCTCTCCTTTGGCTTTATCCACCTGGGAATGTGGACTTTTTTTAACCTGTTTGTCCCGTTTCTTGCCTAAGAGCAGCTCAGCTATCCTGTCCCAAACACTGCTGCTACAACCTGTGGATTGGAGAGGAGAGAGTTCCTGCATCAGGGAGACATTCCAACCAAATGGAGGCAAACTGGAAGATATTGGCTTGGAGTGAGTTTCACAAGGAGCATGAGGACAAGAGAGCTGTGAATTGTTAAGTTCCATCCCAAAGGATGAGTACATGTAAGACAGTAACTCTGCAAGGCAGAAATTATCTTCACCTGCCTGCCTGATGCTTTCTCCTCTCTGAAAGCCTGACTTGTCGAAAGCATCACTTAATAATAATACAAGGAGCAGCTTTCTGCTCCTTTTGAACTTGGCAGGAGCATAAGTACACAGTAAAGGAAAAGAAGAATCAAAAACTTGACAATAGGAAAGGGAAATACAATGGTGTAAAGTGGCCTGCACCCCTCATATTTTAATTTCCACCAAATGATGCCCCCGGAAAAGCTGGGCACAGCAAAAACCTCAAGATTGATATGCAAAGCGTGTGAGCTGGTTGCAATAGCTGCACCACAGCGCACGCCTAGGTGTTCTACACCTCACACACACATCACCCCCTAGGATTAAGATTCAAATCACCTGTCCTCTGTCGCTAATAAAAATGAAATATATTAGGGGAAGTTTGAATACGGTGGCTTGACAGAGCATGTCGTGTCTCACACGTGAAAAAATGCGACAAGCGCACAATCCAAAAGCAGCTCCCATTTTTGTGGCATGAGATTTTCCTGTTTCAGAGAGCAAAATGTGTGCTTGGAGACCAGGAGAGCCTGAACCCTTAAACTCCTGCAGGTCCTGAGGGTGCAGTGTGAGGTCAGATCAGCACTCACTGAAGGAAGAAAATCATATGTTTTTATGAGATTTCCAGATTTGCTTTTTGCTTTCCTTTTTGAGTGTGCAGACCATAAGCAAAGCACAAGAGGCAGCACTGTTCTTTGAGTGGTCCTTCCCCAACAAAGAAGCTGCCACAGCAGAACACCACCCTAGGCTGGAAGTTGTCAATACTGTCATGTTAAGGGTCTGCCAGGGTTTCCACTGTAAGTCTGAGCCATCCTAGCCTAAGATTCAGATCCTGCAAAGGCTTTCTGGAGAACAGTGTCAGCCAGGTAGATGAGTACATCTCTAGAGAGCTGACAGTGTTGGCAGCTTCTTCAGCCCACCCTGGGCTCAGTTTTTCAGGAAAGCAAAAAACCAGACAGATTCTGGGTAGAAAGTGATAAGCAGTGCTCCAAATGAGATGCAAACAAAGGTCAGGCACTTCAGGAACAACAGGTTATTTTGTTCTGTGTGAATGGCTTCCATTATTGACACAAGGATGGACATCACCAGTTCAATTCCTATTGGAAATTGTGTCCCTTCCCTAATTGAAGGGATAAAGCCAATTAAAAAAGGTAAATCACAGCTCCAGGTGCTGGAGATAGAAATATTGTAAAGACTATTCAGTGTGGATTAATGCAACAGACAGCAACTGCTTCAAAAATTGCCCCAGCTTCCAGGAAGAATACATTAAGAGGCTGAAAACAGCCAAATGCCAGGCAGCCTCTGGGAAAAGCCCCACAGAGTTACAACAAATGTGTCTCAAATCTGTCCCCTCAACAGGTGACCCTAATGTTGGTTTCTCTGGAGTGCCCTTTTCCTCCTGAGTGGTGGTGGAGGAAGACAGAAGAGGAAGAACTGAATGTGCCACTGCCTGTGCCATGATCTGCAGATAGCGTGAGGACTTTGCTCCTCAGGACTGTCCATCTGGCGCCATTCCTGAGCAATAAACGCTCACCCACAAAGTATTTTAAAGCAAACAGTTGGTGTAATGAATACCTTAATACTCCTAATACAATACCACAAATAGTAACTATTGTAAAAACACCTGTGAAAAGAGCCCAGCTCCCTCAGAGAGCAGGAGACAGGACCCACAGAGGCTGTGAGTTTATATCACAGGAGGGTGAATTCCTCTGCCACTCACTCTCCAATGACTGCCCGTGGCTAACACAAGCACACCTGCACACCTTCCAGCAGAAAAGGTGTTCCAGCAACCCTTGGACCAAGTGAAAAGGTGAGCTGGCCACCGGAAATGGGAGTGTGTGCACGAGGACGAGGGGCCAGGCACCACATGCTCTAATAAAAAAACTAAAAAAGAATTCTACAAGTTGCCACCAGATTCTCTCTCTGCCTTCTTCAAACTTAGAAAAGCAGGGCCACTGAAACAGCCTCAAGAGCCAAATACTATCTCTAATTCATCAGCACACATCGTGCACAAGAGCAAGAGGTGATTTCGTAAGATACCTGGAACAAAAAGTCTTTATCATTGAAGATCAGAATTTGTTTACCACTGACATTATTTAACCTAGGGAAGACAGGCAGAAATCTGAAAATCTGCCTTTAATTTACTCTGTTATGATCTGCATTATTGTTCTTGCCGTTCTCTTTTTAGGTGACTTTACAGTAGGCAAGCTTGAGCAACACAGGACAAGCTACTTTGTGGAGAGTTGAATCCTAATATGTGAATTCCTGATTTTAATTTTGTTGGTTCCCAATCAGATTCACCCATTGTTTTTTTCCTTTTGAAACTGCTTACAAATGTAAAATAAGAACCGAAACCAGATGAAAATAAGTATTATACCCAAGGAATACTTACAGTACGTGGGAAAGAGCACTATGTGGAAGGGTTTTTTGTTTGGTTTGGTTGTTAGCATAGTACATCAATTATTTCATGCCATTTTATATCATTTTATCTTTATGCTTTGGTCTACAATAAAAGCAGTATCTGTTCATATTCTCATATTCTTACAGGTAAAAATAAGGTCTCTTACATTTTTAAAATTAAGTGCACCTTCCACTAATCTTACATGTCTTTTTTTTCATGAAAGCAAATGCTGTTTGCTGTGTGTGACTATTTCATTGAACTAAATATCTACTGAAAAATCATTCACTGGCCTCATTTTCTCTAGTTGCTGCATTCAGATTAATAAACCTGTTTCCTACTTAAAATGAAAAGAGAATTCAGAAACGTTTAGCATCAAGTGAAAAAAAGCAGCAAGAAAATGACTAACAGATACCGGGACGTGGCATATTTATTTTGTGCTGTCAATTATTTTTAAAGAATCCCTTGCTTATGGAGGAAGATTTTTAAAAAACCTGGACTATTAAATAAAGATGTCCACAAACCCCAGTTCCTTCATTTTTCCTCATTTTGGAGAAGGTATTGGAATGGTTTGGGGTTTTTCACTGTGCATTATTCTACTTTTGCCAGCCCTGGAAAGAACTCACGTTTCAAGGGTCACAGGATAAACCTGCATAAAGCGTTTATGACACTGCGGTAACGTTTATGAAGGCGAATACTCAGGGGCATTTACAACATTAGGAAAACACCAATATCAGATGTTCTCCTCCACACTTCAAAGCTGCAGCCGAGTGCAAAGTTCCAGAGGTACCAGCTACTCCAGGGTCAGCGCTGGCTCCGAGTAAACGCCTTCGGAGGCCTGGACCTGGAGGTAATTTCAATGTGTTCCCATCCAGTCATGAGCACACAATCACCTATTGAAAGTGTCTGCCTTGGAGTGCAGACAGATGGAGAGCACAGGGGTTAGTACAGCCAGGCCTTGGACTGACCTTTGCAGAGAGAATTAAATCAGTCTGACCTTGTTGTGAAGCCTAAATTATATCCATAGACCCCCAAATAAAGCATCTTTAATGCATCGCTGCCCTCTTTTTATCAGCCTCTTTACCTCGAGGGTATCTTGTTTGCTAACTACTGATGTTAAATTGCAGCTATTTATGCTTACATTTGTGACCTCGGTGGACATCTTGTCACATTTTTCATGAGCACTTGAAAAAGTAGAGAAATATTTATACAGAGAGAATATATAAAACTGAGGTCTCGTTTCACTTTGACAGAAAATAAACATTAATAGGAAAAGAAACCTGGTTCAACTGTGGGGCGCTGTATTCATTGTATAAGTCTAACACAATAGTCATTGTATGATTCTGAGCTTCAATATCATCCATAACCTATCATCTGGACAGCCTGGAAAACAGAACGGTGCCACGTAATAGGATTTCCAGTATCTTACAAACACCTTTTCTTCTCAGATATTTTTAATATTTCAGGATTTTTTTAAAATTCAAAATAGTGCTAAGAACAGAATAACCCCTGTGACACCTGTCAGTTTTGGTAATACAGACCTCTGGACAGAAACAATACCGAGTCCACAGGCTGGAATTTCGACTGGAAGCCAGCTCGGTTCAGACCAGGAAGCGTTTAATTGGTGCTTCTGTTGACTGTAACAGCAGAGGAGCCCAGTGGAAGTTCAGGAGAATTGCATCCTTTCCCACTGCCTAAAAGGCTCCGTTTCGTGGTTTTCTGTTGTACCTTAACCCGAACAAAAAGGTGCTTAAAAAAAAAAATCCTAGTCCAGGATGTTGCTTTCCAAGTGCCATTATTCTGATGTGCATCGAGCTCCCTTTTAGCTCCTATTAACCGAAATAAAATTCTGATTTAAACTACAAAAGGAACGAGTTTTTGTTCCTCTGCTGCTAGTTTGGGATCTGGGCTCTGCCACCGGCTGTCTTTGCAATTTGGGCAAGTCACCGAGGTCTGTCTCAGGGAATCCTGTGGGAATCTCCATAGGGAAAGCTGAGATTTCACAGGCCGGGGAAGTTCACCGTGCACAGGATTGACACCACACCACTTGTGTGTAGGAACACTCTTCCCATCAGCAGTGAGATACCAAGGTAGCTCACCCAACTCATGGAATCACTCGCTCCACCTTGTTGGCCTCACCATCCAGCTCTTTAAGCCAACACAAAAAATTTGCTCCCTTTTGCCGAGAGGGTTTTTGCTGGTTTAGCAAAGTGCAGGGAACGAGCGAGGGGAGAGGAGCAGCAGCAGCAGCAGAACAGAGCACGCAGCTGCAGGGCGGAGAAGAGCAACCCAGTGCAGCGCTGATTTAAATCAGCTGCACAACCACACCATTAGATTAAACTGCTGATGAAGGTTAAGTTTGGTCTAATCCTTGGCACCGAAGCAGCTGAAATGCTGGGAGACGATGCTCGCTCTCAGCTTTATTCCTTACACTGAGAAAAGCCCGAACTATCCGAACTCTATTTGCATCACTAAAGAGCCGCCCTCCAGGGTGGGTTACAATGATAACACTCCTCAGATACGCTGGTGTGAGCAGTGTTTGCATGCTGAAATAAAAATTAATATTTTACCTATCCCCTATGAGATTAGACTGTTTATTTTTGAAACAGATAAAACAGGGTACACTCCATCCCAGACTGCCCACTATAACCTCCTGAAGGAGCTCATTCCTTAAAAGTGAGCTTTGGGATCAAGTCAGGCACTCAGCATCCTGCAGATCCCACACAGACGATGCAGGCAGTAACCACCCCGAGTGGAATCTGTCCATGGAAAGTAACAATGGTTGGTCAGGAGCGCCAGCCCCGGGCACAGGAAGAGCCACAGCTGCATGCAATGCAAACTAGGTGGTGTTATTTTAATTGGGTTTCTTTGGCTCACAAGTCCACAGGTGCTACTGAGAACCACCTAGGGATAATCTACTTGAAAAGCAGAGGTCAATGCAGCCTACAGAGCTGGGCTCTTGGCATTTTCTGCCTACAAACATGCTAGAAATCCCTGAAAATGGAAGTTTCACGTTGCCAAAAACACACAGCAGAGCAGCAGGCTCAACCGTACTGCTGTAGATTCTGCCTGATATTTTAAGGGTTTTCCAGATAAATAAAGGTTCCTGTACTTTAAGGGACAGGAGCAGCAGCTGACTACAACAACAACCAGTCAGGGTCTGTCAAGTCCCCCGAAACCAGGGTTACTGCTGCAGCCCAGGTTGGAAAAGCAGCTCCCTTCTGGCAGCTGCAGTCATTCCCCAACTTCTAAACTCTGACAGTTCCAAGGTCACCGAGCCTGATCCCAAGTTCTCACAGCTGAGACAGCAAAATTCAGTCTTGCCAACCCTGCTGAGAAGTCTTGCTCCAGCTCTGACCCCAGCACTCTTAGTTCTTCTTCCTCTTATATGTGATTCCCTTGTGGTTGCCTACAAGGTGTGTGGAGCAAGGAACTCAGCCCCCAGGAGTTATATATGTCTATCTGTGTTTGTCCATTTGTGGAAGAGACAATCACAGGATGGAATGGACATAGAAGAGAAACAGACAACAAAGAAGGCTTGTCTTTAAAATTATTTCAACCTACAAGGCTGCAAACCCTAAAAAATCAAGTGTGATCTAACAGTCATATAAAATATAATGAGTACAAACTACTAGCTCCTTGCTTCGTCTACACAAAGCAAAATGGCAGTGCTAATCACTCTATTTGATTCCATGATCTTATTCCTGTGTTACCTTATTTCTCAGAGACTACAGCTCTGCGTACCACAACATGCCTGTCAAGATGTGGATTTACAGGTTACACTGTAGTAGAACCTGCTGGTTTTCAGCTCCAATCGACATCTGCTTGTCGGTACATGCCTGACAGAGTTGCAGTCCAGATTAGGAAACATTTGTTTATGCCCCAAAATCCCCAACATATTTTTCCAGCTATGTTCCCAGTGCTGAGCTCCATGCCACTCCAGCTCACTGGTAGGCAGCTCTCACACTGCTTCCTGGTATAAAATTGATTAGAAGCAGCATGAAATGTTATCAAGCTGACCCTCGGGAGGCTGGGCCCAAAAATAACAGATGGGAAAAGTGGCCTTTTGATTAAACTTTCAATTGCCAAAAACTGTACATTTCCCCTCACCGTGCATGTGCACACACGTTGTAACTCAAGAGAAGTCCACGAGAGCTGCAGGCACAACAGTGAGCTTAGAATAGACCTATTCTTATCAACACTGGTGTTGCTGAAGTCAGCAGGACACTGGCCATCAGCTTCAGCAGTGGCAGGAAAAGGGTCCTTTGTTCCACTTTTTATTTCACATCTCTCTCTTCCTGGTGCTGCTCAGCTGATCCCGGGGAGAGGATGCGAAAGTAACCAGAGCAGGCCCAGGCTGGCTGCCCGTGACACAAGAGCTGCTGCAGGGGGTGGTGGCAGCTGCTTGGGAAAGCCATGCAGATTTTCAGGCATTCTCTAAAGCCCAGGCCAAGCTGCTTTCAGGGTGGCTCTGGGTCAGTGCAGCTCGGACCTTTCCAAGGTCAAAAAATTACCAAAAAGCTCTTCTGGTAAAATCCCAAGAGAGCACTGCAAGGAGACAAAGGAGCCACAAAGGATTTTGGTGGGAAGAAAAACGACACAGAAAGCAGCACATCTTCATGCACGCCTGTACTGATATGAACCTCTGATAATACAAATCTGATTTACATATTCATATATTTATATGCCTGACTGTTCCCATTTCAAAGAGTCTTATTGCCTAAATTGCTGCAGAATAGCCAGATGTAAAGGAATGAGGGAAGGATGGAATAGCAGACCTTGGAACCTGAATTTCCAGGCCTCAGTATAGCTTTGCCATGGTCTCGTTTGCATAGGTTTTTCACTCTAAAAGAGCCAGCTTACTTTGAGCCACAGAGCATCCATGGTAGAGAGCAGTAAGAGAGCAGCTTGACTAGGGATTAAAACACAAATGTTTTTGTCTTCAGGCCCAACATTTAGAGCTCACCCCTCATCCATGTGAAATTTGCCATATCTAGTGACAGGCCATGAGCTGCAGCCGTTTTGAGAACAACACATATCAAAATTGATCACTGCTTTCCTGGACAGTTCAGTGCTGTCCAGACCAAGACCTGCCTCTGTGGGGCACAGCAGGACCCTGTGGTTGCTTTTTTGCATGTCAACAGAGCCACAATCAGTTTAAAACTGGTTTTGAGGCCCACAGATGAATGACAAGAGCCAGGCATTGTAACAAGTAATGATTACTATTATTCTGAAAACAAGGCTTGAGAGGAGCTGGCAAGAGCTAACAGGATGAGGAATATACACATTCATCCTACCTCCTCACATTCACACTTCTCTTTCTCTCTTTTCAGAGGATTAAAGCACCTTTATGTCCCAACCCCAGCTGTAGTTCCTCAAAAGTTCAGGAGTGCAGCTCCACTGCAGCACCATCACCTCCTTCTACACTCATTTTATCTCCTTCTCTCCTTCCCCACCACGCTCAACCACGGAGTGGCAATGTGAATAAAAAAAATTAAAAAGTTTCCAAAATACTTATTTAGTAATTCTCAAGGAATACCAAGTCCATAATGGTGAGGGTATTTGAGAAGCAATGCCAAGAAAGAGGAAAAGTCGTGTGCTTGGTCGGGCACATCTGTCTTGAGCAAGGATTTAGGATTCAGTCAGGGCAGCAAGGTGTACCTGTGTGGAGCCTGCACAGCCACAGCAATTTAAGGTAATATTTTGGTCACCGGGCGGAGACCCCAAGAACACACTGGTTTAAGATCAGATTTGAGAGAGGCAAAAATTGGAATCGCGTTCTAGGCCTGTTGTTTAACATTCTACGTATGCGAGATAGAGAAGGAAAGAATAAGAATTATCTTTAAATCCCTGCTAAATCATGCCCTGCTTTCTCAAGGCAACCTCGAGCTTTAGTAGTTCAGACAGATTCTCTAGCTGACAATTAATATTAATGGGTAGATTTCACAATGTGGCATTATCACACTGTGCGATGGGTGGGCATACCATCTGGGTTTTGGCAGGTATTAGATGTAATCAAAGGGATTACTTGGCTCAGGAAGAAATAGAAAACCTTGGGTTTGTTTAGGCTTTCTCTCCTTTTGTTTGGATGCAGCTCTAGGTGCACTTAGCTGGTTTTGCCTTGTCCTTTTGTTTCTTGTGATGAACGCTTCCGAGTTGACACGGGGAACGAGAGCCAGACAAACCAGCACATTGTGTTGGTGGCAGCGAGGACCGATTCGCTTGGGGGCTCCTTCTTTCTCATGCAGCTGTTTTGGGATCGATTGGCAGCTCGTTTAGAGGTACTCTGCTGCCTTTTAGAAGGTTAAGCTGCAAATTTAAACAGTGAAGGAATTAAAGGCAAAATATATTTAGATAATCAACCAATCGGACCCTTTTCAAGATAAAAGCCGAAGAAATCAGGTGTACGAACAGATGCACGAAAAGGACTTTGTCCTCATCTTCCTACAAAGCAAATACTAAGTGGCAACTTTCCAGGGGGATGGGGGAAGGAAATTCCCCTCCATCCCTTTTCCTCCTCCCAACTCAGCCACAAAGAAGCCCCCGAGCATCAACAACACTAAAGGGAGGAGATTAAGTTTTAAACTTTGGGAAAGCTATTGATTTGGCAGCCTTTCTCCTCTCCTGTCTGTGCCCCAGCTGATTGTAACTAAGTAATCCTCATCAATCTGTGGTAATGCAGGACCATGTTTATTGCTGTAGTAGTTAAGTTGTTGTTAATTTTACACTAAACGGTTGTTATGATGATGAATGAGTAGCTCGGGCTGCCACCCAGGGGACTTGAGCCCGTACAACCGACAAAAGGGAGATCGCAGAGGGAAGATCAGGGAAAAGACAGAGCGCCCACCCGAGAAGTTTCTCCGGGACCTTAAAAAAAATTTTTAAAAAAATGCAGAAGCTGATCTTCAGGTTTGTATTTGAATTTGGACGCTGTGGGGTAAAAGGTGCTGCTTAAGTGTAATTGCAATTCTTTTACATACTGGCTGGGATCAAAGAGGGGAACTAAAGCACAAGTGATTTCCCTCCCCGGCTCAGCAAAGCAACTGATGGGATCCTGCCCAAAAGCATCGCGCTCATTAGCTCTTGGGGGAAAAAAACCAAAACAAAACAAAAAACATATATAAATTCACTCCCTCCCGGGGTTTTCCTGCGGCGGGAAGGTTCGATAATATAAACTGCAGGCGTGAATCAGCGGGCAGCCTCCTTCAGTGGTATCCCCTTCTCGGCCCGGAGTCCCGCGTACCTCCCCACAGCCCGGTGCCAGCCGGGGTCCCGTGTCCCTCTCCAGCCCCGTGTCCCGTCCAGCCGTGTCCCCGCCCGGGGCGGTGCCGGGCTCGCCGCTCTTTGTCCCGCCGCCACCGCCGCGTCCGCGGGCGGGCGGCGCCCCCGTGCGGCCCCAGCGCGGCTCTGCCGGCCCCGCTCCCGCCGCGTCCCGGGATGGCTAAGGATGTAATCAGAAGGTAAGGATGTAATCAGTATTGTCTGCCACCCCCACACTAGAGATGGAAAAATGTACTAACCGGACCTCCCGAGCTCAACAAGAGCAGACCCGAAGGGTTAAAGCTCAAGAGAGACTTCAGCTATTTTAGATTATTCCAAAAAGTTCTCACCAGGCCAGTAAAGGATAAAATACCATCTGTATATTTACTGCAAAAAATACTGTGTCCACTTTGCCCAAATGGTGCTTTTCCCTGCCATGACAGCACCTCTGTAGCTCAGATTTAGCATGTGCAGGAGTCCCCCAGTTCTGAGGGGTGTCCCATGGCAGCCTGGGACTGCTGGAATTGCAGTAAATAGCTCAGTTCCCAGGTGACATCCAGTGTTCAGACACCAGGAAAGCAGCTCAAGTCAGAGAGGGCCAGAAGACAGGAATACAACTGGCACTGGCCTTGTCCCAACTCCAGACAGTCCTAGGCTTGCCCAGTAAAGCTCCTTCCTTTGGCTTTTATGAGACATCAGAGCTGGGCAGGGAATGGTTCAGGTTACAATTCAACACGGACACCTGCCCTGGAGCCTGACTTGCCTGGATGAAGGCCAGATGTAGGTGAGTCACCTAACGAGTCCTCAAGAGCCATTCTCAAGATGTTCAAGTCTTTGTTTCCCTATCACACGAAGTAACTCGTGAAGCACCGCTGGCATGTCAAACAATAGCTGCATTAATTGGGAGAACCTTTGACAGTGCCACACATCCTACTTTTCCATGGTCATTAGCATCTCCAGACTCAGGCTAGTAAAACAACAATCCCTCTCCAGCCTCTTTGCAACTCAAAAAAGGTTATTACACGAGTGCTCCAAGGGCTGGGAGACTCCTTAAGCCATATCTGGTTGTCATATATTTTCCATACCTATAGTCAACACTAATTTTGCCATGTAACTCAAAGCACACCGGGCTAACCCTTTCCAGATGCTGAGATGTAACCAGGACAGACAGGATTCTCTCAAGAAAGCCAACACTAAAAAGTTCTAGATGGCTCTGGAAGCTCAACAGCCCATCACTAATGCCTTGCACATCCAACTAGTATCCATGCTGAGTAGGCGAGACCATCCATGTGGGATTAAGAGATGCCTCTTGCATCACCACAAATACCAGGTGTGTAAAACACTCCATCTACACTTCAACACCACAGTTCAGCCAGCACCAACAAAACCTCGCCATAAATTTGGATTGCAAACAGCAGATTATCTGAATTATCTTAGAATTTACATAAATTATTAACTGCTTGTAAAACAAACAGCAACTGGACACAGTGACTATTCTGAAGGTTTGATTTTTCAGAGCTAAGAAATAAAACTCTGCTAAGTACCTATTCTCCAGGAGAAGAGCAAGAAATACTGTGCTTATGTTGTGTCAGACACTTAGTTCTTCCTGAACCTCCCTGTTGTGCTCAGAGTGCCTCACAAGTGGCAGCAGCCTGCCCTTGGCCCTGCCATAGGTGTGGGCCACCTGCCTGGCTCCACCTGCCAGCTTTATCCTGGAGCAGCAGAGGACATGTGACAGGCAACCTTTGAACTCTCCCTCCCCAGTCAGAGACAAGGAGCCATCTCATCAGACAACTTCTGCCACAAACCGCTTGTGATCCTGTGTGTTCCCAAGGCAGTGGCCAATATTTACTTCCTGTTATGATTAGCAGCAATTGGACTATTGAAAACAGACAAGTGTATCAGCACTCCTTAAAATTAATGGCCAATAAACAAAATAAATGAATGCCAGTTCTTCCTTATTGACATGGCTGTACCTGTTCTGTGCCTGCTGTTCCTACCTTCCCTTCCAAGGGGAACACAGCTCCTGTGCCACGTCAGGTCTTGTGGTACCCTAAACTGTAAGGGGGCCATACAGAGCAATCATCTCTGAATATATTCAGTCATCCAGCACTGGTGTTATTGCAAGCAGCATGGACGATAGCACACAATATTCAAGTTTTTCCACAGATCTGCCACTGCCTTTCAGCATTACTTTCAGCCAACTGCATTTATTTCCTCCTCCCCAGATGACATGTTCCATGTATGAAGCCAAAGGACCCAATCTGTGACTACCCTTATGCAGGACAGGATTATCCTCTGTGCACGTGGATCTATGTTCCCACATAAAACTGAGTCTTTTGCCAAGGTCTCATGACAGTGACTGGTGGGAAGAAGAGGCTGCTGGGTGGTCTTACTCCTAAATTATTTGCTGACTGCTTCCCTAGGGACCATGGCAACTGTGGCACAGATGAGAGAATCCCTAAGGACAGCACTGAATTGGGTCATAGCCAGCCACTTGCAGGAGAAGAAGAGAGCTGTCCTCATGTTGGCATGGGGATGAGTTGCCACTCCTCTTCTGTGGGGCCAGAACCATCTCTAGTCTCAACAATCTACACTCTAAATTAAGGGCCACTATCCATGAGAAGAAAGGAAAATAAAAGGAAGCAGCAGCAATACGAAGAGACCAAGCATTTATTCCTGGCTCACTTGCTCTTAATGGAGATAACAATACCTCACTCCTTGACAGCAAAGCAGGGAGACTTAATGCATGGAAGTTTGCCAAGTAAATTGAGATCTTTGTACAATAGGCACTTTCGACATGCACAACTCCTGCCTTATTAAAGCAAAACAAAAGCCGCTCACCTTGAGGAGTGTTTAGAAATTAGGAGCCACAGTTCCCCGTGGCACAACACTCCACAGGATTATTTAAGCTTGTGCACATCCGACCGCTTGACTAGTTAAATACCTAATACCAAGAAAGGAAACAGTGAAGGAGATGCAGCACTGCTCTGTCTCTTGCACACAATCTCCCAGGCATTCTCCAGGGGCCGGCTGGGCTCCCTTTGAGCAGCGCCTGAGTTTCACACCAGGCGCTGCCTCGTGACCTTATCATATCCCTACATCCAGAATAAATGTACAGATGAGGGAAGAAGGACTGCACATAAGTGGCCTATTTAGAAAGGTCCCCGACTACTTTTTGTGCAATTTTCTCCTCAGCCCCCATCCATCCCTCCCTGCTGAAGTGGCAGTGAGCGGAGCAAGAGCAGCGTGCGGATTGATTTGGAGGCGATCAGCGCATCGGTGTTCAGCCCCGGCCAGCTGCCGTGCCATTGATCGCCTCGGGATCGATTCGCACACCATTCCCACTCACCTGCCAAGACAGGGAACAATGAACTGAAAAGAAAATTATGTATTTGTAGTAGACACTTTCACCTCTCTCCACATTCTCCCTCGGGAGAAGTTAAGGGACCTGGACTGATTTCAGTGCTACTTTTAGCAAGTGTTAGGAGAGAAGTCAGTACAAAAAAAGGAGACAACAGGGATGACCCTCTTCCTCCATTCCCTTTGACAAGAACCACCTACAACATAAACTAATATTTGTACCTGTAACAGAGGCAGAGATACAGCAAGACAGAGTTTTGGCTGATAAATAAATCCTTTACTGTACTGTGGTCTTGTGCACCAGTCACGGATGATACAGTTTTCTATTTGCTTACACCTAATTTAAAAGGGAGACTAGTGTTTCAGATATCTATACCAGTGGAAATAGCAATGATATTTCTCTCGTGTCACATGCAAAATTCTCTAAGGCTGGATAACACCAGCTTAAACCCATCCCATTTCTATTGTCCTTTTTCTTCCCTTTCTTCTTCAAACACAAAATAGCATTTAACTGATTCACTACCTTCATTCCCAAAACCCTACAGAGATTCTGACAACATTTTTCCAAATATCACTCTGGAAAACTCCTGTTATGGGCAATAGTCAGTGACTCTCAGAAGACCTGGTTTCACATATCCCTTGTGAAAATGGATGTTAGGCTCCTAAATGAACTGGAATGCACCACATGTGGTAGTGAACTGGAAGACCCAATGCCAGGGGACAGAAACAATCAAAGCAAATAGATGCATAAATGAGAGGAAGCACTATGTTGGGCTGTTACACAAAATGCTTCAAAAGCAAGCTCAGACTCAGAAAATTCCTAATCTGCAAACTGCTGAAAGTAGGAAATTATAACCCAGCCAGTGTCACACTCTGCCACATTTTTATCTTTTCTCCCTTATGTATCTACAATTGGTCACTGTCAGAGACAAAAACATTGTGTTAGAAGGGAGTTCGGTTTGACATTGGAGAGACATTCCTACACTCTTGTCTATTGGGAAATTTAATTTTCACAACATGTGTCAAATAGGTGTTATTTTTCCTTCCTAAAGAGTTTGCAGAAACAGGCAGAGTAATTAAAGGTTACACTTGCAGATACCATCACTATTATAGTTATTACACAATACACTCATATTATTACAGTCACCACAGTGTTGTGTTCCTCTGGTTTCGGTTTTATCAGCTGGAGACACTTGCTCTCTAATTTCAGGTACATTGCAGGCTTCTAGTGAATTTGGGTCTAAATAGCAATCTATTTAAGAGTGCTGGGTAACCTTTGCTTTGTTATCCCATAAGAATTCAGCTTACATTTAAGCACTGCCAAAAAAAACCCAACCTGGTACCATAAATTGACCAGCAATTTACAGGGTCTTTTGGGTGACAACCTGCAGAATGAAGAGAAACATGAAACTCTGCAGAGCTATTCAGGGTTCTGCAAAGACCCTGCCCTCAGAAACCCAACCCATTTATGAATACACTTCTGTCCCATTCACAGAGATTTAGGTAATATAGAGAATTTAAATTATAAGCTGTTTTCCCCATTTAGTCAAGTAACTCCCATCCTTTTGTGCTCTTCTAAAGTAATTGGTTTCAGAGAACAAAACATTCATCATCTATTTCCAAGCAACATGTCACAATAACTCTCCTCTTTGCTCATCTTCCCCCTTCAGACATTTCTTGATCCCTTCCTCCCCATGAAGATTATGAAGGTAATGTTCCTTTTGCCCAAGCCATTTTTCTCCTGTGCTTTGAATTCCTCTAACATCCTCCCCTGTGTCACCACATCATCTTCAGATGCCTTGTTCTGAGCTTCCAGCTTCTCCTTTCTACTTATTCATCCTCATTTCCTCCTGTTCAGCCCCAGCAACCCCAGTCCTGCTGCTAAACCGTCATCAGCCTCACACACAGAAAACTCCACATGCCCAAGGGTCCCCTCTCACCTTTGCCCCCTCCATAAACTGATCCTGAAGGTCCTGTTCTTCCTCCACAAGATAATACAGGACTCACTACTTTTGTGACATCCGTGAGAAACTGATAACAGAGCTGATAATGCAAATGTGATTGACTATTTAGGTACAATCAGTCCATATTGCAAAGTTTTTTGCAGGTGAAACAAAGAGCAACTGGACACAGTGGTAGGTGTTTCTGAAGGTTTAATTTTTCAGAGATGAGAAACAAAACTGCAAACTATCTATGATCTGAAAAATTAAACTTTTCAAGAAAAATATGCCTGGATACCAAAGACATCTGTGATGACCCCACAAAGGTACAAGTGATTTTGAAAGTCTGTTACAGAAAGTATTTTTAAAAAAGGAAGGAATAAAAATTCACTTTAGGTACAACCTTTACTCCATTGCTTATGTGTCATTTATGCCTACTGGATTGAGTTACAGACACATGCAGAGGGAATTAATAAATCCTGAAACTCAGCTTATCAAAAATAGATTGCCAAGTCATGATTTCAGCTTCCCTCAGTTCCAGTGGAATGCCAAGTATTCCCTGGGTTTTTACTGAAATTTGGAGAAGAACCTTGTGAAGGATAACTGACCTGAAGACAAAGAAGACTTTAGAGGAGGCTGGAAGACAAGGAGCATTTTGAAGATGGATTCTGATAGAAAATCTCTGAAGACAGCTGGCTCAGAAGGTGAAGTGTGGTCAGCATTTTTCTCCACAACAGGATGCTGCTGCGTGCACCAACTGGCACACAACTTCCTTTATCCTGACAGCTGCTGGGTGCTGATATGGATACATATTTAACATTTTCCTCAGTCCAGCATACTAATACCAGGCCTTACTCCACCTTCTGCTAGAGGTTCAGCAGAGGTACATACCTAGAAATGTTAAAACTCCTCTCTGAATCCAGGTTCAGAAGAACAATCCCAGTCCTGCTGAGAACACAGTGATGTTCAGAACACCACACTTGCAATTGAGGGGAGTCTCCACTGTGCAGGGGAGCAATACACTGGGCATTTGACAAGGGTCAAATTAGTAAGTAGCTGCATAAACTTCCTCCATGGCTCAAACTAGACCTGGTATTTTGGGTGCTCTACAGAACAGTTATTTATAGAGTCAAGGTTCTAAGAAATGCTCTGTACCATAAGCTTTTGTTTCCTGCCTGAGAAAAGAGGTAGTCCTTCCAAAATGAAAAAGTAACTATGACATTCTGAGCTTGAACCCTGGAACAGAAAACAGTTCATTTACAAAGAATCAATCCCATCACAGGCAGTTGCTTTGAACTCTGTTCATAATACAGCTCAGTGTAAAATACATCAATTCTATCAAACAGAAAAAAGCAAACATGGCTGGGTGAGTCATGATGGGTTGTGAATCCCTGCTGTCCCTCGGGATAAATAAATTTTCATTGATCTCCCCCTCCATTCTGGTGACTTCCAGAGGGAAGCAGATTGTCATGGGCTAGTAAACTCCAAAACCAGGAGCTTCTTGCACACTCCTTATCTTGAGAAGGGAAAAGACTTTGAGAAATCTTGTCTCCTCACTCATAGTAAAGACACATAGTGTGGTGCCACCTCTGTGTATCTCATATCAAGCTGACTTGGAACACACCAGAACATCAGACAGAAATTCCTGAGTCCTTCTACTGCTCCTGTTCTGACTTGTTCTCAGTGCTCTTTGTAGAACTACTCTGCAGATAATCTAGTGGGAAAACAGCTTGGAGCAGATAACTGCAGGGGCTGGAAAGGAAGGGATGGCTTTTCAGGGAGAGGAAGCGAGCTCTCCCTTTTTTCTTTACAGTGCAACTGCCCCACACAGCAATCTGTCTCCCTGCTGATGTGGCTATGACTGATGCAGATCCATTTCTCTGCCTCCAGCCCTGTCCACACACAACAGGCAGGGCCCTAACTGTAGCACAAAAGACCCTGTGAAGACAATTGGGCCATTGACAGATTCCTCACAGCCCAGCTGAGGACAGTGCTGCTGTGAACTCTTCTCCTCATCCACTCCTCTGCCCGCAGAGGAGCTCAGATCTTCCCTTCCTAACACACCACAGACAAAATGAGCTGTGTGAGTTCAAACCAGCTGTTTAAACTGGTTGAGCTAGACTGGTACTTGTGCTTGACACAGAAGAGAGTCTGTTGGTGCTGGTGTTGATCAGCAGCTGGGGCATTATTGCCTGCAGAGCCCAAAGACAGCATCTCACCATGGCCCTGCATTACTGAGGGACATTAATCCTTTTCAGCTATTCCTGTGAAGGAATAAAGATGGCCAGTGTGGAAAAAGGGCATTTTTTCACCAATTTTCTATTTCCATACTGTATCTTTAAATGCAGTGTGATTTTTAATCCAAATAATTTAAATTTCTAAGCTCTCTCATATTTATGCACACCCACCAGCCTTTGAGATGAGCTAACTAATAGAAATCACAAAATCTTACTTTAACAGCCTATTTTATGCTGTAGGTAATTAGCATTCACTATTCTTTTTGAATTATGACTTCAAATACAATTTCTTTGTATCTTCTTCAGTTTAAGTAAACTTCTGTGGAGTATGGTCGAGTTCAATGGAGGTTCATTGCAAATGCTGAGTATTTCATCCACAGGGAAGAAGCCATAGAATATTTGTGCACTGTTCTACCTCTTAAAGGCCTCATAACACTAACTATCAATTATTCAGTTTGTGAAATCTGTGTCACAGAAGTTGCATGCTGTTGCTTTTAAATTGATTGGTGTAACCCTGACAAGGATCTAATTGAAATCAGTCTATTGCTTAAGGTTATCTGGATGTTTCGTGAGCTCACCTTGTATGAGACTAACCAATCCTATTAATAAACCTAGCCTTGCATCTCAAACCTATGAACCAAATTCATATTCTTCATCTGCAAATCCAAGCAACAAAAGTCAGAGATACATACCACTCATTATTTTGTTTTCTAAATATTATTTGAGAAGAATCAAGGTTTTCATAGCTGGACACCAGAGATGGGTATTCAGATTTATCATAATGCAACTGACATAGAAAACATTTTTCTTGGATGTAAGCAAAGGTTTATGCCAAAGATTTTGGAAGTTGATTTAGAAGTCCTGTATAGAAACAGCTCTGGAAGCAAATGAAAAACATTCAACTCCTCACAGATCTCCCCTTTTTCCATTCACCTTCCACCATCTTCTAAATCACAGTCAGGGAATGGACTGAGATCTTAGAATAGATAGGGTTTATCAATCCCCAAAAGTTCTGGGTAATTATTGACTGAAAGGGAGCAACTTTTCAGGTTACACAATTAGACACAGGTTTGTCTTTGCTGAACACAGTAGCTTGATCTCAAAGAGACTGGAGGTCAGTAGACTCAAATATGTGGAGCCAGGAGAAGGATGAAGAAAAAGAAGACAAACCTAATCCAATCTAGGAATGGCACTGGCAGAGGTAAAAGTCACATGTGACTAAACCTCAAGGTCTTCTGTCAATAAGATGAAAAAAGCAGTGATGATCACCACTGAAAAGTGCAGGAGAATCAAAAGGCTGAGACATCATAAATCTAAGTCCACATACCACTGATGTCCTAAATTCAAAGCCAGGAACTCCATTCTTCCTGCTTGGTATATTTTGTGAGCCTGAACAGCATATTCCAATTCTATGGTGTTCAGAACTTTTCCCCTCTGTTTGTCTGTGAAAGAGAATCTTCAGTTCATGCCCAGAGTTTTAACCAAGCCAGTGAAACCTACCCAAGTTAGAATTTCAAATAACAGCCAAGAAATGAAAACTCTGTCACCTACCTTGGGATGTTGGCACTACAGCATAACAATGGCATGTAGGAGGTCAGCATCAGCTCTTCTGCTGACAGCATTGTAACAGATAAAATGGGACAGTGGTGAATAGCAAAGAGTACATTTGGAGCTGCAGCAGGGAAAGAAACAGAAGAGAGGAAGGGAAATGTGCCCTTTTAGCACCACTGTGTATTTTCCTTCAGAATGGGGCTGTAACAAGGCTCAAAACAGAGGGGAAATGAGTCCATCACTAAAACAGCAAGTGCACTGACACAGATGTCTGCAAACTCCTTCCACCACCATCAGCAGCAGTGCCTTGCAGGCTGAAGGATTGTTTGACCTGCACACATTAACCTACAGATCAAAACAAAAAAACACAACTAGATCATCTCCACCAGAGTCCTTTTAACTCACTCATTTAAGCAGATCCCTGCATTACTAAACCCTTGATAATCTCAGAAACCAAGTAAAACACCATTTCAGGATAGCAAATAAAAAATACCTACATTTTAAAGTTCGAGTTTGAGGCTTGTTTGGTGAAAATTGTAACTTGGTTTTGCTGTTAATGACACTTGTGACTGGAATGAGGCATGTGCATCACACAAATTCCATCGTGCTCTGCCACTGAGAAGTCTGTACATGCTCAGACTGAGGGAGGAATGTTTCACATCTGCATAGCTGAGCAGAAAAACTCAAGGAACTCTAGAACTGTTTGAAGCAACTAAGGAAATAGGCTGATATTGATTTCTGAAGGTTGTTTTTTTTTTTTTTTTTTCAGATTGAGTTTCTTGGCAAACACAACAAGAAAAATAGAAAGACACTGCATTAAACTTAGCTCTATTTTCTGTTGTTAGAATTCAAACCTTAAAAAGTACTGGTAAAAATACGGAGCTGATCTCAGCACTCCAAACACTCAGAGTGAGGGAAAGGAGTGCAGGAAGGGGTGAAATGGAGGTCAGAGGATGGTGTTGGAAAAGCACCCAGGAAAGCAGAAATTTCAGACTGTTTATAACCCACCAGCTGAAAGAGAGGCCTGTAACAAAAGCTCCAAGAGCAAATGATCTGTGAAACCAAACCTGCAGATAACAAGGTAACTCCTAAATCACCATCTAACAACTGTACAACTTCAAAATCTCTATTAAGGCTGTCTCTACAGCAAGTGCTTTACTGTAGATTGACAGTGATGAAGACACTGGTGCTCACCACACTCCCCCTTCACCCTTGTAAGCCCAAGAGCCTCTGGTGCCAGTCTCATGCTCTTCCCCCATGGAATCTACAGCCAGGAGTAACCTCAATCCAGAGGAAACCAGAGTGAAACATCAGTTTGTTGTAGATTCTTCTCAGTGCTCAGCCATCCATCAGCAAGTCTGTTTTCCTCCAGCCAACAGCACAAAACTTCCCATTTTCTCCCTTATCTTTCCATCTTGTGGTATTTCTTTGCTAAGGCAATTTGGCACATGGCAGTAACACGTCCTGGTGTCCCTGACCTGTTTGCTGCTTCTTTCTGTAAACTGTGACACCATTTCTGATCACCCTCTGGTTTCTGCTGTCATTAAGGACAGTCTCCACAGCACCACTCCAGTGGCACCAGCAGAGATAAGCTGTATCAGCAATATAACCAAGAACAGGTAACTGTAGGATAGTTTTATGGCTGGAGAGTTCTATAAACAGCATATGTCATAACTGCATTACAGAGATGGACTTTAATGGGTTCACCTTCACCCCATATAACTGCTCGATGACATCACTAAGAACAGCAAGATAACTATTATTGCATGGTCATAACAGCCTAGCTTGTTTTGGTTTTTTAAAATTTTTTAACAGATACACTGGAATAATTAATTTGCAAAGCAGGTCTTTGAATTTAATTCATGAAAGGTAGTAACAGGGCTCAAATCAAAGTATAGTTCATGTTTGCCAGCTTCCTCTATAACCAGAGACCACTATGTTACTGTGCTTCTGGAAAACTCATCTTTTGCCTCCTATTTCCAAACAGGTGTAACTGTCACTTAAAGAACGTTAATTAAGATAGATCCATTGTGATTCCAGAGTACTTTTTGTCTAAGCTTGATAAATTTATCACAGACAGCCTTAACAATACATAACGAGTTATATCTGCACTTTCTGCAAGTCTATGCAATTAATTTTCTATTTGTGAAAGGAAATGGAAAATGAAATATTGTGCCCTTTCTAATGTACAGGCAGATGTAATGAATGGCTTTGGCAAATAGTTGTCAAAGTATGTTAACTAACATCTACAAATCTTTTCCTTCCCCAACAATAGTTTCAGGATAATTCACTTCCCTTTTTTGTCTTACTGATATGACATACTGAATCCACTGTATCTACATAAAAGAAACATAATTGAATTCAAGTTGCAAACCAATTGTCTTCATCTTTTAGCCAGTGGCTTGAGAGATCCCAAGCACAGATTAAAATCCACAGAACAGATCTTTTCAGTATTCCCATTGGAGAACAGAAATCTGGTAGGCAAACAGCTGAACAGAAGTCTCCCCAGTTTTGGCAGAGGCTGCTGACACACCCTGATCACTCTGCTTCCAGAGGGAACAATCACTGCATCCTGCACCTCTTGTCAGCTCCCTTTCTTTGTGTGGGGATGGGAGTATTCACACTCTTTGCATCTGGACTTTAGAATTGGCTTCAGCACCTTTGAATTCTTACCTGTACCATTAGAAAATACCTATAATACTCTTGCAAGCAGAGCATCCCACCCTGTTTCCAGACCATCAGGTAGTTTGCTGCAGCTCTTCATTATTCTATTAATGCAAATAGTGATATCTATAAGGCAGGTCTAAATAGCTTGTCTTCAGTTGTCCCCAAACATGGTGAATTATTTACCAAACCTACATCAGTTTAATTTTTTAGATTGCTAACTTAAGGTTTCAAAAGGCTAGGAACCCTATGATGAAGATTACCAGTAATGCTTTGAGTTGGGCCCTTTGGGGCACTCAAACATTCTTTAATGTCATGCCCACACACCATTCTACCCTTACTATCATATTTCTCTTTTATTTGTGAACTAGGAAAACAGAGCATGGTTTCAAAACTTCAGATTCTTTCATTCTTTTACATGACTAAGTCCAGCTAAGTTTTCCAAGCATCTTTGACTCTGGCTTTTTCTACCTTTGGAGACCTTGCAATTTTCCAAATACTCTTTAAAAAATTGCTTTTAACTTCTGGACATATGTAACATTAGTGTGATGCAAACCAGCCAATGTCAAGAGGTTGGTAAAGCCTGAAATAATTTAGCAGTCAAGGATAACAACAATGTACAAAAAAAGGAACACCAAATTGCTTGTAGGTCATCAGTGACAGTACTGAGTTACAAGAAGTTCCACAGCATTTACACAAAAGAAGAAAACAACACTGCACCCACAAAAGCAAAATTGAAATGACTCAGCAGCCCAACAACCATAGCATTCAATCTGAAGTATTCTAAGGAGCAAGAACACCTGGATGAAAACCTCCTAGCACAGAAACCTTTGTTTTACCCGGAGCCATGAATGCAATGGCACTCTATGGGAGAAGTTTATCCTCTTAGAGATTCTTCAGAGCCTTCTGATTTTGAAATGCTCAGCCTGAGGCATGGAACTCCCTGGATATAAGCTGCTCCACAGGCACAGAGGCACTACTCAATAGGGAAGGCTCCAGAACTGATCAGGCATGAAATGTGTAGGCATTGGTGGCATTTCAGCATCCTGCCTGTCTTTCCTGCAATCAGTAGCATCCAGCAAGAATTTCCTTCCAGCATCAGAGCAATGCAGCATTCACATCCATTTCCTCAAGCAAGGAAATAAGTAGAGAGGGAGATTCCCTGGAGTAATCAGCTACCTACTGGTTCAATACCCCCTTAGGAAATTCAGATTCCTCTTCTGCTCAGTGTGAGCAGATGCACAGACTTCATTCCCCCATACTTCAGGTGACACCTTAACCACCTCAGCCTTCCCTCTGAAGTCCCACTTCCACACTGTGTAAGAGCAACAGTAAGGGCCTGTAGAGATCAAAGTTTGTGTCCCTATAAAGTTCAGGGAGCAAATCAGCCATGTTTTTGCAAGTATAAGTGGAATACAATGACATCACCAACCATGCCCACATACACACACAAATCCCCAGCTCAAAGCACTGACAGAGAGCTGGTATTATCAAAATGTTTCTGAAGTAGTTGATGTCACACCTGAAAAGTAGAACAGTCTAGCCAGCAGAGTTTCACTAAGCACCCCTCACACAAAAGAAAAATTATGGGAGCAATAAAAGAAATGCTGAAGGCATCACTGCTAAAGCCACAGAACCCACAAGACAGATAAGCAGCATGAGGCTACTGAAAAAGTAGGTAATTGTTTTGGGTCCTCCTGGCCTCTATACCCATCTGATCCCTTCCTAGAGCCAGGTAACAGCACTTCTGCATAAACCCACAAGTTGTGCAAAGCTTTGAATAAAGACTCATCAAGAAATACCACCTGACTGGGACAGAGCAGCCTCAACACTCACTGCCAAAGACACAGGCACAAGGTATTGTGGAAGGACAAGAGTTACCTCACAGCACAGTGGGCACCAGCAGATGCCAAGGAGTGCCATGTGGGAACCAGCCTGCCACAAAGGAATATTAATGTCCTCAGCAAGAGCAACCAGCAGGATTTATGAGACTCAGAATCAAAACTGTTCTGGGGTATGGGCACAGGAGACAGGACAACAGAAGAGGTGGCAGAGCACAGCTGTATCTTCAGGTGTTTACTAGAAAGCACAAATATGGGAAAAAGTTACAAAGACTGAAGCTGGAAACAGCTACAAAACTACACACAGCCCATTCTTACTTTTATTGCAAAAGCTACAAGCTGAATCTGAAAAGCAACTCAGAAGATACCACTGCTGAAAATGCAGCTGGGCTCAGAGGTTACTGGGGCTTGTTGATATCATCCTTTGAGCTCTTCAGATGCAGACAAATCACTGGTATGAACAAGAGACAAAACTGCAATACAGACACTGTTAATTCAATACAGCACAGCTTTCACAAGGAACTGGTGAACAAGGACCTGCCTCAGGGTGCTGCCACATGAAAAGGGTGTTCAGTGAAGCAGAAAGTGGGCTCAATCCCAAGGACCTACACAGCACTGACGTCAGAAAATGCATCCACCCAAACTGAGTTTCATAAGTGTTTGTATCCATCTTTCTCTCAGGACAGCTACTCAAAAAGACAGCAATTTGGAAAGTGAATTGAAGTCATATATAAGACATTCAAATCATGAGGCACAGATCATTAGAAAGAAGGAATCCTCCTTTCTACACTTCCAGGGTAGTGGCCTAAGTATGGAAAATAACAGATGTTGTATGCTGGCCAGGCATATCAAGTGATATCAACGTCATGATGAGTAAAGATGAGACATGAGGAAGTGCAAGCAACAAAAACCTAACTGAACATAAAGAAGGCTCCTAAGAAACCCTGAAGTAAAACAGGAATGAACCTACTGCCCTTGTATTCAAATGTCTTCATTATTCTGAGTGACTCTTATGACTTCTGAGAACTCAATAGGTCTTTCATTACCACAATAATCACCATAAAAACATTTCTCTACACACAATGTCCCAAACCATGCAGCTTCAGAAAATACATTTTCAGTTACCAAGAAAAGAGAATTCAGCTCCACCACACATCAAATGTCAAACCAAATGGGCAAGTTATGAACAGCAACGACAGGTAAGCCCTTCCAGACTGGGGAACATCTGGGAAGGCACTGAGAGCAGTGAGAGACCGGTGGTAGAAAGAACAATGGATGAAAGAGAGAGGAACAAAAATGTGCAACAGCCAAAACCTGTCTAGTCTGAAAAGATAGCAGTCAGAACTAAAATCAGACACTGCTTATTAAGAAATTGTTTCCATTGCTGAATCATGCACTTTGAGTAGTGCTTTGAACAGAGAAATCCTTATTTATGTAGCATGATTATGGTTGCATCTTTCTCACTGAAACAGCACAAATATTCACACTCCATACATACCAAATGTACACACAAATGTGGAAATTAGTGAGAAAACCACCATGAACCAATAGGCTGACAGGATCTGGACACTCTTTCAAAATCTTCTGGAGAATAAAGTCAAGACAATGTCAAATTTATAGGGAAATATCTGATTTACCAATCAAACAAGCAGATGCTTTCAAAGTTGAGCTCATGTTATGGATTTGTGCATTCAGATGTGTGCACACGTGATGTTACAAGCAGGACAGAAACACAGTAAGTTCCATAAGCATGTTTACTTTTTATCTCTGATAAATACAAAGGAAGTGATTCAGACTTGCCCAGAAGGCAGGGATTCTACTGACATCATATGTGTCTGTGGTTATGTCTAGGAGCCTTCAGACAGGTACTACTTGTGAAAGAAATATTGAAGGCAGCTTTAAAGTATTGAATTCAGGCATAGGTACCAGAGTAGCTGTGGCAGCCTGGAGCTCAGCAGGGGCTGATTTATCCTGCTGGAAAGTAATCATCATGTAATTAATGGAAACATCAGTCTTTATTTTAGGGGGTGGGTGGTAAATCTGCCACACAAGTTTTTAACTAAAGTATATGTAAATTTGTTAAATACTTATACTTTTTGCACCAGCGTGAAAGAATATTTTATTCTACTTGCATGAACTGTTTTCAGGGGAAAAATGACTAACAGACCACACTTACGTGAGAGGTCACAAGCAGCAGGTTTCATATGCTGAGACAAGAGGGAAACTCCACCCTGCACTTCCAATCTTGGGTCTTGACCTAATGGCAAAAGTCCTCAGAGACCCTCCAAGAATTACTTCCTCTTCTCTGGTAAAATAAAGTTTCTGCTTCTCTTGATCGCTCTATCTTTTTTTTTTTTTTTTTTTTTTTTTTTTTTTTTTTTTTTTTTTTTTTTTTTTTATGGGTGGGGGAGCAATAAATACAAACAGCCAAAATCTTTAATGTGCTTCATCTTCTGCACAGGGAAGGACTGATCCTTGAAATTAATTTTAACAGCAGCATCTCAAATGGAAACCAGGGGCACTGTCTCCACCAGCACCAGCACTCCACAGCTATTGATTTAGCTCAATTATGTTTTAATGTAACATTTGTTTTGTTCAGCAAAGCTCAGCATCTTGGAGTTAATGACATTGGCCAAACAACCTCAGTCCAAAGATATCACTATCTGAGGTGAAAGTACCACTGCACTGTCACATGCTGCTTCTCACCCAGAGCCTGTCAGCAGAGGAGTTAACCCAGCTCACCCTCTGATGGCTCCATGACTTACTCCAACTCTTCATACAAGGCACTGAACCAGATTTTGAATTGGCTCTTGCTCTTCTCAGAGCTGTGTTCCTGCATGTGCTGGCACAGATCAGCAGCTGGGCATTCCCAGTGTTGCAAGCAGACTAACACATTCATGCCCAGGTGACTTCAATGAGTGGGACACAGCCAGATACTCCAAGCCTTTCTCAGGGCATCCCTACTCAACCAGCACAATTGCTTCTTGTTTTTGAAGTT
>NC_136685.1:102484150-102646293 GCF_903797595.1 Erithacus rubecula | reverse complement strand
GCAGAGTGTACTGAGGAGCAGTATCGACCCCCCAACTCCCTCTGGTAGAGAGAAATCGCTGTAAAACACAAAGCGCGACAAGCGAGAAGCAGAGCAGCAGAGTGTTCTGCGCAGTGTACTGTGTGTCAGTGAGTGACTCCTGCTAAGAAGGAAGATCAACGTGCATGGTACTCCTAGAAGAAGCAGGGCACACAGAGAGGTGCACTTTTCTCCTAAGCCACCTCTAGCACAGCAGTGTGTCTAGCTTCCTGAAAGAGTAGCTTGCACTCTTTCAAGTCTGCAAAGCGAAAGTGTACTTCAAGCTAAAGAGAAAGCAAGCGCACCACACAGCACTTCTCCCTTTCCACTGTACAGGCCAGTGTGTTCTCTGCATTTCAAAGCCTAACTGCAAGATCCTGTTTAGCACAGGAGGCTGCATGTAGAATTTGCATGTAGTAGCAAAGTTAGCTGTGGTTGATCTTCCTTCTTAGCAGGAGTCACTGAGAAACAGTACACTGCGCAGAACACTCTGCTGCTCTGCTTCTCGCTTGTTCGCGCTTTGTGTTTTACAGCGATTTCTCTCTAACAGAGGTGAATTGTCTATACTGCTCACTCAGTACACTCTGCTGCTAGCTTCTGCTACTGCCAAAACACGCCTGGCATGTGCACTTTTCTTCTAAACCCTCTGTTCCATACCAGTCTTCTTTCCTTCTGCTAAGACTGCCATACACTCTTGGAAGCCTGCAAGGAGAAGAGCACAGAAGTAGGAAGAAGGAAATTCAACTTCCCATAGCTTAGCTGCTGCAATACATACTCTTCATGCAGCTTTCTGTGGCAAATAAGACGCTTGTTAATCCGGCTGCCATATGCAGAGATGACATTGGTATGTTCAGTGCAGGGCCAGGAATGCTGTGTGCTGTGCACGCTTTCTCCTAAGCATTACTTTCACTACTGTGCTGTTCGCTCTGCAGGGTTCAAGGAGTGCACAGCACTCCTCCAAGATGCAGGGGAGATTTGTATGGAACAGAGGGTTTAGAAGAAAAATGCACATGCCAGGCATGTTTTGGCAGTAGCAGAAGCTAGCAGCAGAGTGTACTGAGTGAGCAGTATAGACAATTCACCTCTGTTAGAGAGAAATCGCTGTAAAACACAAAGCGCGAACAAGCGAGAAGCAGAGCAGCAGAGTGTTCTGCGCAGTGTACTGTGTGTCAGTGAGTGACTCCTGCTAAGAAGGAAGATCAACGTGCATGGTACTCCTAGAAGAAGCAGGGCACACAGAGAGGTGCACTTTTCTCCTAAGCCACCTCTAGCACAGCAGTGTGTCTAGCTTCCTGAAAGAGTAGCTTGCACTCTTTCAAGTCTGCAAAGCGAAAGTGTACTTCAAGCTAAAGAGAAAGCAAGCGCACCACACAGCACTTCTCCCTTTCCACTGTACAGGCCAGTGTGTTCTCTGCATTTCAAAGCCTAACTGCAAGATCCTGTTTAGCACAGGAGGCTGCATGTAGAATTTGCATGTAGTAGCAAAGTTAGCTGTGGTTGATCTTCCTTCTTAGCAGGAGTCACTGAGAAACAGTACACTGCGCAGAACACTCTGCTGCTCTGCTTCTCGCTTGTTCGCGCTTTGTGTTTTACAGCGATTTCTCTCTAACAGAGGTGAATTGTCTATACTGCTCACTCAGTACACTCTGCTGCTAGCTTCTGCTACTGCCAAAACACGCCTGGCATGTGCACTTTTCTTCTAAACCCTCTGTTCCATACCAGTCTTCTTTCCTTCTGCTAAGACTGCCATACACTCTTGGAAGCCTGCAAGGAGAAGAGCACAGAAGTAGGAAGAAGGAAATTCAACTTCCCATAGCTTAGCTGCTGCAATACATACTCTTCATGCAGCTTTCTGTGGCAAATAAGACGCTTGTTAATCCGGCTGCCATATGCAGAGATGACATTGGTATGTTCAGTGCAGGGCCAGGAATGCTGTGTGCTGTGCACGCTTTCTCCTAAGCATTACTTTCACTACTGTGCTGTTCGCTCTGCAGGGTTCAAGGAGTGCACAGCACTCCTCCAAGATGCAGGGGAGATTTGTATGGAACAGAGGGTTTAGAAGAAAAATGCACATGCCAGGCATGTTTTGGCAGTAGCAGAAGCTAGCAGCAGAGTGTACTGAGTGAGCAGTATAGACAATTCACCTCTGTTAGAGAGAAATCGCTGTAAAACACAAAGCGCGAACAAGCGAGAAGCAGAGCAGCAGAGTGTTCTGCGCAGTGTACTGTGTGTCAGTGAGTGACTCCTGCTAAGAAGGAAGATCAACGTGCATGGTACTCCTAGAAGAAGCAGGGCACACAGAGAGGTGCACTTTTCTCCTAAGCCACCTCTAGCACAGCAGTGTGTCTAGCTTCCTGAAAGAGTAGCTTGCACTCTTTCAAGTCTGCAAAGCGAAAGTGTACTTCAAGCTAAAGAGAAAGCAAGCGCACCACACAGCACTTCTCCCTTTCCACTGTACAGGCCAGTGTGTTCTCTGCATTTCAAAGCCTAACTGCAAGATCCTGTTTAGCACAGGAGGCTGCATGTAGAATTTGCATGTAGTAGCAAAGTTAGCTGTGGTTGATCTTCCTTCTTAGCAGGAGTCACTGAGAAACAGTACACTGCGCAGAACACTCTGCTGCTCTGCTTCTCGCTTGTTCGCGCTTTGTGTTTTACAGCGATTTCTCTCTAACAGAGGTGAATTGTCTATACTGCTCACTCAGTACACTCTGCTGCTAGCTTCTGCTACTGCCAAAACACGCCTGGCATGTGCACTTTTCTTCTAAACCCTCTGTTCCATACCAGTCTTCTTTCCTTCTGCTAAGACTGCCATACACTCTTGGAAGCCTGCAAGGAGAAGAGCACACAACTAGGAAGAAGGAAATTCAACTTCCCATAGCTTAGCTGCTGCAATACATACTCTTCATGCAGCTTTCTGTGGCAAATAAGACGCTTGTTAATCCGGCTGCCATATGCAGAGATGACATTGGTATGTTCAGTGCAGGGCCAGGAATGCTGTGTGCTGTGCACGCTTTCTCCTAAGCATTACTTTCACTACTGTGCTGTTCGCTCTGCAGGGTTCAAGGAGTGCACAGCACTCCTCCAAGATGCAGGGGAGATTTGTATGGAACAGAGGGTTTAGAAGAAAAATGCACATGCCAGGCATGTTTTGGCAGTAGCAGAAGCTAGCAGCAGAGTGTACTGAGTGAGCAGTATAGACAATTCACCTCTGTTAGAGAGAAATCGCTGTAAAACACAAAGCGCGAACAAGCGAGAAGCAGAGCAGCAGAGTGTTCTGCGCAGTGTACTGTGTGTCAGTGAGTGACTCCTGCTAAGAAGGAAGATCAACGTGCATGGTACTCCTAGAAGAAGCAGGGCACACAGAGAGGTGCACTTTTCTCCTAAGCCACCTCTAGCACAGCAGTGTGTCTAGCTTCCTGAAAGAGTAGCTTGCACTCTTTCAAGTCTGCAAAGCGAAAGTGTACTTCAAGCTAAAGAGAAAGCAAGCGCACCACACAGCACTTCTCCCTTTCCACTGTACAGGCCAGTGTGTTCTCTGCATTTCAAAGCCTAACTGCAAGATCCTGTTTAGCACAGGAGGCTGCATGTAGAATTTGCATGTAGTAGCAAAGTTAGCTGTGGTTGATCTTCCTTCTTAGCAGGAGTCACTGAGAAACAGTACACTGCGCAGAACACTCTGCTGCTCTGCTTCTCGCTTGTTCGCGCTTTGTGTTTTACAGCGATTTCTCTCTAACAGAGGTGAATTGTCTATACTGCTCACTCAGTACACTCTGCTGCTAGCTTCTGCTACTGCCAAAACACGCCTGGCATGTGCACTTTTCTTCTAAACCCTCTGTTCCATACCAGTCTTCTTTCCTTCTGCTAAGACTGCCATACACTCTTGGAAGCCTGCAAGGAGAAGAGCACAGAAGTAGGAAGAAGGAAATTCAACTTCCCATAGCTTAGCTGCTGCAATACATACTCTTCATGCAGCTTTCTGTGGCAAATAAGACGCTTGTTAATCCGGCTGCCATATGCAGAGATGACATTGGTATGTTCAGTGCAGGGCCAGGAATGCTGTGTGCTGTGCACGCTTTCTCCTAAGCATTACTTTCACTACTGTGCTGTTCGCTCTGCAGGGTTCAAGGAGTGCACAGCACTCCTCCAAGATGCAGGGGAGATTTGTATGGAACAGAGGGTTTAGAAGAAAAATGCACATGCCAGGCATGTTTTGGCAGTAGCAGAAGCTAGCAGCAGAGTGTACTGAGTGAGCAGTATAGACAATTCACCTCTGTTAGAGAGAAATCGCTGTAAAACACAAAGCGCGAACAAGCGAGAAGCAGAGCAGCAGAGTGTTCTGCGCAGTGTACTGTGTGTCAGTGAGTGACTCCTGCTAAGAAGGAAGATCAACGTGCATGGTACTCCTAGAAGAAGCAGGGCACACAGAGAGGTGCACTTTTCTCCTAAGCCACCTCTAGCACAGCAGTGTGTCTAGCTTCCTGAAAGAGTAGCTTGCACTCTTTCAAGTCTGCAAAGCGAAAGTGTACTTCAAGCTAAAGAGAAAGCAAGCGCACCACACAGCACTTCTCCCTTTCCACTGTACAGGCCAGTGTGTTCTCTGCATTTCAAAGCCTAACTGCAAGATCCTGTTTAGCACAGGAGGCTGCATGTAGAATTTGCATGTAGTAGCAAAGTTAGCTGTGGTTGATCTTCCTTCTTAGCAGGAGTCACTGAGAAACAGTACACTGCGCAGAACACTCTGCTGCTCTGCTTCTCGCTTGTTCGCGCTTTGTGTTTTACAGCGATTTCTCTCTAACAGAGGTGAATTGTCTATACTGCTCACTCAGTACACTCTGCTGCTAGCTTCTGCTACTGCCAAAACACGCCTGGCATGTGCACTTTTCTTCTAAACCCTCTGTTCCATACCAGTCTTCTTTCCTTCTGCTAAGACTGCCATACACTCTTGGAAGCCTGCAAGGAGAAGAGCACACAACTAGGAAGAAGGAAATTCAACTTCCCATAGCTTAGCTGCTGCAATACATACTCTTCATGCAGCTTTCTGTGGCAAATAAGACGCTTGTTAATCCGGCTGCCATATGCAGAGATGACATTGGTATGTTCAGTGCAGGGCCAGGAATGCTGTGTGCTGTGCACGCTTTCTCCTAAGCATTACTTTCACTACTGTGCTGTTCGCTCTGCAGGGTTCAAGGAGTGCACAGCACTCCTCCAAGATGCAGGGGAGATTTGTATGGAACAGAGGGTTTAGAAGAAAAATGCACATGCCAGGCATGTTTTGGCAGTAGCAGAAGCTAGCAGCAGAGTGTACTGAGTGAGCAGTATAGACAATTCACCTCTGTTAGAGAGAAATCGCTGTAAAACACAAAGCGCGAACAAGCGAGAAGCAGAGCAGCAGAGTGTTCTGCGCAGTGTACTGTGTGTCAGTGAGTGACTCCTGCTAAGAAGGAAGATCAACGTGCATGGTACTCCTAGAAGAAGCAGGGCACACAGAGAGGTGCACTTTTCTCCTAAGCCACCTCTAGCACAGCAGTGTGTCTAGCTTCCTGAAAGAGTAGCTTGCACTCTTTCAAGTCTGCAAAGCGAAAGTGTACTTCAAGCTAAAGAGAAAGCAAGCGCACCACACAGCACTTCTCCCTTTCCACTGTACAGGCCAGTGTGTTCTCTGCATTTCAAAGCCTAACTGCAAGATCCTGTTTAGCACAGGAGGCTGCATGTAGAATTTGCATGTAGTAGCAAAGTTAGCTGTGGTTGATCTTCCTTCTTAGCAGGAGTCACTGAGAAACAGTACACTGCGCAGAACACTCTGCTGCTCTGCTTCTCGCTTGTTCGCGCTTTGTGTTTTACAGCGATTTCTCTCTAACAGAGGTGAATTGTCTATACTGCTCACTCAGTACACTCTGCTGCTAGCTTCTGCTACTGCCAAAACACGCCTGGCATGTGCACTTTTCTTCTAAACCCTCTGTTCCATACCAGTCTTCTTTCCTTCTGCTAAGACTGCCATACACTCTTGGAAGCCTGCAAGGAGAAGAGCACAGAAGTAGGAAGAAGGAAATTCAACTTCCCATAGCTTAGCTGCTGCAATACATACTCTTCATGCAGCTTTCTGTGGCAAATAAGACGCTTGTTAATCCGGCTGCCATATGCAGAGATGACATTGGTATGTTCAGTGCAGGGCCAGGAATGCTGTGTGCTGTGCACGCTTTCTCCTAAGCATTACTTTCACTACTGTGCTGTTCGCTCTGCAGGGTTCAAGGAGTGCACAGCACTCCTCCAAGATGCAGGGGAGATTTGTATGGAACAGAGGGTTTAGAAGAAAAATGCACATGCCAGGCATGTTTTGGCAGTAGCAGAAGCTAGCAGCAGAGTGTACTGAGTGAGCAGTATAGACAATTCACCTCTGTTAGAGAGAAATCGCTGTAAAACACAAAGCGCGAACAAGCGAGAAGCAGAGCAGCAGAGTGTTCTGCGCAGTGTACTGTGTGTCAGTGAGTGACTCCTGCTAAGAAGGAAGATCAACGTGCATGGTACTCCTAGAAGAAGCAGGGCACACAGAGAGGTGCACTTTTCTCCTAAGCCACCTCTAGCACAGCAGTGTGTCTAGCTTCCTGAAAGAGTAGCTTGCACTCTTTCAAGTCTGCAAAGCGAAAGTGTACTTCAAGCTAAAGAGAAAGCAAGCGCACCACACAGCACTTCTCCCTTTCCACTGTACAGGCCAGTGTGTTCTCTGCATTTCAAAGCCTAACTGCAAGATCCTGTTTAGCACAGGAGGCTGCATGTAGAATTTGCATGTAGTAGCAAAGTTAGCTGTGGTTGATCTTCCTTCTTAGCAGGAGTCACTGAGAAACAGTACACTGCGCAGAACACTCTGCTGCTCTGCTTCTCGCTTGTTCGCGCTTTGTGTTTTACAGCGATTTCTCTCTAACAGAGGTGAATTGTCTATACTGCTCACTCAGTACACTCTGCTGCTAGCTTCTGCTACTGCCAAAACACGCCTGGCATGTGCACTTTTCTTCTAAACCCTCTGTTCCATACCAGTCTTCTTTCCTTCTGCTAAGACTGCCATACACTCTTGGAAGCCTGCAAGGAGAAGAGCACACAACTAGGAAGAAGGAAATTCAACTTCCCATAGCTTAGCTGCTGCAATACATACTCTTCATGCAGCTTTCTGTGGCAAATAAGACGCTTGTTAATCCGGCTGCCATATGCAGAGATGACATTGGTATGTTCAGTGCAGGGCCAGGAATGCTGTGTGCTGTGCACGCTTTCTCCTAAGCATTACTTTCACTACTGTGCTGTTCGCTCTGCAGGGTTCAAGGAGTGCACAGCACTCCTCCAAGATGCAGGGGAGATTTGTATGGAACAGAGGGTTTAGAAGAAAAATGCACATGCCAGGCATGTTTTGGCAGTAGCAGAAGCTAGCAGCAGAGTGTACTGAGTGAGCAGTATAGACAATTCACCTCTGTTAGAGAGAAATCGCTGTAAAACACAAAGCGCGAACAAGCGAGAAGCAGAGCAGCAGAGTGTTCTGCGCAGTGTACTGTGTGTCAGTGAGTGACTCCTGCTAAGAAGGAAGATCAACGTGCATGGTACTCCTAGAAGAAGCAGGGCACACAGAGAGGTGCACTTTTCTCCTAAGCCACCTCTAGCACAGCAGTGTGTCTAGCTTCCTGAAAGAGTAGCTTGCACTCTTTCAAGTCTGCAAAGCGAAAGTGTACTTCAAGCTAAAGAGAAAGCAAGCGCACCACACAGCACTTCTCCCTTTCCACTGTACAGGCCAGTGTGTTCTCTGCATTTCAAAGCCTAACTGCAAGATCCTGTTTAGCACAGGAGGCTGCATGTAGAATTTGCATGTAGTAGCAAAGTTAGCTGTGGTTGATCTTCCTTCTTAGCAGGAGTCACTGAGAAACAGTACACTGCGCAGAACACTCTGCTGCTCTGCTTCTCGCTTGTTCGCGCTTTGTGTTTTACAGCGATTTCTCTCTAACAGAGGTGAATTGTCTATACTGCTCACTCAGTACACTCTGCTGCTAGCTTCTGCTACTGCCAAAACACGCCTGGCATGTGCACTTTTCTTCTAAACCCTCTGTTCCATACCAGTCTTCTTTCCTTCTGCTAAGACTGCCATACACTCTTGGAAGCCTGCAAGGAGAAGAGCACAGAAGTAGGAAGAAGGAAATTCAACTTCCCATAGCTTAGCTGCTGCAATACATACTCTTCATGCAGCTTTCTGTGGCAAATAAGACGCTTGTTAATCCGGCTGCCATATGCAGAGATGACATTGGTATGTTCAGTGCAGGGCCAGGAATGCTGTGTGCTGTGCACGCTTTCTCCTAAGCATTACTTTCACTACTGTGCTGTTCGCTCTGCAGGGTTCAAGGAGTGCACAGCACTCCTCCAAGATGCAGGGGAGATTTGTATGGAACAGAGGGTTTAGAAGAAAAATGCACATGCCAGGCATGTTTTGGCAGTAGCAGAAGCTAGCAGCAGAGTGTACTGAGTGAGCAGTATAGACAATTCACCTCTGTTAGAGAGAAATCGCTGTAAAACACAAAGCGCGAACAAGCGAGAAGCAGAGCAGCAGAGTGTTCTGCGCAGTGTACTGTGTGTCAGTGAGTGACTCCTGCTAAGAAGGAAGATCAACGTGCATGGTACTCCTAGAAGAAGCAGGGCACACAGAGAGGTGCACTTTTCTCCTAAGCCACCTCTAGCACAGCAGTGTGTCTAGCTTCCTGAAAGAGTAGCTTGCACTCTTTCAAGTCTGCAAAGCGAAAGTGTACTTCAAGCTAAAGAGAAAGCAAGCGCACCACACAGCACTTCTCCCTTTCCACTGTACAGGCCAGTGTGTTCTCTGCATTTCAAAGCCTAACTGCAAGATCCTGTTTAGCACAGGAGGCTGCATGTAGAATTTGCATGTAGTAGCAAAGTTAGCTGTGGTTGATCTTCCTTCTTAGCAGGAGTCACTGAGAAACAGTACACTGCGCAGAACACTCTGCTGCTCTGCTTCTCGCTTGTTCGCGCTTTGTGTTTTACAGCGATTTCTCTCTAACAGAGGTGAATTGTCTATACTGCTCACTCAGTACACTCTGCTGCTAGCTTCTGCTACTGCCAAAACACGCCTGGCATGTGCACTTTTCTTCTAAACCCTCTGTTCCATACCAGTCTTCTTTCCTTCTGCTAAGACTGCCATACACTCTTGGAAGCCTGCAAGGAGAAGAGCACAGAACTAGGAAGAAGGAAATTCAACTTCCCATAGCTTAGCTGCTGCAATACATACTCTTCATGCAGTTTTCTGTGGCAAATAAGACGCTTGTTAATCCGGCTGCCATATGCAGAGATGACATTGGTATGTTCAGTGCAGGGCCAGGAATGCTGTGTGCTGTGCACGCTTTCTCCTAAGCATTACTTTCACTACTGTGCTGTTCGCTCTGCAGGGTTGAAGGAGTGCACAGCACTCTTCCAAGATGCAGGGCAGATTTGTATGGAACAGAGGGTTTAGAAGAAAAATGCACATGCCAGGCGTGTTTTGGCAGTAGCAGAAGCTAGCAGCAGAGTGTACTGAGTGAGCCGTACAGACAATTCACCTGTGTTAGAGAGAAATCGCTGTAAAACACAAAGCGCGAACAAGCGAGAAGCAGAGCAGCAGAGTGTTCTGCGCAGTGTACTGTGTGTCAGTGAGTGACTCCTGCTAAGAAGGAAGATCAACGTGCATGGTACTCCTAGAAGAAGCAGGGCACACAGAGAGGTGCACTTTTCTCCTAAGCCACCTCTAGCACAGCAGTGTGTCTAGCTTCCTGAAAGAGTAGCTTGCACTCTTTCAAGTCTGCAAAGCGAAAGCTGGCTCGATGGGCCCCCGATGCCTCAGGCCACCAGGGCAGAGATGCCACCTATAAGTGGGCACAAGACCGAGGGGTGGATGTAACCATGGACAGCATCTCTCAGGTTATTCATGTCTGTAACACGTGCGCTGCCATCAAACAGGCCAAGCGGGTTAAGCCCCTCTGGTATGGGGGGCGATGGTCCAAATATAAGTACGGAGAGGCCTGGGAGATTGACTGCATCACACTGCCTCAGACCCGCCAAGGCAAGCGCTATGTGCTGACCATGGTGGAAGCCACCACCGGATGGTTGGAGACCTACGCTGTGCCCCATGCCACTCCTCGGAACACCATCCTGGGTCTGGAAAAAACAAGTCCTCTGGAGGCATGGTACCCCTGAAAGAATTGAGTCAGACAATGGGACTCATTTCAAAAATAGCCTTATAAACACCTGGGCTAAAGAACATGGCATCGAGTGGGTGTACCGTATTCCCTACCATGCACCAGCGGCTGGGAAAGTCGTACGGTGCAATGGTCTGCTTAAAACCACCTTAAAGGCACTGGGTGGGGGGACTTTCAAGAACTGGGAGATCAATCTACCAAAGGCCACATGGTTAGTGAATACCCGAGGTTCCACTAACCGAGCAGGCCCTGCCCAGTCAGAGCCCTTGGGAGCAGCAGATGGAGATAAGGTTCCAGTGGTACACCTGAGAGGCATGTTAGGGAAAACTGTCTGGGTGAACTCTGCTTCCAGCAAAGACAATCCTGTTCGTGGGGTGGTTTTCGCTCAAGGACCAGGTTGCACTTGGTGGGTGATGCAAAAGGATGGAGAGAACCGATGCATACCCCAAGGGGACCTTGTTCTAGGGTGAACTATATATGATACTGTGCCCGTAACTACATGTATGTATATAATTTAAAGGTTTCAATATGATGTAGCATATTGAATTCGGGGTGGATAATGTTCGGGGTTGAGTGTTTTTCTGTTACTGTGTCAATTGAAAGAATTTTTCCCATTATCATGCCAATGGAGCTGGCCGGGTTACACCCAGGGTCTCTGATGACTCCAGACAAAGGTGTGGGTGGGGATGGCCCCCACAGGGGCCTCTGAGGCTTCTGGGAGGGCACTCGCGTTTCCGGCGAGCCGGGAGGAGGACGCCTGGGATCGTTCAGCCACGCGGCCGAGCACAGCAGAGCCAGACCCTCTGCGATCACCTGCCCTGCATCTGCCCCGTTCCAGCCTCCTGCCTCTGCGGACACAGCTGATTCCCCGGACACACACGGTGAGCGAGGAGCCGCTGCCCTCGGTGAGGGTGAGCCCGTTCCCGCCCGAGACCGGCGTGGCCGCTACTGCCCCTCCCCCCTCCCTCCTGCCTTCGTTCCCGTCTGCCCTCTGGCAAATCCGGGCTCTGGACTAAGCACAGAGACAGCGTGCTTGCATCTAAAGGGACTGACACCGAGTTATCTATTTCGTTCTGTTAGCAATTTTAACTGTTATTGTTTTCTGTTTGTATAGTTAGATATATTAGTAAAAGAGCTGTTATTCCCACCCCCCTTATCTCTGCCTCAGAGTCCTTGATTCAAACAATTGTAATACTTGGGGGAGGGGAGTGGAACCAAAGTCTCTATTCCAAAAAGGGAAACTTCTGCCCTTACTGGCAGACACCTGTCCTTTCAAACCAGGATAAATACACACTCCTTAGATATATTTACTCCTAAGTAATCACAGTAATAAAATATTGATTCCAAAATCAGGAGAATACTCTTGATGTGTACCTTCCCTCACTTGCTGACCCTGTACTCCTACTTAGTTGTGTTGATAATGTACCACTTTCAAAAAGCCACAATTGTAAATACAATCCTCATAATGCCCCAGTTCTGGAAGCTGGAGACAGTATAATTAATGTCCATGATAAATGTCAGAAAGCTGCTGCTTTGTTTCTTTACTTCTATGGAGGGAAAGGAAAGGGGGGGAAGGTATAGAAAAGCAGAGAAGAAAAGGCATTGGGAGCTTTAATATGTTCTTGTTTTCTTCCTTTTGAAATGTTAGTACAGAAGCCTCTGGAACACTGGAAATAATTCTCTTCACTGCTTCACAGAATAAGAAATGAGTGCCCATTCTTGCAGTGCTGTCCCTGTATGGCACAGACAGCCTTGTGGAAGAGATAAAGAGCCTGATTCCTGGTTCAGCCCTGTGCTGATGAGGAGGAGCAGAGCCAGAGGGTGAGGTGCATCTTTATCTCCAGCTGCCAGCCACTGCAGCTTTGCCACATGCAAAGGCAGCAGTGCTCACACACTGGATTTGCTGCCCAGTGCAGAATGCTCTGGAATCACAACTGCTGCCAACACAAGAACTGCAGTGTGGAGCTGCCTTACACTGGCTGCCTGTTGGCATTTTTACTGTGCTTATAATTGCAATTATAAACAATACCTTGTGTTCTTCCATTCCCATTCTAATGACACAAATTGCTATTAACATCCTGAATTCCAGACAATAGCTTTTGATGTAATTTACTAGTGATGCCTTCTCTTAAACATTATGGTTTTGCCATATGGTGCAAATAATGAATGGCAATTTTTTTTTGTTTTTTCCCTTTAAGCTAAAATTTATAGGTATTTTGGCAATAATCAGATTTTAAAAATCTCAAAAACATCACCTAAAGGCTCAGCACAATAAAAAACACACTTATCTGTGTGTTCATCCAAATCCATGAAAATTGTAGGCCCCTGACTCCCTCCCCAAAAGTTCTTTATTGAATGTGAATATCAGTGGTCCTTTTTAAACAAGCCTATGACCTCTCTACTGACACATTCTCACTGAAAGTAGAGCTATAATACAGCTAATCTATATCTACTGTAGTCTAGCTGCATATCACTGATCTCAGAAAACACAGAAAAAGAAGTACACAGGGGAAGAAAGCCATAGAAATAATGGCATTTTAGTATTACTTGTAGCCTCTCATTTCACTAATCATTCAAACATACATGTAGATTGGTATTTGCAGAATCATTAGCTAGCAAAAAAAACCATCAGCATAATCATAAGACACTAACAAAAGTCTTGGGTCAAGAATAAATTCCTGCTTGAACCTTGAATTGTGTTTTATATGTATGTTCAGGCACCTTCTGAACTTGTGCTGTTTGAACAAAATGTCCTGTTTTAAGCCCAACTTGAACTCAAGCAAAATGACAAGAAATAGAACCAGCCAAGACACACAGCTAAACAATCCATTTTTTTTCATGCAACTTTCTGCATTGCTTTTCTTTTTAACTGTGTGACCTGCCAGTAAATGAACAGCCAGGCATTTATTGTCACCAGATCTCTGAAGTGACAAGTCTTTAATAAGGCTGCCTTCTGCAATAAACCATTTTTCCAAGAAGAGACAAAAATTGTACCTCAAAACATATTCATTAGATTAGATTGATGTGTATAACAGCACAATAGAATGGTGAGTCACAAAGGATCAAATCATTATCTTAATAATGTCCACTGCAGTGATGAACTGAAACAGTTTCTACATTAGAAGGCTATTTATGTACCCTGTGATTGCATTAGGCTTTGTTGCCTGGAGGCACCTCAGGAGTGCACCAATAGCTCTGTAATCCACATCACTTTGTGGTTTGTAACCAAGAGTGCAGCAATCAGTACTTCCCTTTCTGCCCAATTTTTAATACCAACTTTTGTTTTGTTTTGTTTTAGTAATTATCAGTGAAGTATGACAAAAGGAAGCAGGTAATCTAAACAATCTATACCTTTTCTTGTGCAATATATTTGTAAATATTACAAAATAATTTTGGTTGTTTTGTTTCCCAAATGGGAACCTAAACAACTACATCACATCCTTTTTTATTGTTGTCAAAAAAGAAAAAAAAGAAAAAAAGAAAAAAAAGTCCTGGCAAATACAGATGACATCTGGGTTCAGCATTCCTGATACATGGAAATGACACATTGTCCACTTTCTGTCCACTGCTGCTGACATCTAATCAAAGCCAAATGTTGGGGTGGCCAAGGATCTGAAAAAAGGGGAATATTCTTCTAGCACTGATACCAGCAGGATACAGGCAGCACTGAGATGATCAGTGCTTCCCATCCAAAATCACCCTTTAGCAAGGATGGGTGACAATAAGATCAGAGAGAATTGTCTCCTCTCTTGGATACTGACAGCACTAGAAAAGCATCAGCACATATCTCTTATGATGAAAGGCTGAGAGAATGGGGATTTTTGAGCCTGGAAAGAGAAGGTTTTGAGGTGATCTAATTGTGGCCTTGCAGCAGCTGAAGGGATCCCCCAAGAAGGATGGAGAGGGGCTGTTCCCTAGAGCACAAGGGGAATGGCTGCACACTGAGAGTAGATTCAGATTAGGATTAGCTGTTAGGAAGAAATTCTTCACTGTGGGGTGGTGGACACTGGGACAGGCTGCCTGGAGAAGGTGTGAATGCTCCATCACTGGTAGGATGGAGCTCTGAGCAACCCAGTCTAGGGCAGGTATGGCAGGGGAGTTGGAACAAAATGATTTTAACCTAAACAATTTTATGATTAGCAGAGACATACACTGAGGTCCACAGGATGAGGAATGCTATGCAAAAAGAACTGTTTGATTCACAGCTGTTACTGGGGTTTTCTGTTTGCGTGGTTTTTTTGGGGTTGATCTTTTGTGAGTTTCTGTGTTGTGGGATTTTTGGGGGATTTGTTGCTATTGTTCAATTGGGTTTCTTTTTTCTCTTTTTTTTTCCGTTTTTTTTTTTTTTTTTTTTTTTTTTAATTAAGAAAAGCACTGCCAGCCAAAACTGCAAACTGGAAACAGTCCTGCACGCAGATACAGATGATGCTTACAGAGCACTCTGAATCAATGGAGCTATCATAAATTATAAACAGGTTACACTTGTAATAAATAAATAGGGCTAAAGCCTTTATTAGAATTCTATGGGAAGGCCGCCGCCTGCTGCCGATGGTAGAGCCAGTGATGTCGCGGGGAAGAGGTCCTCTAGCCGTCCTGCAGGCAGGATGGGAGTCCCAGTCCTCACGCACATGCACAGATCTCACTGTTGGCTCAGCTGGTCTAGGGTTGTCATTCTTGGGCACTACTTCATAGATGATGGTTACTCTGGCGAGGCTCCCTTTCAGTAGCTTTGGGTTTTCTCCATTACCCGACATCAGTGGTTTTTCTGTATTTGATGTCATTCTTCTCTTTTTATGATGTCTTGGTTGGGCTGGGACTTCCGCTGCAAGGGTGTTCATTGGGAATATTTGCGACTTTGCATATCAGGGCAGAGTCTTTTGACTGGCAGGTCTCGGCAGCAGGCGGCCGGAAATGGGGCAAGGAGAAGGGCGGAAGTGGGAACAGGAAGTAGAACAATGGGGCAAGGAGAAGGGCGGAAGTGGGAAACAAGAAGTATTGGTGTTTGAACTGGGAACCATTGGTGAGTACAGCCTCGAACTGAGGGATACATAACATCTCTTTTTAGAACAGTAAGTAACTTAACTCTTTAGAATCTTATAACGTTAACAGTATTGTAACACTTTCAAATTACAGCTGCTGACCCTATATTCACCACAATATTCCCCCTCTTGCTTTTTGATTGGGACTCTGTCCCACATCAATTAGCTGTTTCTGGCTCTTCTGGATATAGCACCCGAAGTTTTTGGAATTGGTTGTACAGACTCCGGGCTACCCCTTCTTCCCTTGGACTAACCTTTGTGCTTTTTCCTTCTTTTCGTGATTCTAGTTTGAATACAGTTGCCTGTCTGGAATTTACAGCCGGAGAAATTTGTAAATTAGTTTGTACGGTAGACGTGATCAGCCGAATTAAACAGGGAAGTAAGCACGGAAGGACCAGAAAGCCAGCGAGGGAACTCAAAAATATAAAAACTACTTTCTTCCACCAGGGTCCCTTAAACGACCAAAAGTTGTCCCACCAGTCTGTATTTATAAATGGTCTCCATTGTTGTGTCCCCACATATGCAACTTTCCAATTTCTTTTGAGAGGTTTTTAATAACTTGGCTCTTATCATCAATCTCCAGGCAGCACTCAGAGGTGTTAAACTTCCCACAGATGCCTCCTTCATTAGCCAACAGGTAGTCTACCGCTAACCTGATTTGATAGACTACCATTCGGGTCTGAGCTAGTTGCTCACTGATATAATCCAATGCTAGTGCTGTTTTGTTAGAAACCACTTCAAGGACTGCTTGTAATCGAATTATCCTGTTAAGCATATATATTGGGGTCCTGTAACCCCACAACCCGTCTTGGGCCCAGGTGGCTGGCCCATACGTTTTTATAATCTCTTCCGGGGTCCAGACTTTACCCTTCCACTTCTGAGAGTCGCCAAGATTGATGATAGTCCTATGCTTGCGAGTACTCTTCCGTAACTGGTCGTATAGGGGAACTCCTAGGTGTTGCCCTGAATTTCTTTCAAGTAAGAAAAAAGCTGGCTTAATGATCCCCACTGTGCAAATTCCCATCCAATCATTTGGCAACTGGGTGTAGGCCCGGTTTCCACATATCCAAAAAAGGTAAGGCGGGGCTTTCCAATTAACAGCTTGTATATCTAGGGGATTTTCCCAGTATTTAGATATAGATTTTATCCCCCAAAAGGGGTTCCATCCCCGATTCGGGCATTCATATAGGTTGTAAATTTCATGATGAAGAAAACTACTTTCTTTTTTCACTGGAGACCAAAAAGTTTCAGATTCATTGGGGACCCATTCTTTTCTACCACCTTTCAGTATCATTGTTCTTTTGCAGGGCATGGCCCCTACACATGTTTTGTACTTTCTCCCTTTTCTTTGGATACACTCTTCCCCTATAACCTTTGTCTTTAACTTCCACTGTTCTACCCTTCGCTCTCCTTCTTCAGGAAGGCCTGGATTCATTTGCTTCCATCTCAATATTTCTAAGGGAGTGAGGCTTATACCCTCTCAGGGCCATACATCAGCCATCTGTGTACTTCCACAAACGTAACAATTAGTTATATTTAATTCATGGCTGATTCTTTCTATTAGTTCTATGAAGAGGTTTTCGTTATGAATTTCAATTGAATCCTTTTCAATAGATGTTAGGGGTTTTTCTTTAATTAGGTCAGCAGCTCCTTCCAAATTGTCTAGGTTCTCTATGCAAAACCATTCCCTGATAGGACATTCCCCGGTCAGGCGTTGCCGAAAGGTGGCTATATTTCTAGCGAGCCAATAGGTTCTTTCTCCTTCTTTACATGTGGCCAATTGGGCTTTATTAAAACACGCGGAGTTTACTTGTGTATGGACTTGGAGGAGGGCTTGTAGATCTTCTCCTTCATACATAGGGTTATAACATCGGGGACATCACCCTTCTACCCTTTTACCAGTTATTAGGACTATGATTAGTCCTGCCAAGAGTCCAGTGCGAATCCTTACTTTTGATCTCACCCGGCCTTGCCTCTTGGTCACTGGTTTTCGCTCCTGAGGTTGAGAGCCCATTCCTCCTTCTTTCTCTCCACCACGTTTATTAATTTGTAACACCTTACTAGGGGAATGTCTTATAAGGGGATAGGTGTAATGTTTTAAGGGTATGTTATTGACTTTATTTATTTGGATACAATTTACTTAATGTGTAACCTTTCAACAACAACAATACATTCAAGTTTAACATCAACATATAACAGTTACTTATAACAACCACAACCTTAATGTAATGTCCTTGCAACTGGGAGTAATTGATCAACAACTCCTACTGTATTTTTTTGTAAATACGTAAAATTTCCAGTCCTTTTATGAGTCTTATTCAGTCTATTGCTTCTTTTTTAACGTAACTTTGAGGGTTTTAGGGTCATATGTTACGGTCCACTGCTGAGAGGTCGCAGCAGAGTCTGGTGGAACTTTGAGGGTCTTAGGGTCAAGCGTCGCAGCAGAGTCTGATGGAGTGCATGGGGGTAGCAAGGGTCCTTTTACCCGGGATATATGTGTCCAGCCTTTCTCTTGGGTCTTGACAGCAGCGTGCGATGTGAGGAGGACTTGAAAAGGGCCTTCAAATTTTGGAGATAAAGGAGCGTTATTCCACATTTTGATTAGAACCCAATCCCCAGGAGTTATTTTATGTATGTTCGCATCTAAGGGAGAGGCTTGAGGAAGATACCCTTTTCTTCTTAATTCTTCCAATGTTTTTCCAATTGTTTCTAGATATTTTTGAGCTGCTGCCTCCCCTTCCAAATATTCCCCCGTGCTGTAGGGGGATAAGAGGAAAGGAAGTCCAAACATCATTTCATAAGGGGATGCCCCTATATCCGATCTTGGTTTTGTCCTTATCCTAAGCAAGGCTAATGGAAGACACTTAAGCCAATTTAATCCAGTTTCCATAATTAATTTAGTTAATATATTTTTAAGGGATTTATTCGTCCTCTCGACTCTCCCGGAGCTTTGGGGATGCCACGGTGTATGCAAGCGCCACCTTATGCCCAATGCTTTTACTAGGTCTTGTAGGACCTTGGCGGTATCTGAATCTATATTATTTATGATTCCATAGCGGGGGATTATTTGTTCCAGTAAGATTTTAGTCACAACATCTGCAGTCTCTCTTTTAGTTGGAAAGGCCTCCACCCAATGGGTGAGGTGATCAACAATTACTAGTAGATACTTATATCCTTGGACGGAGGGCATCTCTGTAAAGTTCACCTGTATATTTTGAAACGGTCTTAGAGCCAATTCTCTCCCACCTGATGCTGGCTTCCGCATCTGCTTCTGATTAGCTTTCTGGCAGATGAGGCATCCATCAGTAATTGTCTTTGCTAGACTATGTACCCCCACACAGGTATACTCTCAAGAAATGATAGCAGATGGCTTGCATTCCCCAATGAGTTAACTCGTGTATTTCAGCTAACATTCTCTGGGCTAATGCTTTATTTAAATATTTTCTCCCATCTGATGTTATCCATTCTCCTTTTTCTCCTTGATGTAACCCTAACTCTTTCATTTCCTCCAACTCTCGCTTGCTGTAGACTGGCTTTTGTTTCTCTTCCCTATCTGGTGTTAAGCTCCCTAGGTTCAAAATTTTGGCTGATTTCTCTGACATCTTAGCTGCTAGCTTGGATGCTTGGTCTACTGCTCTGTTTCCTCGTTTCTCTATAGTATCTCCTCTCTGGTGCCCTTTGATATGCACTATTGCAATTTCTTTGGGTTTCATTAGGGACTCTAGCACAGATTTAATTAAGTTTTTATGCACTAACTCTTTTCCTTTTGAATTCAAAAAGCCCCTCTCTTCCCAAATTTTCCCAAATGTATGTGCAATCCCAAAGGCGTATTTTGAATCGGTGTAGATAGTTCCCTCCCCTCGTTCTAATAGGTCAAGTCCTTTCTTTAGAGCATATATCTCACAGCACTGTGCCGACCAATGTGAGGGTAGTTTTCCTTGATCAAGTACTGCTAACTGGGCCCCTTCTTTCTTTTCTACTATGGCATACCCTGATAATCTCTTTCCATCTACCACACTTGATGACCCATCCGTAAACAATGCTCTTCCATATGATAGGGGCTGATCTTCTAGGTCGTCTCTTACTTTTGTTTGTAAATTTATAACTTCTAAACAATCATGCTCCAGTTCCTCTGATGGCTCACCAGTTAGGAACTGTGCAGGATTTAGACTTTTGGAGGTGATCCATTCTAAATTATCAGTGGCAATTAACATAGCTCCATACCTTAATATTCTTGCATCAGTCAACCACTGTTGGGCCTTGTGGCTCAGTATAGTTCTGAGGTCATGAGGGGTGCGTACTATAATTTTTCCCTGAAGGGTTAGCATTTGGGCTTCCTCTATTAAATTTGCTGCAGCAGCTATAGTTTGAAGACATGTGGGCCAGCCCCTGGCAACTGGGTCTAGGAGTTTTGAGAGATATGCAATGGGCTTCCGATGTTCTCCCCATTTCTGCGTGATCACCCCATAAGCTATTCCTTCATTGGCATTGACAAATAACTCAAACTCTTTCTTTAGGTCCGGAAGGCTTAACACAGGAGCCGATGTCAATTTCATTTTTAGATTCTTTAACTGTTTCTCATCTGTGTCAGTCCACTTTATTGGCTCTGATTGAATTAATTTTTCGTACAAGAATTTAACATTTTTAGTATACTCGTCGATCCAAAATTTACAATAACCAAATAATCCTAATAATTTCCTAATGTCACTTTTTGTTCTGGGTGCGGGAATTGCCAATACTCCTGATACCCTTTCTGGGCTTAATTTCTTACTTCCCGCTTCTATAATATGTCCCAGATAGATAACTTTCGGCTCTACAAATTGTAACTTATTCTTAGAAACTTTTAAGCCTTTCGCACCTAAAAAGTTGAGGAGTCTAATACTAGTTTCTTTTACTTGATCTTGATCTTTTCCTGACACCAATAGATCATCAGCATATTGTAAAACTTGCACGTCCTCCTTTGGTGTGAATGACTCCAATAGTTTTTCTAATTCCTGACCGAACAGATTCGGAGATTCAGTGAACCCTTGGGGTAACCGGGTCCACCTCAACTGCTGTTTTCTCCGGCTTTCTGGATCCTCCCATTCAAACGCAAACCAGTCTCGACTTTCTTCCGCTAACGGGCAGGTCCAGAAAGCATCTTTCAGATCAATTACTGTGAACCATGCATGTTCTCTCGGCACTCGACTTATATGGATCAGTTACAACGGGATGTCTTGCTCTGGTTCTTTTATTTACTTCTCGCAGATCTTGCACTAAATGATATTTGTTTTCTGCTTTCTTTATAGCCAATATCGGTGTATTGTGAGGGGACATGCATGGTTCCAGTATACCTTCAGCTAAAAGATGAGTGATAATTGGAGCCAACCCCCGTTTGCTCTCTGCTGATATTGGGTACTGTTTAACCCTTACTGGGGGTCTCTTTTCTTGCATCTCTACTTTTATAGCTGGTATATTTAAACAACCATATTTCCCTTCTTCCGCCCACACATTAGGTTCTATTTCATCTAGATCCCTAGTGGACAGAACCATCATTTGTGCTATCATCCTTCCTCCTTTCGGGACCACTCCTATCCCAAACTCTAGCTGCGAATCTCTTCCCAACAGATTTCCTTCTAACCAAGGTAAGTAAATAAAATCAGCAATTCTTTGCCGGAAGTTACTTCTTACTTCAATTTCTTCTATTAGGTTCTCCAGGAAAGGTTTACCTCCCGCCCCCAAAACTTCACATGTTTTACTTCCTATTATTGTACCTGGCGGGAGTTCACTAAGGCTGGATCTGTCTGCCCCTGTGTCAACAACAAACTTATTTCCTTATGATGGGGACCCACTTCTAGATTTACGATGGGCTCTTCTGGGTGTCTCATGGGGTCCCCCATTGCAAAGAGCCCATGACACCCCTATTCATCGTGTTCCTCCCCTTTCAACAGTTTTTCCAATGCTTCTTGCTCCCGAGCAATAGCTTTGTCAAATGCAACCTTTTTACAAACACTCCTAACATGTCCTTCCTCCCCACAGTAATAACATTTCAATGGCTCCTTATCCACTTGTGGAATATTCCCAGATGGCATCCCACCCTTCCCCTTTTCTCCCATGACTGACCCCGGCTTTTCTTTCTTGGCTGTCTTAGGTGTCTCGAAATTATTCAGTCTTCTAACACTCTCTCTGGCTACTGCTACCATAACCCTGGCTTTTGATCGATTCTTTTCTTCTTCTCTCCTCAGGTACACCCTCAGGGCTTCCCTTAACAATTCATTAATGCTTTTGTTTTGCCAATCTTCTAATTTTTCTAATTTTCTCCTGATATCAGGCCATGATTTTGTTACAAATTGCATTTTTAGAAAGGTTTGCCCCTCAGGAGTATCTGGGTCTATGCTAGAATATTGCTGCAGATTCCTCCTAAGCCTGTTTAGCCAGGCTGCAGGAGTCTCATCTTTTTCCTGGGAGGTATCAAATGCCAGTTTTGCATTGCTACAACGGGGGACTGACTCCTTTATCCCTTTAATTATTAGACTTCGGTAATCTTCCATACTTCTTCTGTCACCTTCTCGGTTTGGTTGCCAACCAGGATCGACCACTGGTAATTTATAGTCTCCAGGGGGACCAGCTCGGTTTTCCCTTTCCCAGATTTTAATTCCAGCCGTTCGAATTAACCGAACCTCTTCTGGGGTGAACAATATATTCAGGATGGAATTTAGCTCTCTCCAAGTATAGATACTTGAACCCAAAAATTGATCGATCTGGTTGGCAACCCCGAGTGGGTCTTCTACCAAGTGCCCTAACTCCTTCTTGAAGCCCCTGACCTCTGAGGCAGTGAGTGGGGCATCTACAAATCCTACCCCCCCCACTCATGCCTCCCATTGGAACTTCCCATAAGGGAAAGAGCTTGGTCTTTGATCTTGTATAGTATGGATGACTTTTGGCCACATCTACTACAGGAGAGACTTGCATGTTTTGGGGGAGTGAGTTTATTTCCTCCTTTCCAAACCCTAGTCCCCAACTAGAAGGGGGTGATGGGATCTCTGGTGGCAGAGGAGAGGGTGTAACTGGTGGCATAAGAGGGGGAGTAACTGAAGAAACAGGAGGATTTAAAGAGGGGGTGTGTGAGATTGCTCATGAAAGAGCTTGTGAGGTTACGTAAGTAGGTGTAGGAGCCAGTGGGGACAATGACACTGGAGTAAGAGGGTCAGAGGAAAAAGGGGGAGTCGGAAAATGAGGTCGCAATGAATCAGTAACTGAGCAGCTTGGTGGAGGAACTCGCGGGGGTGATCTAGGAACGGTGGATATGACCAGGACAGAGAAAGAAGAGAGACTCTGTTGAGGGGGCACGGGAGCTTGAGGTATTACTGAAGCAGAAGGACTAGAAGAGGGAACTGGGAAAGCCAGGATAGGATCCGGGAATGTACCTGAAGTAGAAAGAATAGGAGAGGGAGCCTGTGGAGTAGGTGTGGAAACCTGGGGTGTAACTGAGGTAGGGGGTACAGGAAGGGAAACTTGAGGAGGTATTAGAGCCTGTGGAGTAGGTGTGGAAACCTGGGGTGTAACTGAGGCAGGGGGTACAGGAAGGGAAACTTGCAAAGGAGGGGTGAAAACTGGGGGTGCAACTAAGGAAGGAGGTGGAAGAACTGAGGTTGCAGCTTGTGGAGGAGGAAGAACTGGGAGTGCAACCTGTGAAGGAGGTGGAAGAACTGAGGTTGCAACCTGTGAAGGAGGAGGCAAAACTGGGGATACAACTGAGAAAGGAGGAGGAAGAACTGAGGGGGCATCTGAGGAAGAGGGAATAGGAGGATGTACTTGAGGGGAAAGAGGAACTTCCAGAGAAGACGTAAGTGTGGGTGCTGGGTATTCAGGAGGCAGGGGAGGAGGCAGGTGATCTAGAAGGTCCCATGTGCATGTATTCTCTTCCTCCTCCTTTTCCTCTTTTCTCTTGTTGCTTAGTTTACATATCTTGACCCTTTCACTCTCCTGCCCTTGCCTCTCCCAACATATTGCATACTGGAGTTGTTCTGTATCAGGGTTCCCTTGAGCTCTTAAATATTGTACTAGCTGTGAGCACAGCCAAGGGTCCCTGGTTCCACACTTTGGCCATTGTTCAGGCAGGTTTAAGGTGGGCCATATTTCTACACAATAATGTATCATCCGGATTTTGTCCAACTCTTTGATGTTACTTTCTGATTCCCACCTTTGTAATAATTGCCCTAATGGGCTATCTAGAGGGATAGAGTTAAGCTTCCCTCTTGCCTTTCCTCCTTTACTTAAACACTTGCCCATCCTGCCCACCTAAATTAGACCCTCAAGTGAACTTAGAGGCTTTTTGGGGCAACCTCCACACCCAGGGGCTTTTAGGGTAAGCTCCTCACCCAGAGACTTTTAGGGCAAGCTCCACACCCAGAGGCTTTTAGGGCAAGCTCCACACCCAGAGGCTTTTAGGGCAAGCTCCACACCCAGAGGCTTTTAGGGCAAGCTCCACACCCAGAGGCTTTTAGGGCAAGCTCCACATCCAGAGCCACAGGAACCCTGGCCTAAACTGTCTAGGACCCAGCGGAGACCCTGGCCCACTTCACAGGAACTCCGGCCTAGCTTCTAGGACCCAGCGGAGACCCCGGCCCACAGGAACCCCGGCCTAGCTTCTAGGACCCAGCGTAGACCCCGGCCCACGGGAACCCCGGCCTAGCTTCTAGGACCCAGCGGAGACCCTGGCCCAGCTTCTAGGACCCAGCGGAGACCCCGGCCCACGGGAACCCCGGCCTAGCTTCTTGTATGGAGAGTGGTGCGTGTGAGAACTGGGAGAAGTACTCCACCCCAGGGGTGCCTCAATCACTCAACTCCGCATTCGCTTCCCCCCATTCCCGGCCGGCCCCCTCGTGGGAGTCCGGAACCGCGGTACTAGGAGGTCCTCACTCACTTCGGGAGTCCGGCTACCGGCCCCCGTCTCACTCACACTCTCATACTCACCCCCCCCGTGCCTGCCACCGGCTGACTTACCTATTCTCTGCGGCGTTCCAGCTCTGCAATGCTTCAAGTCCAGGGGTGGCCAGCTGTCCTGGAGGGCCTCTTCTGGGCGGTGCCGAGGTCCTCTTGTGGGCGTGGCCAATCCCGGACGAGCCCCCCAATAATTGTAATAAATAAATAGGGCTAAAGCCTTTATTAGAATTCTATGGGAAGGCCGCCGCCTGCTGCCGATGGTAGAGCCAGTGATGTCGCGGGGAAGAGGTCCTCTAGCCGTCCTGCAGGCAGGATGGGAGTCCCAGTCCTCACGCACATGCACAGATCTCACTGTTGGCTCAGCTGGTCTAGGGTTGTCATTCTTGGGCACTACTTCATAGATGATGGTTACTCTGGCGAGGCTCCCTTTCAGTAGCTTTGGGTTTTCTCCATTACCCGACATCAGTGGTTTTTCTATATTTGATGTCATTCTTCTCTTTTTATGATGTCTTGGTTGGGCTGGGACTTCCGCTGCAAGGGTGTTCATTGGGAATATTTGCTACTTTGCATATCAAGGCAGAGTCTTTTGACTGGCAGGTCTCGGCAGCAGGCGGCCGGAAATGGGGCAAGGAGAAGGGCGGAAGTGGGAACAGGAAGTAGAACAATGGGGCAAGGAGAAGGGCGGAAGTGGGAAACAAGAAGTATTGGTGTTTGAACTGGGAACCATTGGTGAGTACAACCTCGAACTGAGGGATACATAACATCTCTTTTTAGAACAGTAAGTAACTTAACTCTTTAGAATCTTATAACGTTAACAGTATTGTAAAACTTTCAAATTACAGCTGCTGACCCTATATTTACCACACACTGAAACCATTAACTGTACTCTTCAGTGGTCATTCACAAGTGCCTGGTACAATTTTGGGTTTCCCAGTGTATCTCACTCTCCATTGAAAATTGCTTCTTTCTATAGTCTTCAAATCAACCTTAGTATCTGGAAGACTCTGGTATCTACCAAGGCATTTAAGGTAAATTTAGTAATATTTTCATATATTTATCATGGCATATTGTATTCCATTGACACTGCAGAAAAATTAATCTGTATGTTTTGTTTAAAAGAGTCATATTTTCTTTGTCATGGTTTTATGACAATTCCCATATTTGTTTTGATTTAAATGCTATCAAATGTGTTTGGTTTTGAACAGCCTTTGAGAAATAATTAGTGATAAAAACATTTGGATGATGGTTCATCTATTTTTGTTCATGTTGACATAGCAGATTTGCCATTCTAGGCTGGGTTCTGAAAGGACAAGAGTCAGTGTTACACAATATCCATGACCCTCTTTTTGTTAATCATCCCTAATCAGCTGTTGCTTTACAAATAAAATTTCTTAGTCCTTTCAGGCATGCAGTGTGATGCTAATGCTGGCAACAGGATGTTGATTATAGACCACTGGGTAGCACTAGCTGCCCCATTAGTGGCATCCAGCTGTCCACATTCATGCATGAGCAAGAAAGATTTAATAAGTTAAGATGAAGAACAGCAAAATGCCTGTGATGTGAAATGCTTGTGATGCAAATAAGGACAATACAGAAATAATTAGTGTGAGAGAAAGCATCTTTTCAAAGCACTAGTTGAGGTAAATGACTGTAACTTTATTAATCACTATATTAGACATTGGCATTTTCTACAGTATTTTTAATTCATCTGTTAGCCCTGTTTCCAGCATTGATGAGAATAAAAGCAGAGTGTGAGAAACTGGGCATTCCAAGGCCTACAGAGCTAAAAATATACATTAACAGCTTGAACACAATTCAAAAGATTAACTGTATTAAAATAATTTAACTGATACAGAGTGTGCTACTCTTTTGGGATACCTGTGTTTTCAGTAGGAAGCATCAGGGCAACACTGGCCTCAAACTTAAAATGTGGTTAGCATGGGAAAGCTCCTATTTCTAGTGCCATCTTTTAAAACAGAATCTGGAAGCTTGAATACAGAGAGTTTCTTTCCTTTTCAACTGCAAAACTTCTCCATACCTGCACAGACTACAAAGATCAAAATCCTCCCACAGGTTTTCATCTGAATTTCAAGTCCATCCCCAAAATGGCAATTCTTTATTTCTGTACCTAATTGCTGTAAGTTCTAAAAAGTGCCAAATAAAAGTGCTGAAGGTTGAGATTAGCCCATCATTACTTAGAAGTGAACACAGTACTATTTTTCTGACTTAGTACATCTTGGCCTGTATTTCCTTAGGGTACAGAACTTGGCTGTGTGTTACTCTGGTATAATAAACAGTCAATGGTTCCATAAATAACAGGGTCCAGCTTCTTAGCTGATGCAAATTGACTTAAATAGAGCTCAGCAGCCTGACACCAGCTGAGGAAACAATTCTGAAGATTTAATTATACATACAGCAAAAAAGTCACTAAAGCCTATCTCAGCTCAGCCTTTTTGACATAATTAGCTGTACAATAAAATGTTCTGTGATCAAATAGCTTCGTTCCTTTGAAGTACTCACTTTCCCTTTCCTGCAATAAGAACATCTAAGAAGAAATTCATTCTTACACCCCTGAACATTTGCAACTATCCACACCAGAGGCTGCTGGTTTGTGCCTAATCCAAGCTATTCTGGAGAGAAAAGCACAACCTCCACCTGACTGCAGAATAAGACTCTTTCAATCGATAAAAGTCCATCAGTACAACTAGAGCCATGTTAGCTGGGATCAGGACCAAAGTCATGTTCCCAATTTCATTCTGCAGGGGCCAGACTAGTACAGAGGCTGGGAAACTCTCAAATATGGAAAAAAAATAGCCTGGATTGGAATTGGTGACCTGAAGGTGAAGGAGTTGCTAAATCTTCTGCAGAGTTTCACTCTGCCTCTCTTTTCTAGTCCTCACTCTGAAAACAAAGATGCATTTATCTGAAGCTCTGTTAATTTGGGGAGAGGGGAAGGCAGTAATTAGCACACTTCAGTTTCATAAAGGGTTCATTCCTTAAACTCCTTGTCAATTCATTGCTCCAATTTTTGACAAAGACACCTGGATTAAATCCATAAGTAAATGGATTTATGTCATTTAGTCACTCAGGTTTTAAAACTCTTTGGAGCTCCCCTGCCCTACCCTACTCCTAGAGGAGCTGGTGTATTATTCCCACAGACAACATTTATTAATCATTGTATCATTATTTTCTAAACCAACATTCTCTAGCTATTTCAGTAATTTTCCTCCTTCACCCAGGGTATACAGAGCCTGAGAACTAATAAGTTCAAATAAGAGTCAAATAACCTCTCCTTGGTTATCTTGGTTTTATTTCTCCCTAGAAGCCTTTAAACCATTCACTGCAGTCCCTGACAGAATGTGCTGGAATACAATAATATATCAATTAACTGCAGTCAACCAGCTGCTAATACTATTTCTCCAAAATGTCTTCATTATTAGTGGAAAGCATTGTGGTGTGGCAACATGCTCAAAAACTAACTGCAAAAGAAATTATGACCCAGTTCTGTGAATAATTATATTGCATTTCCTGACATTTTCCTATCACATTAATTAGTGCAGTTGTGGTTTTAAGTTCACAGAGCCAATTTGACCTCTTTTAGCAAAAGCCCACAGAGGCCACCCAGCCAGCAAAACCTTACACTGGTCATATATTTTCATTTGACAAAGCTTTATAAAATATACACAATCTATGGCTTCACATGCACAGATAATTTTACTAAGCACTGAAAATTTCTTCCAAACCACTTTCTAGAGCATTTAGAAGAAAATAATCCGGAAGAAAATTAACAGCTGGAAATGACTGCCTGTGGAATTACTCAGAGGGGTGCTAATTAATCTGTCTGGAAACTGGGAGATGACAGCTCTGGAGACTGTAATAAAGCACAGAGCCTTTACTGCTTGTGCATCACAAGGCCAGGCATGGCACAGGTGACACGTGCAGAGGGGCACACAGCTGAGCTGGAGCTGCCCTGTGACCCCAGCCCAGCTCCAAAGGGACAATGTGCCACTGTCACAAAGAGCTCCAGGTGCTGGCACAGACTGACACCGTGCTGGAGCCTCAGCAGTGCTGCCACAGGCCAAAGAGAGGCTCTGACTGCTCTGCTCTTCTTGCTCCAGACGTTGTCATTTCAGATTGTGCTGACATCTCAACCCCTGCACAGCCCAACACATTTAGCCTCTTCCTTGTTTTACCCTGCTGGGCTCTGTCACTACCCTGGGCACCAAGGAAATGAACAAAATACCTTACACATAGATTGTTTCCAGATATGCACTCCATTTACCTTCAAATCTCATCATTTTTCTATACAAATGTGAGTCTGAACACCAGTGCCATGCATTATCAAAAACAATACATCATTAAAACTCAAAACTGCTGTGTTATAGTTCAGAGATAGCAAATGGTGTGATAGCATTTTATGTTCAATTTTGTTTTAAATAACAGCTGTCTGTGCTTCTTGCTGTCCCTGCAGGAAGAAAAATCAAAGCTAATTCAGGAAAAAAATACTATTCCCATCCTCCTTTCCAAAAGCAATTCTTTAACAATTCAAATCTAAAAATAGCTGGGGAAAAAAATACTTGGGAAGAAAAAAGAATGCCCTCTTAATTGCATATTAATTGCTATATCCAATTGTAACTTTCCTTTTTTCACTAGTGAGTATCATAATTTGTGCCATTATAAGGCTCTGGAGAATTGTGCCAACAGAGAATGTGCATGTCAAATAATTGATTCAACCTGCCACTTCCCTAAAGGATCAATAAGGAGCAGCTGGACTTGAAATCTCTACCTGAAAACAAGAGCTGCAGCACACAAATGGACCCAGAGTGGAGGCACAGCTTTTGTTTTCCACATCCTGATCCAAAGCACTCAGCCAAATGCCCAGGCAATAAAACTGAATATAAATAGACAAGTTCACCACTCACACAAGGGGCAGAACAGGGATGGCTGAAAGGAATAAACTGCAAAAGGAAAGAAAGTACAAAGGAGGGGAGAGCAAGGCATACTGGAACCTGCCAGATCCTGTGTCTGCAGTTCATTTTTACTCCATGTGACTTCTTTGGATATGTTGGACATCCAACATCAACTTTTTCCACCAGTGCACTTCAGAAAACCCACTGGCTATATGCACTTGCAACATCTATGGCAGTTCTCCCTTCTAACTAAGATATTTTTTCAGCTAAAAATCTGGATCAAACAGCTGCTCAGCACTTCATTTCTAAAGTTCAGGCAATACTCTGGGTAAGAGACAGTGTCAGCCTTCCCTCCCCCTGCTTATTTCCAGTCCAGGCCAGAGAAAAACCTTACAAGGTCTCCATGGCTGTCCACAGCTACACATCCACCCCAGATCTCAGCTTATTTGACAGCAGCAGGATCCCTTTTTCCCCACACACATAGAAACTGACCATGAATCACCAGCAAAGTCACTCATCATTTAGGTGGAAATCCCATTTCACCAGCAAAGTCACTCATCATTTAGGTGGAAATCCCATTTCACTGAGCAATCTCACATTGAAGTAGTGTTTTTATGTGATATCATATACGTATAATACTTTATTCTCTTAATAGCTCATAAAAATTTTATAGTGGCTTTTTTTCATCTCAGTTTCTGCTGTTTGGTGGCATGATACAAACTTGATTTATTTTTGGAATACTGTGGCTATAAATTGCATGTCATGGGATTGTCCCTCAAAGACCTCTCTGTCTCAAAGACAGCACTGCAAAAACTGAAGCACCACGATCACACTACCACAAGTACTAATAAATAAGCCACTATTTTTTTTCAAATGCTCATGATTTCAATGTGGGAGCTAATTCAGGCTTTTTCTCTTTCTCTTATAACAAACACTAAAACTGCCACCCTAGCTGGACTTGACAATTCCTGTATGTCCCTTCCAACTCAGAGCATTCTGTGATTTCATGATCCCCATGTCCTTCCTTGATAGCAACTGTGATGCAAAATTCCACCTGTAGTAAAATTTAGGAAGGCTTTAAAGACTAGTGTTGGTCTATAGAAGCTTACCATTTGGATGTATACTCAGAGCATTGAATTACAAGTATCTTTGATAATTTGCAGTATAGCAATTTCTTATATACACAATTCCACCTTGCTAATATGTGATTCAGTACCAGCAGCATGCCAGGCATTTCCCAAACCCCCATGAAGACTTAGAACCCATCTGACAAGCATACACACAACCTGCAGTTATGGTGAGACTTTATTCTCATATGATGTACCCCATAAGAATCACACTAGATAAAATTTGTCTAGGATATTCTACAAATCTAAGCATGCATATTGAGATATTGAAGTTATGCTATATAACACTGTATCAAAGTTATAGAGTCCAACAAAAATCAAGGGCAGTGGCACCTCAGCTGACTGAAGGGAAACATATTTGTGTTGCAAATACTAATGAACTTTTTATGATATCTGTAGGGAGAGGTTTTAACAAGGAACACAGTCAGCAGGACTAAAGCACTTCCATTGTCCCTCCTGAAACATTTCCCATCAAGAGGTTATCATCATACAGATCATATATTATTATATGCAACCCCAAAGCGAGATGTTTGTTTAAATGTCCACAGGGAAGAGGTTATCATCCATCAGGATTGAATTCAGGGGAGCCAAAGTGCTCTGTGATAAGTTTGTTTCTTATTAGCTTTGAGCACTCAACTCCTGTAACAATAAGCACAACAATAAGCAACAGAGCAAGTTCAAAGACTTGTTTCCACACATGGAGAAGGCATTTAACATGCACTTAAAAAAAAAAAAAACAACTGAAAGCAAAAAGAATAAATGAAATTATTCATATAGACTGCATTTTATCTATAAGACAATCCATCACTATCTCAACTAAAGGATGAGACTATTGATATGCAAATAGAAGACCAAAAGGTTTTCTAACCTTTTGGATTACAAACCCAAAGGGGCTTTAAATGAAAGATTAAATTTCCAGCAGAAAAGGCTGAAAATCACATATAAAACCCTTCCCCCAACCTGAAAATACGTAGCTGGATTGAGGTTTAAATGCACAGTGCCTCTTAAGTGTGGGGGAAAGCTGCATGGAAGAAACCAGTAAAGAATGCAAAATATGAAAAATCCCTTCTTTGCACATCATCAAATCTAGGAAATTTTAGACAGGGGTGCCTGAAAGGCCCTGGCTTCTAGCAAGGGGGAGAAACCAGAAAGACACCTATTCCCCTGGATTTATTGGGCATTGATCATGTGGATGAGGATACAGAAGCTGGTTCTTAGTATTTCATTTCAGCCTGAAGTACTAAAGAGCCAGAAAGTGTCCTACCAAGAGATATCTAAGGTCTAATAGCAGAGATGGGACAAATACACTAGCTCAGAGAAGATCAATATTTCTGGCTCAGAAAACCTTCCCAAATTCACTTCCGGTAAATGCAAATTTACTCCAGAATGCAAATGTGCTCCTGAATCAGGATGAAGACAGACAGAAAATAAGCGAGACATGGCAACCCTGACCTTGTAATTTACAAGGCATAACTGCAAGTCAAAGCTGTGCTCTGTGCCATGGAAACTTCCATCTCAACTGTAAAATTTTATTGCTTTTAAAGCTACTTAATTCTGCTTTCACCCTCACCTGTATTTATCATCTAACTACTGGTTGTTTTCTACTTATTTTACCAGCCCCCAAGTGCATTCATCCTTTTCTTTCTTATGAAGGTAAAAAGAAAAGGCTTCAATAAATTAATTCTATTTAGATTTAGTAGCTGTAAACAGTCTATGCTTGCAAAAGTTAATTTTTTATCTCATGAGAGATCAGGTTAGAAGTAAGGAGAAACCTGAGTCAGTCTCTGTGTGGCATTTGTTCAAAAACTCTTTCCACAAAGCATTGCTTACAATTCCTATGGAAGTGAACAATTTCATAGCTCACCCAATTTATTTTCCATTTTTTCATTAATCGCAAATAAATGAAAGAATCACATAATCTGTCCTGAAGTCTAAGTAGGAAGGTGATATGCACTCTTAAACTGTGCTCACATTTGAATTTGAGCAATTTGTTCTGTATTCCTTTTCAGTTATTTTATTTGGAAGCCTACCATCATTCCCATGTCTCCACAGGTCCTCATTGTCAGTGCTCTCCACATCCACAGTGCTCTTCCCATCTCTTCTGTCATTTCATATTTAATAGGCAGACCTATTTTTCACCTTCCCAGGAATACAGTAGGATATAGAACCTATGAAGTATGTGGCCAAAATCATCTAACCTACTAAATGTCAGAATCATATATCTCAAGCTATATGTCAAGGTTCCCAAGTCTAGCAGCAATAAACTGATTCTGTTCCTCACAGGGAAGGCACTCTGGCTATAAGGATCCATATGGGTTTCTTTCTGTATATATTTCATTGTGACCTTCTGCTGATGGCTGATGTGGTAAGATATGAGGGTGGGAATTGGCCAGATCTTAGATGGGAAAGTGGGAATAAAACCTAACAAAATATTCTGCTTACAGTCATTTCCTTCATAAAGTTTGGTTCTTCATAGGGTGATCCAATGTCTGCTTCAGTATGAGGCTCACCTAAAGTAATTTTTTGTGTTTTAGTATCTCACCAGATTTACAAATGTGCAGGGCTCAGAAGAAAAACAAAGATTGCAGAAGCAATTTGTCCATTACTTGTGAATTATTTTATCCATGAATCTCACTCAAGTTACATGGATTGTTATTCCTCAGTTATTTATTCCTACATACACACAGGGTGAGGGACACAAGCCAATTTAAAGCCCCCAGAGGGGCAGCAACAATAACTGAATCCTTCCAAAATGAAGGCTGGACCTCTTCTTCATTGTGTTGATTCAAGGAGCCAGTTGAAATTATCAGATTTCTGGCTGAAAGCCAGTACAGAAATATCAAGATGTTATCCTGATCTTTTTTGTCATGCAAGAAGTAACAAGAAGGAAAACTGTTTCTACTTAGTTTTAAGTATTGTGTAACACTGCTTACTACAGTTGTAAGGCCCCTCCAAACACCCAGAAATCACAAGGAAAAAAATAAATCACAGAAACAAGACAAAACCTCAGCCCTGAAGCAGTGACAATTTTTTAAATTTAGCTACACGCCTGTAGAATTTGGAAGCTATCCAGGCTCCTGCTATCATAACTGCTATTAAACTGTAAGGATAAAAAGAAAAAATTCTTTGGCAAATTTCAATTATTAAATAGTTAACTGCTGTAAACACAAAAGAGCTCATGCAGAGCTCTGTTTTGAATTAGTGACACTCATTAGCTGCAGCAGAGCTTCTGAAGGTGTTTTGGATACAGCATAAGAAGGTTAGACAAACCTTTACAAAGATGTGTTCAGCACAAACATCTACACTATGCATGGATTTCCTTGATCCTCCATAAATTTTAAAAGGGAAGAGCTGACAGAAAGCCATGTCTCCAATTCCTTCCTCCCAGTTTCATTTTGCTCACAAATTAGCATCGCAAACCATGCCATAGGACATTGGCCTGGAATATTCCAAGCCATGATGAACTCTAGTTCTGTCCAGGAGGGATCCTTCCTGCCTGATTCTCAGTAGCTGCAGCAAAAATACCAAAACCTTTTCAAGTTAATAAAAAAAGTATTATGTGTAACAAAGACAGGCTTTGTCTGCTCCACTCTATCACCCCTCTAACTAAACAGCAGCCTAAAGAACATACAAGGCAGGTGCCTTATCATTTCAGAAAATGAATTGTCTGTAGGGATGATAGTTAGATTTGGGCTTTTGGGACAGCACTGAATCTCTCTGAGCCTGGTGAGAGAGCAGTTACACAGAGCAAGTAAATAATTTTAATTTTGTACCAGTTGAAAAGCATTTTTTTCTCGACTTCAGCAAAATGACAGTGGCATGATGGCTGACTTTCATTTCAATCAGAGCAGCATATGATTACCACCTAATTAGAATGTAGAAATAGAAAGGAGATAATTTTTTAACCTACCCAAGAGAACAGTGGTGGGGGAGGGGATTATGTTAATCAAGTGGTACTGGCATATCAGAGCGACCAAAATAGCCAGATGAATTTTTATCGGCACCCTTGCTGTCCTTGAGGATCTGTCAGTGCCTTCAGTCAAAACCTGCATTTCCAGGGCTTTATTTCTGAGTAATAAATATTCTTTTAAATAAATACATGTCACTGCAGGCCCAAGATATCGCCTTAGGCATAAATACATATATTTTATTAAAATTTCACAGGGTTTGTTGACTGTAAACATGAAAACTAACAAATCAAAAATAAAAGTCATGCTGTCTTAAGGGGAGTTGTTTGCATTCATATACATGTTTGGGTTTTTTTTTTTTTAAACTCGCCTCCTTTAATTAAATATTGTCAGCTAGCTACTCAACCCCTTTCTAGAATACATGTTGAAAGTTGGTTGCTCTGCCCTAGGGGAATCTAACTGAGGTTACATTAAATGGAACTGCATCAGGCAACATTTTCCAAGACACACTGTCTCCATCTGCATCCCTCTGCAGAGATAAAGACCAGCCCCCACGTCAAGATACCGCTTTGCTTAATTGTCTCTGAAGAATGAAGAGCCAGAATTAGATTGCTGAGACCACCAAAGGGAAGGGGCTAGAGAAATTAAAAACAATTTAAAATTAATAATTAAATGTTCTTCCAGGCAAGTCTGCTTTATGCAATAGAGGTGGCAGCTCCCTTTGCTCTGCCCTCCCAGGCAGTGGGAGGTCATCACAACATCTCCCTCCAAACTGGCCACCAGCACTGAGCAGCATTTTATGGGTGTGAGATACCCTGCCTTTAGCTGCCTTAGCAGTGGGAAATGCCCCCACATATCACATTTGGATGGAGCACAGCCCCAGAGGAAGCACAGATGCAGGACACCCATCTTGGAGTGCACTTAGCTACACAAAGGGTTTCCTCATGAACATTTTTGCCAGGAGGAGTACAGCAAGAGTGCTCCTGGCCACCTCCCCACCACCATTAAAACAGAGTTCCCCTAATTCCAGCTGGACTGGCATTTGGCTCATCCTGCTCTGCTGGAAATGTTCATTTTTTTTTTTTTTGGCTATGGGATGATACATAACCACCTGCTAAAAGACAAGAACCTAAATCTCATGCACTTCAGGCAAAATAAGAAAAAAGTCTCTCTTCAGCAATGAATCTAATGAAAAGGAACCAAGAATGTGTTGATTTATTTCCATTTTAATTTGTATCAGTTATTTCAATGCTGCACACATTGCCACTGCACTTTCCTAGTTGTTGTTCTACCAGGATGTATAATATATGTTGTGAGATATTGTGCAAGAGAAAGAACAATACTTTGAACTAAATGTGCTGTTAAATTGAAATCTTTTCTTGAGCAGTGAAAGAGTCCTGAGGCTTTTCATGTCAGTGTATTGTATGGGAGGCATACACTGAGATCTTTTTATTTTTCAACCTTTTGAGAAACACAGAAAAAGTAGATGATTTCTACCATTGCAAGCATTCCTAGATATCTGCCACAAAAAACCCCCAAAGATAACCCTCTCCCCATCACCCCCAATAGTGTAGGGGGTCCAATATTTAAAGTTGTCACAATGTTTTTTGAGATTCCGTAACAGGAAACCAGGTGGCAACACCTCAAACCTTGCCAAATTATCCCAGAAAGAAACATTCTGTCCTGCTTTAAGAACTTAATGTGCATTTAAAATGAATGTCAGGGTGCAATTTCCTAAAGAGTGGACTTCAGTTCTATTCTGTGCTCTGAAGAACTCTATTAAACCCCTAAAGCACTTTGTGCAATGTGAAAACAGTTTGCTAAGGAGATAGCCTAGGTGGTCTGCAGTAAATTAACCACTACTGCTGACTGAGGCCATACCTGGCAGTTTGCTCCAAGGGATTTCTACACTTACAGCATAACACCATTTAGCAGCTTCTAAACTAGATTTGCCCCCTGGCTGCAAGTCTGCAAACCTTGGTGAAAAGCATGGCCAGAGATTAGTGTGACTAAGGGCTTCATTCCCAGAGTGGAACAGTGCTGCTGCCGCACACGAGTCCAGAACACTTCCTACAATAAGGTTGTTTTTCCCAGCCAACTTTATGTAGTTGAGTTTTAGGCTGCTGGAATATGGTGGCTGTATGATGAGTAAATTACAATAGAAATATCTCTCTGTTGCTTTGCAACAATTAACCTCCAAAAGGACCTAACTCCATTTGCATGGTAATGAGACATTCATCTAAGTGACATCAGAGTTAAGCATGCTAATAAGTTTTTATACAAACACCTGAGGGGTCAAGCACAACCATGGTCTTGGATAAGAAAACCTTTTATTAAATGCAAATCATTTGTCTTTTAAAGACTATGACAGATAAATTTGCAGGACTCTAACACAGATTGCAGGAGTCATTCAAGTTACATTTTCAGGCTGACTAAGGAATATAGCAACTGATTTATATTTGGAATTAATGTCAATATCTAAATAATCCTCATTATAGCATCAAAGGAAAGATGCTATATAGGGAGGTAGAGAGGTGAAAACAAGAATATTGCCTATCTTTCCCAGATTTGTCACAGATTCCTGGATTGCTGGAAGGCAGAGGAGACTGCTGGAGAGCACAACAAAAGACTTGGAAATTTGTCAGTTTTCCATCTTATTCACCTACCTGTTTTTGCCAAGTATATTGCTATGGAGGCAGATTCCCTAGTGAACATGCTACCTGTCTGGCAGTAAAACTTCTGGAATTCAATCAGCCAATTCATATTCTACAATCAAAGAGTTTGAGACCTTAGTGAGTGGTTAGGTACAAGGGTACAACTGGCTGCCAGACACCTTTGGGACTAAAGGAGCAGAACCTTCTCACTGCTAAGGCAGATAGCAGAACACAGGTTGAGTGAAAGAAGCTGACCTTGATTAATTTAACTCTGGCAGAGCCAAGTGTAGGAGGCCTTTCTTGCTCAGGAGAGGCAGTCAGCAGGATACACCAACTCATCCTGGCAGTGCTGGCAGTAGCAGGGGAGCAGGTCTGGTCAGTGCTAACAGCACTGAGATGTGGGCAGCACTCTGAAAAGCTGCCCTCATGACAGATTGTCAGAGGTTTTGCTCCCAGAGTAGAAAATGTAAATTTAAATACCTAGTGGGTGCAGTGGGAATTGATCTGTCTTTAAGACAGAGTTTTGTAGAGAGGACTGTATCACATGCTGTGTGCAGTGAGAGGACAATATTAAAGCAAAAAAAAAAAAAAACCACTCTTCATTCCATTGCTGCATGATGAGCTGCTTTGGTGAGAAGCTTGGGTAATGCAGAATATTAGTACTCAAAACACAAACTCTAGTCTGAGGGAGTAAGTGCAGACAGCCCTGGAAGTGCTCAAGGCCAGGATGGATGGGGCCCTGAGCAGCCTGGTCTAATGGGCAGCACCCCTGCCCACAGCAGGGGCTGGAACTGGAGGGACTTGAAGGTTCCTTGCAATGCAAAAATTCTGTGATTCCATAACAATAGAAACTGGATCAAATTGACACCTGGCACAGAATTACATCAGTTCTTTTAAACCAGATAACCTTGCTCACCTTGCTATGCACACTGAAAAACAGCAACCCAGAAATGGTATGCTTCTCAAAGATCCCTTTTACTGCATAAGTTACTGCTGTCTTCAATAAAATTGAATATCTTTGTTTTGCTGCTGTGCTGTTTATGACATGTTAAACATTCTAGCATGCCATAATCTAAAACTTAAGACAGTGGGTTGTAGAAAAACCTTAGGAATAAGGTAAGCTTCATGTGAGAAAGTACAAAGCTGTGGATAATAAAACCAACAAACCATATTTTGACAAAAACCTAATACTCCACTTCCTGTGAAAATCAACAAAAACTCTGGGGGAACAGCTCTGAATCCTCATAATCAGTAATATGCAATAATTGCACCACCCATTTGTCTTCAAGTGCATCAAACAGAGTGAGACCCCAGCTTGGTGAGGCTGGGATTCAGGATGTTAGGAAAACAACATTTAAGACAAAAACCATGAGCTGTAATAGTCCAAATTGAAAAGAAAAACTGTGGTGCAAGATGAGTCTGGTAACTTTAAATAACTTTTAGCCTAACATTTCAAATTATGTGGTAAAAATGAAGCTGGGAGAAATTAGAAGATGGTAAGCAGCACAAACATGGGTTTTAGCCTCACACATCAAGGTTAAAATTACAAACAGACAAGATCCCAAATATGTAATTTTAGGGCTAAGTTGATGAGATTTAGGCCCTAATAGTGTTAATGAAGTCTGTCCATCCAAAACTGCTTCACTGCTCAGATTTCCAGCTGTGGGAAGCAGCTGTGAGAGCAGCAAACAACCAGTCAGTGCTACAGAATCAGTGTCCAAACAGGTATGAACTCCTTAGTCCACTTCCAGGTTTGAAAACCTCAATTGTAGAGCTCAAATCTCAACATATTACTTCCTTTCAATTCAAAATTGGCAAAAAACCCCAAACTGAAGCACATAAACCCACTAAATTCACATCCTGACATATCAGATTCTTGGGAAAAATAGGTTCCTTGAATATATTGCTAGAGGAAAAATGTTATTAATTATGTCCTTGTATGCAGTGCTACTTCAATTTGCTTTGTTCAGTGATTTCAGACAAAATACCAAATAACTTCAACTGTCTGAAATCTGCTGGCTATCATCATAAGGCAGACTGCCAGTTTATGACATGATTATTTTACTTGTTTTGCCACTTTTTGCTGCACTTCTGCAATCCAACACCAGGAACACAGAAAGACAAACAGTAGAAAGAGGAGAGATGCAGATCCTTCTGTTAGAAGCACTTTTTCTCTTGTGCAAATAATACTATTATGTTGCCACTGGAAGATGTCCAGTACTACTAAAAATTCATATATTTAGTGAGTGTTTCTGGGAAAATGAACACTTAATAGCAAACTAACAAATTAATGAAATAGAAAAAGGATCCTACAGCTCTTTACTGCAAAGTGACCCTGGAACACCACTGACCTTTGGTGGTTGTTTCCACTGACACTTTATGCACATTTCCTTTCCAAGAATCTCCTCATTATTATCTGAAAACTCTGAAACTGAGAAACAGCTTAGGAAGAGAACAGTCTTCTGCTTTGCCAGGAAAGATTACAATGCACAGGAAATGCAAAGTATGGTTTCCAACAAAGGTATTTCCTTTGAACTCTAGTGTAGCTTTTAGACATAAAGATCTTCCCCTGGCTATATTGTCCTGACCTGACTTCACTGGTCTTAAGACTAAATAATAAAAGACTTCAAATGCTCAAGCCTATGTTAAGTCTTTTCAAAGTTTTGGAGTCAAAGACCATAACCTTAAACATAAATTTGAAAAGAATAAAAAAAACCCCACTTTATTCCTTACCTCATTGTGGTTTTTGCTTAACCATTCCTTAATAGTGCTAAGGGCAATGACAGCAGCAGGCTCATTTGGAAAACCTAAAAAGAGAAGAAATAAGAGACAAATAAGAGGCATGTATTTATTTATTTATATATAAGAAAACAAAAATCTGGGCTTTTTTTCTTCCTATTCTTCAAAATATTTTGGAATTGCAGTTGCTCAACTCCCTTCTTCATAGATTTGTATAAAGGTTTAAGGTAACATCTGCTACACTTTTCCCCAGCTAAATAAATTGAGAATAGGCACAACAATGCTTTACTGGATTTTTTTTTTTTTAACTTGACTCTAGTTAAGAAAAGTCCATTGCTGAAGAGAGCATGAAACAAAAGAAATGTGTACATGTGCCATACTAGGCAGGCAACCATTTAACACCTATATCAAATACTAGACTTACATTTCATGGCAGCAAGAAAAATTCAAACATTTCTTAAGGCATAAGGACTTTCTTAAGCCTTTCTTTTTTCAATCCATCTGTCAGCAAAACTGCACCACACTATGACCCCAATGCTGTAGGCCTTACATAGAGAGAATGTTTGAGTTGGAAATCTCTCAATTTATGACCTAAATCATAACAAACAACTTTGGAAATCAAAGAATTCATGGAGTTCATAAGCATATGAACTTAAGGCCTTGTGTTGCATGATACATTAGCAATAGTAATTCCCCCCAGCACTAATATCAAAAATCTTTCCAGGGATACAGACTTTTTGCTTTGATGTCTTCTACCTATTAAATCCAACAATGCTTTCATTAGTTAGGTACCTTAATTTAATTTTCCTTTCAATTCTTAACCTGGGGCAGCAAATCATTTCTGTGAGGATTTAAAAATAAGACCCCATAAGCTGTATGAATTGCTCTCAGTAGGTCAGATTAATAGAGCAGGCTTTGAAGAGGTGCAGCTGCAGGCACAGTGGACAAGCAAGCAACAGGGTAAGAAAGAGTAATGAAATTTGGCATAAAGCTGTGTAGATACGGCCTTTCTTACATCATACATCACCCATATGCACCACAAACTGAAACACAGATACTGCAAAAAAATTACAGATTTTCAGCTTTTTGACTTATATCTTTTTTAACCCTTTTTCAGAATTTGTGGAATGCAGTATTAGGAAAAAACCCAACCCAAACCTAAGTCCCTCCACTGAATCACATTCCTAAAACATCACTCCCTGTAAATTGCCTCTGCAAAGATTTGTTCCAGCAGCATGTGTACTGTTTTGAAGTGAGAGATGACAACCATTCATCAAGAAAAGCAAGTAAAACAGTAAATTTTGGATAATACCAACATTTAGCATGTGCCTCCTTTGAATACATTTCTCAATAAAGCATATTTTTACATTTAAAAAAAAAACACTTATCAAGCCCAAGATAAAAAACTAGCTTAGACCCTACAAATGTTACTGTGCACACTCCTATTGCTGCTGGGAAAGTAAATTCTTGTAACATTTAATAATGCTGATATCATCAAGGCATATGTCTCATGACACCAACTAACGACCAGGAATGAAACCCAAAGCAGGGACTTCCAGCAGCCTCATTTTCATAATACAAAATAACAGAGCTCTGAGCAGACCATCTGCTCAAATCAGTAATATCCTAGCCAACAAACTGGGACTTGTTTCACACAGAAATTCCATTGCCGAGTGTGGTAGCTCTGCCTGGACATAAAATGAATACCATGCAGAGGGACAAATGCATATTTCAGACAACTGATATACTATTGTTTATGCACTGAATGGTTTATTTTCAGAATAATTCTCCCTCCAGCAAGATTAACTTTTCAGGCTTGTTTTTCAATCCTTTGCAGCAGTGTAGTTGGCCAAAATGGTGATAAAGCACTGGAGATTGTATAGAATCTCTCCATAAATTGTACACTGTTTAGAAACTGCTGCCATGCTAACCAGCCTTAAATAGAACCTTATCTAGAAAACTGGTGTTCAATTACTTCTAAGTCACTACAATGTAAAGGAAACAGCTCAGCTACCTAAATAAACAGCCTGAATTCTGTGTATAATTTCAGAAAATATGTTGAAATCCATCAGAGCCTTTTATGATCAGCTACCCCCTCAAAAAAAATAATCATCTAATCAGCATTTTACACACATTTCTGGCAATTTTATGGAAAGGATTATCTTGCTAACTATATGCAGAAGAAGGATGGAATTAGCCTCCTGTTGCAAACCTTGCACCAGCACAAAAGCTCCTGTGTCTCTGATTCTCAAACAGAAAAACATTTTTATTTATAGGACTGGGCTAAAGGAAGATAAAGCGAGATGGGGTCTTTCAAAACATGCTTTTGCATTGTTTTCATGTCTAATCTACATTTGCCTGCCATAACATTTCTGGCCTGCTCCCATGTGCACCCCCTTCCCCCTTTCCCACTTTCAAACAGAAAGCAATCTCAGGAGGCACGTGGGAATCAAATTACTTGAGAGAAATGAGCTGGAGGTGCCTCACAGTTTACTGACTGCTGGAGCAGCAGCTCAGGCAATTCTGGCTAAAGGCTCAATTTCACAAAAGATAAAACAGGTAAAGTAATGAGTGACACTGGCCCATGTTACTGCAGTGAGTGCTCCTCCAGCATACTGAAAAGGACAAGGGCACAACAAAGCACACATGAGGTACAGGACTACACTGTGGTTATCTGCCTGGAGAAAACCACAGCAGGTTGTATGTCATGGACAGGTGTGTGGTGTGCACAAACACAGGTATCTGCTATAAATGAGAAACAAAAAAACTCGATATTCAGCAAAATTTAGATTGCTTTATTTTATATAGATGGAGCAAGCAGTGCTGGCCAATGTGAGGGGTCACTGCCCACTCCACACTCCATCAAACTTTGGTTTGCCGCTTCTCTTTATAGTATGGTTTCTCATTGTAATCAGTAATTTTTGGATTTTTGCTGTCGTAATTTTGCCAGGTGAGCAGTGGTGGTCAAATAAAACATTCGCAAAGTCTCTGGGAGATAGTCAAGTCTTACAGATAACCATCTGGTCTTGATAGATAAAAACTGGCAGAAATTGGGAAGTCTGGTCTTTGTACATAGGCAGCATTGATCAAACAAAGGCAGGAAGTCTGAGCTTGCAAAATCTATCAGACTAGCAGAAAGTCAGATTTTGCAAACTGGTAGTAGATAACAGCTTATTTTGAAAACATAGTATTCATAACAGGGGGATTTAAAACAGAATGATTTAATCATATACTTTATCTAGTGTCCATGCTTCACATGTAACTACTCTGGTTTATACAAACTCCAATACTTTTTTGATTAACACGAATCTTTTATCAATTATCACATATCTAATTTGGACTGAGCTTTCTACACCCTCCACTGCCACAGCAAACACCTTGGCAACACACCCAGCTACACCACTAAAACAGTGCAGGCTGTGTCTGGCTCCTGAAGAGCTGCTGCAGCAAGTGAGAATTTTACTGCCAGCATCTGCACTTTGCAGTGCCAGCTGAGCACATCTCACCATCCATTACCAGGATCCCAACTCCTCGAGCACAGCAAACTCCTGGATATGAGCAGCCACTGCCCTGGTGCCCCTCTGAGTCCAGGAGCCATCCTTTAGAGCACAGTTTCATCATCACTGCTGGTGGCACAGGGGGTACAAGCTTCTCAGTCAGTGGGTGTGCACCCTGCTACCATCACACAAAGCACACCTCACTGAGCTCCAGTGCTTTTGGCACAGATTACCCACAATGACAGCCCAGGAAAGCTTGGAGAGGTCCTCAAGCTTACAAGACTCTGTAACTCCATCCAGGGTTTCACCAACTTATTCCTGGAAATTGTAACCCTGACCTGTGAAACAGCTCCCAAAGCAAGCTCTAGGCTGTGTGAGTTCTTGCAGTCATCATGGCCACAATTTTCCTGCAAAGGCATGATAAGATATGGCAGAATTATTTTGATCTATCTGGTATGAAATAAACGTGCTGTTTTAGAGGAGAGGAGTGTGGAGCAGAACTAAGATAGTAAGTAGAGATACACACTGACATTCCCATTACATTTTGTATTTATTCCCTGGAATGCAACTGGCAAGAACATAAATCCCCTTGTTTCATCAAAGTGCAGAAAATATGCAATGAATTCCCTGTTGTTAGACACCCTTGTGTAAGTGCTTAATCTTTTGTGCTTGGGGAATTCAGTGGAGAAACATTTTCTAATTGTGAATGTCTGTTTCTCTTTGCCTGATTTATCTGTGCAGAAGAACATACACCAAAAGTCCAGAGAATTATAGAGTGCTCCGAGTTGAAATGTATCCACCCTGCACAATGCTCTTCAAAGCATAACAGTGCAACAAGGATTTTGTCACCCAAACTAAACAGAAATCTATTTCAGGGACTCCCAAACTATGTGGAGATGCTGGTAGCTTTATCTGCCTTTTTTACTGGGCTTGATCCAATCTCACAAAAAATGTCTAAATTACAATCAGGTAATGCCACCTCCCCATGAAAAACCCATTAACAAAACACAGGTATTAAGTAATCAAACTTTAATATGATCTATCTGAGGATTAAGATAACAGACTATAACAGGAGGGCTATAACACTAACAAGCAAATGCCAATCCAGAAAAATCACTTCAGTAGCTGCAGGGATAAGTGCTATAATTTGTCAGTTTAACAGAGATGCCTAATGTTTTCTGTAAATGAACTCATCCTGGAAAAAAAAAAGGTCTGTATCCTTTTGTTAGCACAGCCTAAGTGCTTAGGCAGGTTTTTATTCATTTAAAACATATTCCCTTCTCTATGGATTCTGAAAGGCTCGTCACAGTCTTAATATTCTTATTTGCCAGTTTTAATGGCTTCATTTTGAAGCAAATCATGAAAAGAACCAAATGCACATCAACACAAATAATCATTATGTGTTTTCATGTTTTCTCAGAAAAATATCTACACTGGCATATTTGTGCATACATCAAGATGTAACAGTTTGCAGACTGTTCCTGTGTGCTAAAATCAACCCTGAGTCCCATGGCTTAATCAACAAGACTGCTAAAATGGAAAAACTTCCATGCTTTAAGTTTATAAATTTGTCAGCATGTTTATAGATACATAAATGAGGCTCTTCAAATAGTAGCTTGTCACATTTTTAAACTGTGGAACTGTACTGAAGGCCATCTCTGCAGTCAGGATGACAGGCTATTCCACCATGCATCCAGTACTTGCTATCTGGGAATCATCAGCACCAGATGGCACAGAATATAAAGATGTTTTAAAGGAAAGAAGAAGTGGGAAAGAAGAGAAAAAAGGTACTAAGCCTTTAGTCCATACATGTTCTGAAACCTGGTATTATTATTGTTACTGTAAATACCTTCTGAATCACAATCAACACATTAATAACTGCATTTCACTATGGTCATGTGGGTTAAGGCCAGCTATTGACAATGCAGATGACAGTGCTTATGACAATAAAAGAGAACAAATGAGATGCACAGCCCAGCATGCCTGAGGTAGGGTTAACTCAATACATCCACTTGTCCTTCAGCTGTGAAATAAACAGAATAATCTTGCAACTGATCCTATATAATCATCTTGTCAAAGATTTATTTTAGTAGTCAAAATTAATTTGCTCATGCTAGGTTGATTCCCATTATCGTGGTAACTCCCTTCTGTTTGGAAAGAGATGATAGCATTTTAACAAAAAGCTTATTGTGTTGCTATTTTTGCTTTCTTCTCTCCCTGTTTTTGTTTTTCTTTTTTTTTCTTGTTTTAAATAACCTTTGTCACTTAGTGATTGGACAAACAAGCCAAGTTCCTACCTTGATTATTTTTGTGGCCACTCATAACTTGGAAAGAAAGTACCCTCATTTGGATCAGCTGCAATGAAGACTCAACAGAAGAGCCATGAATCTTCTGCTAAATAACCTACCTTGCCTTATCGAGCTCATTCAGTCAGAGAAAACCTTATTTGCTGTCCACTCAAAAACTGACTCTAAGAAAGTGAAATTAAATGCTGTGAAAAGCCAGTAACCTTTCTGTTACCCCGAGAAACAAAGCTGTACCAATTCACTGTATCCTTCACAGATTGTGCTACAGCAATTAATTATCATTCATGTAAAACAAAAAGGGTAAAAAAGAAATTCTCAAAATGCATAAACAAAACATTATCCTGAAGAAACCATTACATGCTTTTCAATTCCTCCCAAGAAAGGTGCCCAGTGTGTGCTGGCCTCTTGTCTCACCAGCACACCAACTCACCTGCACCACCTACAGCTCAGGTGCTTTTCTAATCTCTATCTGAGCTCAGCTCAGGGCTACAGCTGAAAGAAGTGGGTTGCCAAAAGGTGGCCACCATTCAAGACAAACTGGGTCACAGGTGTTTTCTCTGAAATACACAAAATCACACCACGATTCATTTCACACTCTGCCATGTTGATATAATTGGACAAATACCTGCCATGTAACTGTGTAAGAGTCAGCTGCACAAAGATATACTCTGTAATTATGTAGGTTAAGTGAGCAGAGGCTTGCACCAATCTAAAGATTCCACTGAAGAAAAACTAGATTTCAAGTTTACTGAGTTGTTTGATATTTATTAGCATCGGAGGGGGGAAGAATTTTTAGTAAAAATGCATTTGCACTTGGACTACTGAGGAGGAAGAGAGTTCCCCTATGCTGCAAGAAGTATCATAATGCCATTCTGCAGGAGAGCTGCATGTGTGTAAGAATTTCACCTTTCTGCAGTAGCCAGTGCATTTCTTTTTTTTATTAGAAGTCAAGGTTTTGCTTTTGCTTTTGCAGCACTTGTAAAGGAGTGTGCTTACAAGGGATCACATGATGGAGAAATAGATTCTGTAGCAGCCTTGTTAAAAAGAAAACAAACATAGCAAGCAATACTTGGAGGCTCTGGGAAGCAAAACTGCTCTGTAGCTGTGCTGTGTGATGGAGCTTTTCTGGTTGTCAGGAGATTTATAATGCCCAAGTAGAAAATTAAAGCTTCAAGCTGAGCATAGTAGGGGAAAGATCAGGAAGACACCAATGCAACACTGAAAGGAAAAAAGATCTCACTGCTCTGGCCATTAGCATTCTCCTGTGGGAGGAGAAAGCACACACAATGCAAATGCAAGTGGAAGATATAGTCATGCAGGTAGTTTTGCAATTATAACATCTACCTATGAGGGTGTCTGAGTAAATTACACAGCTGTTTAAGCACATGTATGCAGCTGTTCCTGACATCAAGCACATCATTCTCCTTTAAATACACTCTATGCCATAACCAGAATTGCTATTCCAGAAACAAACATTGTACAAAGAAATCTTAATTGGAAGACATTTCAAAGTGTACACGAGTTACCTAATGCAGAGTATTAAATCTTCTATTTTGCCATATTTAGCAAGCAAGTTGGGTTTTAGGGTGGCAACATAATACAGCCAAAGTAATTTGAAACAAAGTGTAAAGCACTACTCAGCTGTGAAATCTCCCATCATACACTGAATTGCACAGCAATGGGATATTGGCTTCCATGTAGTTACAATTACAACAAGGTTAAATATTTATTCTACCCACTGATTTAAATAAAAATGCCTTGTTGTTCCCAAGTGCAGCAAAGTGGAAGGAATCAATCCTGCCTTCCTAAAGTGTCTTGCTAATGCCACAGGAGATTGCAGGCTCTAATTGAAGGTTCATCTGAAGCAGAGATATTCTTGATGGGCCAATCCTTACTGAGTTTCTGATGTCGACCAATGTATCCGCCACTGCAGGCTGGCCAGGAGCAGGGCTGGGAATGGCCATGGGAGGCTCACTGCTCCTGGTGATGGATCTTTGTGCAGACAGAGGGAGCCAGGAAAATGCACTGAGGAGCAGCAGACTGAGCTGGAGGAAGAGGAGGAGAGGTGGGAGCGTGGAACTTCTTGCTGCAAGGTGGGGAGTAGGATTTTGGGAAGAAGGGCTGAATGTGAGAGGAAATATCAGGGCTACTGGCTTTGCTGGAGCTGTCAGTATTATTGTATCTCAAACAGGCAGCACACCATGACAGGAGTTACAGAACTGGGGGAAGCACATGTAAGTAATGGACATGAGCCACCACAGCAAAATGAAGGAAGATGGCAGCATAGAAAGTCTGAGAAACTTCAGAGGAATCAAACATGCATAGGCAATAGTGAAAAAAATACAAAAGCACATAAAAAACCCCCAGCTCTAGCCCTTAAATCACTTCTACCATGTTCAGTTGCTCCAGCAGCAACACAAAGACCTGGCTGGATTATCTAAAACCAACAGAGTGTTTGGGGAAGGCCATCCACGTACAAGAACAAACAAAGCTACCTGACATTATTTCTACTGAAACACTGTTCTTATCTCTTCTCTAAGGAAAATCAAAGATTTCCTAGGAACACATAATCAGCTGAAATAATATATACTTACTCCTTGTGAAAAAAAAAAAAAAAAAAAAAAAAAAAAAAAAAAAGGAGAAATAAAGATGTTCTTTTATCTTTTTTCCCGAAAGACATATGAGGAAGAAAGTTATAGGTCAGGCTGGGTGAAAAAGCAAGACACTGTCTGGCACATTTAATCTACTTAGTTTAGTCTTTTTAACAAATACGTTATTGATTCTTGGTTTGTCTTTACTATTCACACAGTGGATTTTTTTCCAATTCTTGCCTCAGGCAGCAGTAAACCATACTAAAGCATCACACCAGCAGCTACTGTATTGAGGGAATCTACAACAGCTCAAAACTGAAATATTTCCATCCAATCTGCAGTTCAAAAATGCCAGTACACTTGGGAGGAACAGAGAGGGGGTGCATTCTAAATTTGGTGCTTGATGGTTTGCTCATCACTGCACAGAAAGACACTTCATGCTACCTGAACACACACCACATGTACACTGCCAAAACAAGTGCTTCTGCAGGTTGCTGGACCTGATGAATCATTGCACTACCTCAACAATTTCATGCATTAATTTTTTAAGAGGAAGAATTTTTTCCCCTTGTCCAAATGCTTCTTCATTTCTTCAGTCATTTGCCAGGAAAGAGGTCAGCTCCACATATCTTTCTTTTTGTCCTGCAAAGGTCCCCATGTGCCTTATTTGATTTTATGCTCCTGTACCTATCAGCAACCAGCCAACCTACACTATTTATCTTAATTTCAGGATGTACTGCAGAAACAACTTCGTCAACAAAAACTACATGGAATCCACCAGCACCTCTTCAAACTTCCTCCCAGTGCTGCACTGAAAATCCTTTTTGCATGTTCTGAGATTACAGCAGTAGACGTGACAGATGAAAAGTGTTTAGAAGATGGTTAAAGTTTGGAATAATAGGAAAAACTGGATTAAAGCAAGAACAAGGAAAAGTTGAAATTTAAAACTGATTTCAGCAAATCTGCCTGGTTACAACAATGCATTATACACTTCTGATGTTCTTAGCAAGACCTCAAAAACTGAAGGGTATAAAAAGACCATTAATGGGTAAAACATGACAATAACCTTATCACTTGGAACACCCTCATCAGAACAATGTTGAGTAACAATTTCCCCAAGAAGCAGTTGCTTTTTAAGCCCAATTCTGGTAGCAGATCAACAAAATAACCCAGATCTCATCAGATTCTTCAGTGTTTTAAAAGAGCACAGTATTAATTCTCAAACAAGTATTTGTTACAAATTTAATTTCTCTTAATATCTCTAATTTGCATTTTTCTCACAATTATGCTTTTATTGAGTCTTGCATTCTTCAGTCAAAAAGAAAATTAAATAACCAGTTAATGGCACTTGCAATTCCAGAAACTCAAATCCAATTCAGTCTTGATATGAACTTTAGTCTTATTGAACTTGCTTTAAATAGCACTTTCAACATGTATTCTAGTAAGTTGCCAGCACATTGTTGGGTTTTTAAAATTTATTTTTAATTCATTGTATGTGATGCTTTAGCAATGAATGGGATTCCCTAGCATTCAGAAAGGTTTAACAAACATCATCATTTCTGGTTAGACCAACTGTGGTTAAATCCAGCTTTAAAGTAAAATTATTTAATTTTAGAGATGCTGCTCTTCAGGGGAAACACAAAGCCCAAACACACATGTTTTTCAAGTAATTGTGAACAATATTCAAATTGAGTCAGGGGAAGAAGCAATGACAGAGCAAATGACAATTACTCTAGTCAGAAGAAATGTCCGGATTTGAAACAAAGGAACCAATGCTATGGTTGGTCAGATCAAGCAGCAAAGGATTTGGAGGACTAAGAAATCTCTTTTGTCCAACAATGCAGTACAAATAAGAACCTGATCTGGACAATTTAAATGTAAATTTCCTACCACCTGTCAGACAAGTGAGATTTAAAGACCTTCACTTAAAAACCCAGGCATCTCCAAATCTAATCTTAAAGTGAAAATTGACCTCCCACCTCAATTTCCTTCTAAATGTGAAAGGAAAAGGGGTTGTTTGTTGCAGCACTTTATTAAATTCAGGTTATGTGTACGGTTGGCATGAGATGACCCACACTCTGCCTGGGGAAAACCACCCTTTGAAGGAATGTCCATGCCACAGCCAAACACAACTAATCCTCCTGGAAACATGACATCCCAGGCAGATTGGAAGAAGGGATATGGAAAAGCATGAAATGCATTGCATGGAGAACCTCCTTGATTGTTAAGCAATGAGGCAAATGAGGGAAAATAGAAGATTTTTAATTGGGGGGGATATGTAAAAAAGAAGTTGTCCATTCCAATGAGCTTGCTATATCATCAAAAATAATGTTAAGACACAAAACCAAACTTAGGGAACAGCTTTAGTCAATTTGATTTCCATTAACCTTATCAAAGCATCCTCACTACATATATAATAACACTCAAGATAATTCACTTTATCATGACAGCTGCACATCTCCAGATTGTGAAAAATATCACTGCAATATTTAGTTGGGTTGGGATTATTTCAGTGAATTACTTATATGCAGACACAGCCTCCACAGCTCAGTCTTCCTCACATCCCAGGGAACTGAAATCAATTAAAAAAAAAAAAATACACCAAAACTGCACAAAGGACAGAGAGTTGTGTGTATGTATCAACACATGATACATTGCATGACAAAGGGAAAATCAGTACCTGGGAGTGAGGGGAAAAAAATAGAAACATTTCTGTGAGCTCCTCTTGCAGGAAGTGGGAGAAGATTTGGGAGTGTGATGTTGAGCCTGGGCAAGGTGGGAATCAGGGGAAACCTTTGCCTCTCACTAGCTAAACCTATTTGAAGTGACAATACATAAATTAATTTTCCCCAAATCAGGACTGTTTTGCCCATTATGGTACTTGGCAAGTCATTTCCCTGTCCTCATCTCAGTGCACTTATTTCTTCATCTTGTTTTTCCCTCTGTCCTGCTGAGGAGGAAGAGAATTAAGCAAGTGGCTGTCTGGGCATCTGCCAGCCACCATAAACCACAGATTCCTCTGCCATAAAACATTCTACCTATTCTAGTCTTTTTCTTTTGTTTTGTTTAACAAAACACACAACTTGAAAGCCTCCAAAAAGAAGTTCCAATCACATGCAGAAAAACTGTAAGAAAGGAAGGGGATGCAAAATTAAGGCATGGTGAGATCAACATAAGGTACTTGGGGACACAAACATACACCAATTCTAGTAAAATATTTCCAGTTAGATTTACAAAACTAAGAGATCATCATTCTAAAAAGAAACAAAAACAAAAAAGGCAAAAAACAAGGTTGTTATTTAGAGATCAATTGCTAAAGAAAGGACCCCCACAGAAAAGCAGGAAAACTCACAGTTCTGATGAGTCAAATCCAATGAGATCAATACCTATGTTTATGTGTATTATACATATATATAAAATAACTTTGCAAAATAATCTCATGCAGGTTGGTGCAAGTAAAACCTGATGAACTTACAGTAACTACCAGGAGACAGAAAAAGAGTAAAATACTCAAAGTTTGTGATGTTATGCCATTGAAACTCTGAATATTATTTTTTAAAATTATTACAAAAATGGAAAGGTGCAGTTGCTATACAAACCATTTAAGATTAAGTAAAAATAAATTTTATTAGCACTGTTATAGATACTAATCAAGCTATGTTGAATTCATCATATAACCAGCAGTCTTAACTTAAAAGTATTCTAGGAATACAGAAATAAAGTAGTGGGCATCCAAATGAAAGAAGGATCTCTATAATTCAGAAAGGTTAAAGAAGAAGGATTTCTATTCCTTAGAAAATAATTGATTAAAATTAAACCTCTATGAAACAAAATAATTTGAAGAAACCATAAAACTAATTGCTGCAGGTTATCTGAGTTCATGCAAACACCAAAAGAAGGGAACTGAAGTTAAATTAAAACATCCCCTCTCCAGCAGGAATTTGGAAAAAAAATCCTCTAAACAGATTGGAAGAGCAGGAAGAAGGAAAAAAAAAATGTTAGCAGTCAGACATACTTTTGCAAACAGTTTAAAAATTGCTTGGAACAAATTTGAAAGAGCTTGTGTGCAATAACAGAATCAAGGGAGGAAACAATGTGTGAGCTTCTGGGACATTTCTTGTACTAAAATTTTAACTTCAATCTTGTTTCTTATGATTTCCCATCAGTTTCCACATCTGCCTCTCTCATGTGCTGCATGGGATAATACCACCAGAAACACACCAAAAGGAACTGATGCTTCTAAAGGATTGATTTTGGAAATCCAGTAAACAAATTAAAAAAGCCCACAAACCAGTTGGAGAAAAGCAAGTTCAGAGTGTGGGAAAACAATCTTCTAAATCCAGTGTAAAGAGACAAAGGTGGTGCTGTCACATCCTTGTCCCTCAGGAGTTACTCCATGGTCAGACCTGCTGGCTGGAACATTTGTGTGGCCAAACTTTGCTTTGGGCCAAATCAGTGGGTTGGATTGGATTCAGCAGCTTCAGTGCAGGTGGTTTTTCAGCAAGCCACACGTTTTGGTACTGAAGTGCTTTGGCTGGGAGGCAGACTGACAGACCTGAGGAGGAGCCCCTGCTTGGGGCAGCTCTGGGCTGAGCACTCAGCAGTGGAACTGGAACAGCCAAACAGGGCTAAGACAGGATTTTCTGGGTGTTTGATGGTGGTGGTTTTGGCAGTTTTTGATAAAACAAAGTGTGTATTAAATAACTGCATCTAACGTGCTAATGTGATGATACTATCTCAAGTGCTGAACATTATATACAGATAATTCAGGATTATCTTCTTGCCTTTACTGTGTGGAATTTAAATTGATCATGAAGGAAAAGAAAGAGTTTTATCATCAATCCTGACATTTTTGGGGAAGGGAGCAGCCTTACAATTTAGAGATGCACAGACATTAATGTATTTAGTAGGCAGTGACAAAAACAAGCAATAAATAGAGTAGCCTAAATAGCACAGATCATACATTCAAAGTTACAAAATTAAGGCTACACATGAAATTCAGACAGAACCATTTTGTTTAGTAAGTAGAAAATCAGTGAAATATGTTGACAGTAAGTCATAAAAACAAATAATAAAAATAAGTAGATTAAAAAAAACTGTGGAGGTAAGGGAAAATTTAAGACATCAAGAATGATAAAATGTGGAGCCAAGGCTGAAATGTGTTCAATACAAATATCAAGGTGACCTCTTCCAAGCAGAAAGCTTTGATACCATGAAACTTCAATAATTTGTGAAAATTGGTCTAAATGCATATTTAAAAAAGTAGATAATTTCTTGAAATCATATGCAATTTAAACTTAACATATATTACTTATGAACTTTAAGCCTCTATTTTATTGGCATTAGTGCTGATGGAGAAATGTTTCTATTTATTCCTTTTCAGAAAATGCTCAGCTTAGTTAAGGTCAGCACAAATGCCATGTAATCAACATGGAAAATTCAGAGGAAGGTCAACAACTAGGAAAGAGAGTTCTGAAAATGTGGAACAAGGTAAGAAAAGATTTGGAAGCCAATTCTTTACCATGAAATGCCTCCAATTCCACATCACTGACTGCCCTTAGTAAAACAATTTTGAATGTGCTGGCATTATGAAAGAAATTCAAGGCCAGAGTAGCTACATGTTTCCACACCACTTCTGCACAATTTTGGAAAAATATCAACTGAAAATATTTGTGAGGAGTTCCACTCAAATTTGTCAGCTGTACATTCTCTAACTCTTGGCCACCAATCAGGGTAAAATACAGTCCCTGCTCTGTTCACCTACAGTCAAAAAAATGGTGACAACTCCATCAAACTGCACAACAGAGATGGGCACAGGGTTCCATAACAAGAAATTCTCATTAGGAAAGACATGAAGCATTGTCAATATGCATTGTCATTACCTGAATCATGGCCAGCAGCTTTGGTTAAAAGGGAGCTTTGAATCTCACCTCTTTTGGGTGAGGGGGGAAGGGCCTACTTACACATCAGTGATTCATTGCTTTACAGAAAACTAGCAAATTGTAGTTTATAATGTTGATAGCCAAATACAAGAGAAGATTTCTAGGGCACTGACTGGCAAGGCCAGCATGTAAATAGCATCACTTGTTTCTTCTCTACTGATTCTAACATTGTGAAAAATTTATCAGGTTTCCTTTCTTTCTCACTTTGTAAACTAGGCAAAAATGGAAAAAATCATCATCTCTTGATTAAGTAGTGTCACCTTAGCAACAATTTTTCTTTACTCTCATTCCTAAAGACAGATAAAAACCACCCTGAAAACCAACCAAACCCAGAAGGCTACAACCAGCAAACACAGCTCAAAATGCCATTGGACATGTTCCTAATGGCACTAGGATAAAAAAATAATGTTCTGGCCTGCTAAGAGTCAGCTATAGTGTGTGTACTGCTACAACAAAAAGAATAGCTAAAAACCTATCAGTGGCAGAATGTTTAGCACCTATTACAGACACAAGTGTAACTACCTAATGGTAATTAAGGGCATAAGAGAATGACTAATGTTCTGAATCCATAAAATGCATCAGTTTGGAAGCTATTATGATTGCACTGTCTGGAGCTACACTGGGCAATTTACTGTGATAAGCATTCTGCATAAAACTGATACTCCACTTTTCCAGCACTGGATAATGAGCTGGTACAGAAAGCTGAAGCCACACACCACACACTGGTCACCACTTGATTTACTCTCATCCTAAGGATGCAATTGTTTTTCTTTATCTTAAATTCTAGATATTCCCCCATGCTGTATTTTTCTCATCCAAATGCCAAACACTCCAAGTGGCATCTTCTGTGATTTAGAAATATGTTTTTGTTCATCAAGACTGAGAAATGAGAAAATGGATAAAGAAAATGCAGTACTGGCTGGGAGCTGGAACAATGTGCTGACATTTATATCACCTCTTATTTAGCTCAGAGGTTTTTGAACCAGGCCTTCCCCATGCAGAAATGGCATAAAATTACTCATATTCAATAGCACATTCCTCACATTCCTGGAAGTGCCACTCAATTGGACTAAGCAACCCAAAATTTGGTTTGTAAGAGAAACAAGTCCCAATGCATGATGAACTATTACATTTTCTATATGGGATACTCCCTGAAAATGAAGGTTTAATGTTTGTATTCCAGAGAGAAATGCAACAGAAGGGAGCAAAAAGTCTTCCACTGCCACAGCATCACAGACAAGAAATTATTATCCTTTAAATAGTATTATACCATATTTCTATTAATGGGTTCTTTCAAACCTCACAGAGAGAAGGGGGAAAAATGATACGCTGCATTGTCCAGAACTAAATTGGAAAATGACAGATACAGATTATAATCTAGCAATATATAGGAAAGCAAGTACTTTCATTCTCACACATATAAGTAATATACTGAAAGGAATAAAAGATATACAAATAGTTTACAAATCTGACTTTAAAGTAATGTTCATTTTGAGGGGCTAGATACTCTTTGAAGAAAAAGTAAGGTAAAGTCTTCTCTGCCCAAATCAAATATTTTTAAAAGGTAGAGAACTTTGGACTAGATTTCACCTCTGCTGAGCTCAATGCAGTTATTCAAAGCGAATAGGAACAATTACAAAAAAACACATTTATTCCTCTCAATGCAGTGGAATATTTCACAGCTAGTGCAAATCACCATAGCTTCCCTGAAATCAATGTGCTCCAGCATGAACTTAGCTCTGTTTCCATTTTAGTTGCCAGATGAAAACTTAAAATCATAGCCATAGATAAAGTACATTATTAAGTAAAAACATTACTATGAGTACTACTATGAGAAGGCCAGTTAAAAGAGTCCCATATTCCTTATGTAACCCTAGAAGCCATACAGCTGCTGAACAACTCTAAGAAAAAAATAGATAAGAAGAAAGTTAAGCAAACATCTACCAAAAGTTCCAAAGTTCTCCACACAGCTGTCAGAGTAAATAATTTTCTTTATGCTGCCATTGTTTAAGTTTCCATCTGGAACCAACTTACCTCCTGTTCCCTGGAACAAAATCAGTCTGTGTGAAGCTATAATCACTTAGACCTGCCAGCAATATAACAGAATCATGGAATGGCTTGGGTTGCAAGGGACCTTTATACAATCTAAACTTCAACCCAAAGTTTTGCTGGTTTTTGCAGCAGCCATAAACATCCAGCCAAACCCAAGGACTCATTTTGGTTCCCATGGGATCAGAAACAAAATCACTCCACAATTTAGGCTGTTCTCTCTTCAGGGCAGGATCCTGTAAGCCACTGTGACTTTTCCTCCTGAGGGCTTATCCAGGAGCTGTGTCCCACACAGGTGATGGATGAGGTGCTAGGATGCTCTCCCTGCCCTTTGTCTCACCTGCCAAGCCCTGTGACTGAGAGGGAGCAGTTTGTTTATGGGTGGTGCTGGTGACAGGCACAGCAACAAGTCCCCTCATTCAGTCAAACGGGGGAATTGAAGGATTAGTCTGTCATGCCAGCACAGGGCCTCATTCTTCTTCTGTGCTGTGTGGGTCACCCCCTTGCTGCAGCCTGAATTTGATTATGATTAATTCATCAAGGCTGGCTATAGCGTGGAAATGAAGAAATGGATTGCCAATTACAGTTATCTTCTGGCACAACACCCCTTGAACCAGTCCCTTTCTGCAGGACTGACAGCTCACAAATACACCAAATGCAGCTCTATTGAGCAGAAGCCTGACCCAAAGTGTATTTTAAAGCAGAAGGTGATTTCCCCCTGCTCAAACCAGCTCTGCAGCATAAATGGTTGATTTCTATCCTGCCTGCCTGGCAGGTACACAAAAAACCTGTTCACATTTGTTTTTGTAGTCACCTTGTTAGTATGTACTGAATTTCTGACTTAACACTCTTCAACAGGAAGGTGCACATTTATTTCTGCAAACCTCGCCCTGAATAAACCTGAAGGGGAATTTAATATGTATAAAATTACTGCCAAGTAAACAAGCATAGCAATGATTCTGCTCTGCACAGAAGCTCTGGAAAGGATTTGAACTTTCTCCCCAACAGAACTCACGGAAAGGTAAATTCTGACTCTCGCTGCATTTCCTCTGAAATAAGCCTTATGTGTTCTTACTAGTTGTGTAATATTTCACTGATATAAGAAACTAGCTTAAATAGAATAATCAGATTCTGATAGATTAATTAAATAGGAAACCATTCCATAACAATCTGATATGAATAATTATTAATATGGAATTTGAGAAATAACACTGCAGTCCTGGCGATGCATGCAGGCAGTTTGTTTTATTAACTGATAAAATCAGCAGCAAGTTACTTGAGCTGCATAAATTCAAAGTATGAGTATAAACCCAACTATTTTTTACCTCAGAAATCACCAGTTAAAAAGAAAATCCATTTCTCTACCAAAAAAAAACGGAAACAAATAACAATAAAAATCAGAGCACTGTGATAGATGTTTCTTTCCACTGTTGCAATTCATGGTATTTTATACTATTTTATTTTTTAATACACCTTGAGACAGAAGACAGGTGCAAGTTTTGCCAACATGTGCAGCACACAATAGCTCTAAATGCATTCCCAAGAGAAAAAGGCACAACTCACTCTCTCCCAGGACCAGGGCAGCTTTCCATTAACCCAGCTGCTGACACGATCTGCAGTGTGCAGAGCTGCAGAATACATCTTATAAACAGGATTTTGGCTTAGAAACAGGATTAGTCATTCACTACACAGAATCATCCAGCTCTGCTATTCTGCCTCAGTGGCAGTTGCCCTTTCCAGTGATATGTGGCAGCATTCCAATTTAACAATGATGCTGGGAAAAGGACAACACAGGGAATGACACTCAGAGCCTTAACTAATGTTCAGGTACTTTGATGAGATTCAGAATAGCAGGTCTGTTCTGTTGATCCTTTCTTTCATTTCAGGAGAAAGATATTTACCCTAACAGCAATACATTTTTACGTTTCACAAGCCACCTAAAAGCCTCCATATTCTCACACATACTTCTTCCAAACTTCTTGGAGTGACCAAAGCTAAGAATCAGAGGTGACTTTGATAATGTAAATTTATATACATGGTGACTTCCTGTGTTTGTACTGGAGCAGTATTAAGGGTCTCCAACACTGACTAGGACCATTACATTAGATATTGCATAAATAAACAGTAAATATCAGCTCTGGAGAATAAAAGGTAGGACAAATAAGGCCCAGAATCACAATATTCTGTGGTCAGACCACAGACAGACCACTGCACTAAAAACTAAGGAATTAATGGAAAACAGAAGCTGTTTTCCTGAGGCATTTACTAACTAATGCTGGCACAGAAGTTCAAAAAGGTACCAAAGGTCAACATCTTTGAGGTAAAACTATTTGATATAGGTGACACCACAAATATTACTCCTACTCAACTTCAGTGTGTCAGGGCTTTTAAAAGCTCTGCAAGGGCACACAGACAAATACCTGTACCACTATCCTGTCCTCACAGAATGAGCTTCAAGCTGTGAGTGGCACTCAGCTGAATACACTCAGAGTCACAGGATATCTCACTTGGAAAGGGAACCACGAGGATTATTGAGTCAGAGTCTCTGCTCCTCACAGGATTACCTAAAATTAAATCACAGGGCTAAGGGCATGGTGTTTATCAGGCTTCATGGCAGCTCCCTTCTGTTTACATTTGTAACCTCCAGATAAAAAAACTGCATGCTATTAAAATGATTGTCAGTGATGATCTAGGAATAGAAATCTTGCCATTGGTGAGCTTCTTCTAACTGCTAAAGTATTCCAAATGTGTGGTATAACTGAGATTACATACCTGACTAGCTATGCCACAGTGCACAGGTAAATGAAATCACTGCTGAGTGCTAAGATGTGGAAAGGCATGAAAAAAGTATTACTATAATGACTATATTTTCACACTACATCTAATCATGAATATGGTTAAAAGAGACCCAAACAACATGGTAGAATTCACTAATGGATTGGGCTCCAAGTTCAGTTTTAGAGACATGCTCTTTCCTGGGGCAAGGGGCAAGATTACAGCAAAGAAAACATTAGCATAGCAATAATTTGGAAAGCCTTTTACCAATAAATATTTTATACTTCATGCATCATCTTAATGCAATGTCTCTAGGATGTGGTCCATACACCTTTATTTTATTTCAATTCATTTCTTAACAAATTAACTTCAAAGAGCTTTGGCTTTTCCAGAGTGTACAGCCACAGAACAAACACATCAGGTTATCTTCTTGACATCAGCCAAGAAAATTTAGGAAAGAGAATTAAATTATATTGTTGGTATACAACAATATAGAGTTTTAACTTTCATCATGGCAATTAGACATTCCTAATTCTTTGAACAGAAAAGCACAAATCTTAAAGTAAGTATATCTGACCATCCCTGTTTATGATTTCTGCAATATGCTTTCTGAACACCAGAAAACTTTTCCAGCTTGTTCATGCTTTACAGGACAGCTACCTGACCAAAAAATAATATACAAAAAGTAAAAGGAAAAAGGGGGGGAAGTGCCCAAAGCTCAACATGGTTTTGAAGCCTTTGGAGATGCCTTTTCCTCAGTGTGGAGATACCTATGGAGCTCACTGCAAAAACAACTTGAGCCATGGTGAGAGCTTCAAGATGGAAAACATTCTGAAATAAGAGCAAGAGGGCACAGAATTGTTTCTTGCAGAGTAGAATCCAGGCAGTCAGGTTAAAGAGAGTGAGCAACTGCAAGATTTAAAGTTGTAATAATAATGATATATCTCTAATATAAATATGGCTGAAATATAAATAAATATAATCCTAAGAGGAAAAAAGTAACTACATAGACTTTTATTTCTGCATAAAGAGAACATGGAAAAGACTAAAAGAGGCCATGAGGCAACTATTTAGTCAACAGTCTAAGCTTTCAAAGGGAAATTTTTAAGGACAGTCACTAAATGCCATTTGAATGAAGGACAGGATTTGTCCTTTAGTGCTCAGGAGAAATGCTGCAAATTGGACCAGTCAGCAAGACCTTCAGAATAGATAGAATTCTAGATAGTCAAACTACATTATCCATAAAAAGCTAATTTCCACTGAAAAAGAGAGCTTATTAGGTCTCTCATCTGGAATCAAGTTAGAGCTTCTCCTTGCTAAATACATCACATGAATGTTAATTTTAGACTGCTGAGAGCTCATCAATTTACACTTCCCTGTAATAATTTTTTTAGTATTTAAATTAAGGGAAGACACCAATTAGTATCATGGACACCACACTGTCTGAAATAAGAACACTGTTCAATAATGCATGCAACAAATTATTATACAAGTAGTAATTAGATTTCTAGGATTACTTGAATATTATATTAGTGATTTCATAGCTGTTACCATTACTTTAAATAATAATCTATTTAACTGGTGACCAGACCCCAAAGAAGTGTCAAAGAATGAGTTCTCATATATCTTCATTTATATGAACATATTACATTATGCCAATTATGGAGCAAATAACAAAATGCAATTAACTCTCAATGAGTTACAAAAAAAGGTCTTTTAAAACAACACAGTGCCAAAAAAGTAGATGTGGTCTGAGTTGAGGGATGAGGAGCTGCTGATCAAGTTTGAAAATTAGCTTAGTTATGAAAATCTTCTTAATAGGAACTTTTCTTGTGTGACATGCTGGAGTGGGAGTTTTTTGTCACAAATAATTTATATTACAATATCCATTTTCCTGGAAAACCTCGGCTGACATCACAATATCCAAATCCTGATGATCACATAAAATGGTGAAAGGAACTCAAAGCACCAGACTGGAGATAAATAAAAAATGACTTCATAGTTACTATTACACATTTGTGTATAGTGGCTGTGAAAAATTTACAGCTAACTCCTTCCTTGGAAAGATGACAGTGCAAGGCTTACTACAATTGCTCATTAAAGAAATATCTATTCCAGAAATGGAATGCCAACAGAAAAATGAGAAAAAAATAGATGAGAAAGATGGAAAATAGATGGCCTCAACCTTTAACCCTGTGTCAGGAATTTATTCTGCCTTTGAAAACATTTGGCTTAGTCTTCTGACTCAGATTTTCTGAGGGTTTTTATAATCCTCCAGCAGAACACCTGTTGGTTAATCCCTTGTTATAATCCACCTTGGATCACCCCATGGGGACAAGAGCTGATGGATCTGCTCCCAGCCCTGAGCAGGACAGACTGGGGGTCAGGACACTGGTGACACAAGCTGGCACAAGGTCCTTTGGTCCTCTTCCCCCAAATCTGAAGCAAAGCAGATCTGTGCTCCCTCCCTGCATCCCCCCTTGAGAACAGATTATATGCTTCTATTTCCTATACGCACAGCCTACTTTGCTCTCTTTTTTTTTCTTTTCATACTTCCTTTAGCAACACACAGCAAATAAAACCATGCAATGTTTTGCCATGACCAGACCAAAAGATAAAAGTAAACCTCAGTGCCCTGACTCTAAAAGCAGCCAGATTTACTCCAATGTAATAATGATGTTTAAAATGTAGTGAAACTGCATTTCCACCACCCAAATCACCACAGACATTCTGTACGTTCATGGCATTTAGTCTTTTTCTCTCTGTGTTTTTAATATTAAACTCATATAAAAACTAAGAGCTGCCTCTATCTTTCTTCTCAGAAAGGACAGAGGACATAATTTTCATGAAATCAAGCTAAGGTATATATAAGATATATATTCATACAGCTATACTAATGTAGAGATATAAATACACACCAACTGGAGAATTCAGAGTCTCATCTTTCTCCCTCCACTCCTTTAAGTTTAAAATAACATTTATACACTAGTTCCTGTTTTTGAAGAGCAGCTTATGTTACCAACAGAATTATCTCAGAACAAAGTAAACCCTGTATTATCATGAAGTTTCAGTGAGGAGGTAACACATAGGTGTGCATAGACCATAACATCTTCAATTCCTTCTAGATGTTGCCCACCCCACAATTATCTCCCAACATATTTGTGACAAACATAAAAAATCCTGTCTCCTCACATCCATCTGCAGACCCTTGGTTTAGTTTTGTGGCTTCTAAGATTTGTGGCACCACATCCAACATTCTTGTTCACTTGGCAGGCTGCAAACGCCACCGTTTGTGGAGAGCTTCTTAATGAGGTTTTCTTCCAGAAAATCTTCTAAAGAAAGTGGCATTTCCCTCCTAGTCCCCTCTTCTGAAGGTACCTCAAATAAAATAAGGCAGTAATCAAGGGGAAACTGGACATGTAAATGATGATTCACTGGTATAACATGAAAAGCTGACATGCTACAGCCTAAAATAGCACTTAGTACCCTCTGAACCATAGATGTGTCTACAGATTTTTTCACCCCTTTTTATATTTTTTTTCAAAACAAATAGTAAAATTGCTTTATAAAGGAAAAAGACAGAACATAAGGAAATTCCTACAAATCAAACTGGTCTAGCTTGTTTGTGTGTTACTAAACAGCTGCTGAGGATGGGTGTAGCTTGAAACTCCAATACCTCCCTAATGCCATAAGAGGGATGTAAATCCTCAGTCCTCCTCCCAAAACAGTTTTATTTGAGAAACTACAACTCTTGGTACAAACAAAAGCATTTACTGTGACACAAGAATGTAACCCATGGATCCATGGGGATGTAAACCTTCACCACCTTTGCTTTCTTAGACTGATTGAGAGCTCTTAATCTTATTAAAGGTGGCAAGGATCTCTTGGGAAAATACATTAGAGATCTGGGATCTCATAACGAATTTTTTTCCAGAGTTCCTGTTGGCAGACTTTCACTTTTAGTTCTTACAAAGATTTAGCACTGGTTGCTATCTGTGTGATTTTTCAAAGATGGAATCCCTCATTTGAATCACACTTCTGAATCAAAGATCCTTTGTGAGTGGATTTGTTGCCAGCACTCTTTAAACAGGAACACATGAAAAATCCAAGTTTTGACTGCTGGCATGGTGCAGGAGCCAAATGGCCTTTCAAGGCTGTGACTTGTTCAAGCTGAAACATCCACAGCATGATGGGTGGAGATGGAGCATCAGCAAAGTGTCTGGGGAGGAGGGAAGGCTGTTCCTCTCTCCAGCACTCTTCCCTTCGAAAGTAACCTTTGCCAAGACCTCAGAAAAACCTTCCTTGCTTGTTTCTTCCCAGCTTCCTTTCTTATGGGAGTAAAAAGTGCCCTGCAGTGATGGAAACAAGAATGGACTGCTCCCCAGAGAAGTGTGAACACCCTGTCCCAATGACAAGAGGGAAAGTGAACAATCCACACATCTACAAGAGTCTGGAGCAGAACTCAATCCAGAGTCTCAAACTGGATATACTCAGTTGATCTCTTGCAAATTTCTGTATTTCCATTTGTAGGAGAAATTGCATCCTCAGCCAGGGGTTTCTGAAGGGAAAGAATTTCTCTGTATGGACCCAAGATGAAGAAACAACAAGTGTGTTTCTTCTGTAACTCTTTATTGGGACAGTCCAGTGTTAAGTGCACAGCACAAAGATACCAAATCAGCTTGGCCACCAGGAATGAAGCTGATCCACTTTTTCATCTTAGACACTGTCTTGATCTAAAGGAATATGCATGGATAAAGGGGAAAACCCCAACAAAACCAAAAAGATTAAAGCATGGTTTTGTGGGGTTTGTGTTTTACATTGCAAACACGTCACCACCCACAGTGTGATTTTAGCAAGGCAACTGCTACCAAACATTCTTGAAAATACTGAGACCTAAAGCCAGGGCTGCCTGCTTAATTATGACTCTCAGGGAGTGCATCTGAAAGTCTGGAAAGGAGGGAAGTATTTTTTTAAATTGAGTAATAGAAAGTATTTATTAAAATGTAAAGAGTACAACCAATCCCCCCTCCCCAATAAAGCAGCCTCCTAAAACCAGAGCATTTTAGCACAAATGCATCTTAATTTATTTCCAACAGTGAAAACAGCAAACAATTACAGAAAAAGCATCTGCTGCAGTGTATAATGTTTCAGTAATGCCACAGCTACCTTCAAGAAAAGCATCAAAAAACTCCTATAAACTCAAGATTCCTATCAGAGATGCTTTCCAACTTTCTCTGCTGGCTTCGGGGAACCATATTTCTCCCCTGCTGAGACTTTTCTATTAACTAGGCCAATTCTAAAAGAAAGTGAACTATCATTATTATTTGTACATCCCACTTACTTGTCATTTTCATATCTTTACAGCATGTCCTGCTTGATTTTATAAAATAATAACAAAAATGTATGTAAAAGATCAATATTTATACCAATGAGTCAAGAAATAATTTGCCAATCTTGCCTCCAAATACAAAAGGGGGACGAAAAATAAAAACTGAGGCAGAGCTTTATCTGGAAGCAGATTTATATTCAGCCATTCTAGTTCTCATGGAAATGACATCTGCATATTCTTCCACAACAATGGAAGTGCAGTTCAAGTAGAAGGGAATTCAGCACCCAAACTGAACTAGATTTTAGCCTATTTCAGATTTACAATAATAAAAAAAAAATTTAATAAGAGGTCCTTGAAAAAGAAGGAACTAAATATTTCTGTCTTCCTTTCTCCTGTCCTGAACCTGAATTGTCTAATTAGTCAAATCTCAAATTACCTTTTCTAACAATGACTATATGTTATGACTTATGTCATACTACATTGTTACATGATAATGGCTTTTAAAAATTATTATTTATTGCTATTAAGCATAAAATCATTGAATAGCTTGGGTTGGAAGGGACCTTAAAGATCATCTGGCTCCAATCCCCCTTGGGAAACCTTCCTCTAGACCAAGTTGCTCAAAGTCCCATCCAACCAGGCCTTCAACAGTTTAAGGGATGGAGCATCCACATGTTTCTTTAAACATCCTTATTTTAAAAACTTTAAATCATTTAAGTAATCAAACCTACAATAATTTATTGGATCTAAATGGAAGAAAAATCAACATAGGTTATTGTTTAAGGGAGAAAAAATCCCTTTGTAGTCTGCACGTTTTCTCAAATTTCTCAATTTTTCTAAATACTGAACTTTTCTTTCCTCCTTCAAATATCATGCTCACTTCTTTCACAATGCCAACCAAAAGCCAGTTGACTGTTAGTGATGGATTACCTCATGATTACAGCAAGAGACTTAAATAACCATTTCCTTCCAGTTCCTTCAGGCCATGTAAATTTGCATGTAAATTAATAAACTAAAATGGCAGTAGCAAAACTCAAGGGAACTAAGATAATTTCTTATTACTCTAGCAAGTTTGCTTGGGGTTTTTTGGTTTTTTTTCGTTTTTGTTTTGTTGGGGGTTTTGTTTTTTTTTTTTTTTTTGGTCAGTCTTGGACATCATGATATTTTTCTTTCCTTCCTTCTGGATGGAAAACTTTGCCAGACCCCTATTATTCTATGTTTAAGAGTTACTATAGAAGTGCAATCACAGCTGCACATCTTGCCTCTCAGGGTTATACTAAGGGCTGCACAACAGTACCCCACTTCCCAGCACACCCAAAGACTTTGGGTCTCTGTTATTTAACACAGTATAAATATATCAGTGAGAAAAAAGAACTGATGAGAAATATTTTTCTGATGTGAAATATCACTGTTTGAAATACCAATAATAGGGAAAAAGGAACAAGAATAAGTGACAAAGGTGTGTCTTACCATAAATTCCAGTTGAAATACAGGGAAAGGCCTGCAAAACAAATGAAAGGGAAAAAACATTAGATTTCTGTTTACCATACTTGTTATCAAAACCAAGAGTGTTTTTAAATGCCTCTTTTTCAACACCCAGAAGTTAAATGTTATAGCATTCACTGATAAAGCAATCAAATCACAGGTATTTTCATGTCATTATATGAAATATATTCCATGTGTTTTCCTTCCTGCCACATTAATTAAGCTGCATTCTTTATCACATCTTGAGCTACAAACAACACTTGAACACAGAATCATTCTTAATACTGCCTTTTCAGCTAAAATTTAATGCTATGAACTAAATATGAACATCATAAGCTTCTACAGTAGCAAAAACCCCAAAAGTCACATCATCTGGGTAGAGTTAGACAATGTGTCTTCATCAGTAAAATAAACTTGGCCAGCTTAGACTATGTTATGTCTTTGCCATGCCCTCATTCACTATAATCTCCGTTTTTGATTCAGCTCTTAACCTCAGTTCTTTCAGACATGTGGTTTATGGTGAGACCCAACACAGCTGTACTGCTACATGCCAAAGGTTTGCAAACTGGTGCAGGGGGAGGAACTAGAAGATGCTGGTGAAAAACAAGAAGAGTACATTTTTGGGGCAGTTTGGACACCAAAGAATATACATCATGCAACAAGAAATATTAGACACTGTGCCAGCAAGAAAAATAATTTACATTTCTGCTAGCTGTATGTGTTGACTTGAGATTTGCATTTCTGTGAGCCAGAGTCACTTTTCTATCAGGAAAAAACAAAGCTGTTGTTTCATGAGAGAGGCAATTTTCTTCATGTTCAGCTGATATGTGATATCACCTTTGCCTCCCACCTCTGGACTGACAGCAGACACAGCTCAAAGGTATGAGAGCACCTGGGACCAAAGTCTCAAATATCCACCCTGAGGCTCCCTCCAGATCCCCCAGCAATGAGTCATCATACAAAAGAAATTATTCTTTACTTAATCACACAGGAAAACATTATTCAAAGCTAATGCTTGCTTTATATTTAATCAGGGCATTAATTAGGGAATGGTGATTAAGAAAGGAAAGGTCTAATGGAAAGAATACATCCTCCCCTCCCCTCTGAAAATACTTAACTAAAATAAAGTGGAGGAGAATTATAGTCTCATTCCTTCTCATAGCCACTACAACTTACATCCTGAAAAGTACTTAGCTTTGTAGTTTGTACTCAATAAATCACAAGAATCAGCTCTTTAAAGAAATGAAGAATAGAGCAGAAAAAAAGAAAAAACAACCACCACATGGTTACAGAGCTCAGGCTGAAGTGGCAACAGATACTTCAGCAATCAGAGAGAAGAACAAAGGACAATTTTGTCCAGTTTAGAAAAAAGACCTTAAAATTCACCACTGTTGCAGTTTCCACATGTTAAGAGAGAATTGCTTCAAACAAGTGTTTTGTTTTCCATTCTTTGCAGAATTTGAGTAACAGCACGGGACTCAGATACTCATTTGCCTCAGAAAACAAGTAACAGAGCATTCATGGTTCCTTCTCTTACTGGCCCCTGTCTTGGAGATCACTGCCCCATCTGGTTTTAAAGATGGCCCATTAGCAGAGAATACCTCCCATGGAGATAAGGATCACTGCCCCACCTGGCTTCAACAGGTTGTGATAGAACACACGCTTTTGGTCACATCCTGTATTGCAGCCTAGGACAGCCCCACAACCAGGTAAGGGGAAAACAATCCTGCACCACCTCGAAAACCCCACCAACCCTGTGGCTCCACATGGTGCCCATGGGACACAGCTCCACTAACAACTTCAGAGCCCCACGTGTGTGACAAAGCCACCCACGTGGGGACCTTGGCCTGGAGGAGCAGCAATGACACCAGCTGCCCCCAGGTCACTGCAGATTCATCACAGCTGCAAAGCAAAGGCTGACACTGCCTCTAAGCAAGATCACAGACATTTAAGGTTGTAAAAGATCTCTAAGATCACTGAGCCCAACCAGGAAATGAACCTGCTCAAAGCTGTGACAGGGACCTTGAAGGGATTTACAAGTTGGCTGCTGCACCATGGGAGACAGGCTCAGCACACACTGCCAACATCTGGCATCACAGCTGTGTATTGGGGTGCCAAATTCAAGCTCCTGAGGGCTCCAGGGGAACAAGCTTCTTCTCATCTTTGCTCAGAGAGAGATGATGAGATCTGCATTTTCAGCACTGCATGGCAGCCACTTGTCAAACTTGTTCATCTCCATTCCCAGAATAATGTGCTCTGAAGCCACTCAGCAAGCTCTGGCTGGCAATTTGTGTGTTGTGTGTGTTTCTGAACACTGTAAAAATTATTGTGTAAGCACAATCATTACCTTGCTTTCAGTTTCTGTCATGCAGCTGAAATATATCTGGAATATACAAGACTGTACAAAATCCCATCAAGTTCCTTTGGAAGATGGGTTTGTGCCATAACTCAGATGAGCTCTGCCCTCTCCCTCATTCAGAGATGATCACAGCACATAACCTGCAGATGTAATTTCATAAAATGTGACAGTGCTTTTATTCATTCAAGAAAGAGCCATGCCCAAGAACACATAGCAGCCGTGTTTCCTCCTGGCTCCTTGGGAGGCAATTTAGTCTAGATGCCAGGTTGAAATTACTGGCAGAGCAGTAATGGGGAATTCACAGCATGGACATCAACACACTACAATATCTGGCTTATGGACAAAAGATGTTAAGGTTTTAACCTTTCCTATGCATAATTAATAACAACTTAATTACAAATCTGATTTCAATTAAAAAAAATCCACTTCACAGTAGGTAACATTCATCCCTATTTCCACAATAAAAATGTTTCTCATCTTAATTTGTTGCTGGTAACCACTATTATTTATGAACCTTTAATTTCTTTGCTACCAAAATAGCATGCCTGCTTTATTTGGGGGCTAATAAGTTGCTACCCTGATAGCACTCAAAACAGACACAACTCTGAAGTTAAACATAACCAACAAAAGCAGGAACCTCCTCCCACAACTGTGCTTTTGCAATCATCTAGAGAAAGAGGCCAAATTAAATCAGGTCTGTGAGTACTGTAAGACTGAAATTGATTTAATTCCTGTAGGAGAGGATGTGGGCGCTCAGCCTCTGGTTCTTTTTAATCCAATGTGTTTTTACCAAGGCTACAGCAGCAGTGCTAATTAGGATGAAATGTAATGCAGCTTTATGAGGAACACTTACAACAGTCACCATGCCGAGGCCAAGCTGGACTCCAAGACATTTCAGCCAGAAGGACCTGGGTATTTAAATACTTAAGGGCTTATCTACATCAAGGGGTTCTAGCTCACACTGAGCTGCATTGTATCAAGTGTTATACATGAGATGAATATAATTGCTAAGTCTACATGACCAGATGCCTCCTACTGCAGCCACAGTTTCTAATGGCATACCCAGAGCAAGGACGTTATTCAAATTAAGTGCTCAGCAGTCTGAACTGGTTTCCCAGTGTCATTTCTGCCACAACCAAGCCATATACAAGGGAAACACTTTTCTTCCAGCATATAACACAGCAGAAAAAATAATATCAAACACAAATCCTTCTCTGATTTCTCTGCATCAGATTTGCACTGAATCATTAATTCTCCTGTTTGAAAGCCATTCCTTCATGCACCTTGCATTACTGGTAGTACTGTTCAGCAGCCAAAGTTCCTAAAAAGCTTGTGCGCCTTAGATGCTTTCCAAAACAACATGCTCTATAAAACCACTGAACTTCAAAAAACACATTAAAACTACAAACTTCAGGGACTAATTTACATATTTTGCTACAAGAACTATTCAGAAGGTACCTATACACATATTTAAGATGAGTAGAATCAAACACTCAGAGTCAAGTTTTGCTGCTGTTACTAGATGCAATTTAAAACCCAAATGATTTTATAAACCACTAACTATAATACTATCCCTTGCCTTTTAAAAATCCTGATACTACTATCTGGAAGAGAAATGAATTAAAATCTTATGCTGTTTTCCAGCCTCTCTCCTGAAATTAATTCTCTTTTGGCCATCATTCTGACCCATAATTTAGCAAACAACAGATTTTGGAAGTAAGTATCACTCAAAGAAAATTCTCTTTTCAGAAACAGAGAATTCCAACATAATTCCCTATCCTGGAAAAAAAAAATAAATAAAAAAGAAGGAGAGGAAAAAATAAAGCAACAATTGAATATGACAATATTTAAGCTCAGTTTTCACTATAAAAAATACTAGCATGTTTGTCATGTCCTTAAAGATTAAATTAAGTAATTATAACCTCAAAAATAATCAATGTCTTGACAGTAGCATGTCACACACAAGCCTTTAGGCATCTGAACAATCTCCCTCATTGTCACACTGGAAGGTTCTCCTCATCAGTCACACACTGGGCACCCAAGTGCCAAAAGAGTTGGAGGGAATTTTTTGGTAGAAACACAAACATTCAGCTATTTCACAAGCCTGTAAGTTTACATATCAGCCATGAGGAGGTTCTCAAAGGATGCTGACAGCTTCCAAAGCAACTACAGCTGAAGAGAGACTCATCAGACCCAAGGTGAAATATCCCCTCTGTATTGGGGTTTAAGACTCTTCCAAAGAGCAACAGATTTAGAAAATTCTGCACAACAATAATCAAATTTAAAATAAAAATGCAACAGCTGTGTGGCAAAACTGTGTGGTGAACTTGTCACAACTGATGGAAGGAATTCTGTTCAGCTAAAACAATTGCAACAAGTGCATAGAGGAATCCAACACAACTCAGAAAACAAACATCTGTCAGGATTTTAGGGGACCTGCACAAGTTTCCCTTCCACGCTGGTCACACTGCTTTAGCTAAGTATTTACCACAGAGGTTGAGTTCTTCTTGAAGTTTGTTTCTTTACACAAGGGAGCAGTTACTGAGGAGGTTGAAATGGCAAAAAAAGCATCTTTAAAATGTCCTGTTAGGGGAGGATCATCCTTTGACCTGTGTGCAACGTGGCAATATTATCATTGTTAAATTACGTCTCTCAGATTACACAATGAATGACTTTATTTATTTTTTTTTATTTACTGAAATCATGAAAAACTTCAACCAAATGACATTCATTCAACATTGAGGGTGGTGAAAAAACATCAAGGAATGACTACTAAGAATTACAAATTCTTTTTAACATCTGTGTATTCTAACTTTACATGAATTTAGGATAGACTTTAGAAGACACTGAAACCAGATGCTACAATGACCTACACAAGACAGTAGAGCATTATAATAAGGAATTAAATTAAGATGGCTCACTACTTGACAAATCTCACCAAATTTTTATTTTATTTTTTTCAAATCTAGAATCTTTCTGTAATTGAAAATAATAGCTCAATTAACTGCCTGGATAAAGGTCTGGAATGAAATTGGGTCCAGTAATTTGATTTCTCCACCTACAAACTCAGTTTTGGGGTGAGGTTTGCCTGGTTTTTTCCATAAACTATTTGAATATTTGTACTTAAAGTGAAAAACATGGGGGAGCTACAAATTAACAGTTTGGCACACATTTTAAAAATCATCATGCATTTATATTTAGAAATACTGAGATATGAAACCTAACTGCTCAAAGCAGGGCCACCTGAATGTGGTCACCCAGGGCCACGCCCAGTAGGGGTTGGAATATCTCCAAAGATTGAGACCCTAAAACGTCTGCAAGAGCCTCTTCTGCTGTTTGGCCAACCAGAGTCAGTCAGTCAATTCTTGTGATTAAACACTTGCAGTCTCTGTTGTCTGAAGACTCCCCAGGGTGCTTTGTTCCCCACCATCTGAGTCACTAATGAAGATCTGTAATAGCACTGGCCCCACACTCAGCCCCTGGGGTACAGGACTGGTGACCAGTTCCACTTGTGCCACTGACCACCAGCCTGTAAATCCCAGAAGCTCAGCTAGTTTTAGCCTCACCTTCTGCACAGTAAAAAAAAAAAAAAAAAAAAAAAAAAAAAAAAGACAAATACAATAATTTGGCTTATAAAACAGTATTTGCCTAGGATGTTTAGAAGCCATTGCAGTTGAAATACCAATTAAAGCAGCAAAAATGCAGATGATAAGAAACGAATAAAATATCAAATGCAAATTTAGAACAGATTTATTTCTTTTTTTCTTTCTATACCATCCTGTGCCAAAGCAGGCTTGAAATGAATGACAAACTGATTTTGAATCACATCTGTGATGTGCTTTCAGCCCCAGTAGAGAACAGCTATGAGTTTCCTTCATGCTGAAGAGCAAGAAATTAAAAATCTTTCTTCCTTTTTCAAGAACAGAAAAGAACATTCAACTATGTGGCCTGTATTGCATCAGCCTCATGGTGCTACAGAGCAGTTTCTGCGTTTGCCTCTAGAGTCCCTGAACTCTCAGTGTCTAATTACTTTGAGAAGAGCTTGAAGATGCAAATTCCTTCATAAGAAAAAAGCAGATACACACCTTATTATTATTTTTAAATGAAGGTTATGGACTATTTTCCAACGACTAATAGTATTGTTTAATCATATTACCTTAAAAGAACCTATTGTATTGAGGGATTCCATTTCTTCAGCCTGACAGGGCACCTGCACAGCAGGTTTTGGCCATGTCCTCCCCACTGGTGTATTTCTACTCACAGGATCCTGTGCTATCCACAGACCTCGTCTGATGTGTGTATTGCTAAGAGGAAAGCTGGGGTCCAGTTTCATCTCTGCTTTCCCATTACCAGGCTGGACTTCTGGCCTGAGATTTTCTCTACAGTTAATAAAGAGGGTAATTCAGCTGTTTCAGGTCAAATGAATGGGCTCTTGTGGTGAACTGTTGACCACAGAGAGAAGCTGGACACCCAAGCCAAATTTAGGTGAAACAAATCCTTCCCTCAGAACAGGAAATCATATGTACTCACCAGAAAGATTCAGGAACTCTCTCTTCTGAGTCCTCACCACAAAAATATTATTCTCTTGATTCAATATAAAATTACTTTTAATGAAAAATGTTGAGCCAGACTTCTCCAGCTTCACGAGACAAGCAGGGACTTCCAAGGCCAGCAAATGCACTCTGATTCTCCACAGAATCAACTAGGAATTACACAGAGCCCTCAGTATTGTGCACTGGTTTTATATCCAGGAGCACAGCTGTGAGAACCAGATCTGCCAGACTCAGTGCAGATTCCCATCCCAGGGAATGCCAGTGCTGAGCCATACGTGGTGCTCAGAAGACACAGGCATTGCAAGCCTGGCCCAGACCCACCCAGGTTGGTGGGACAGAACACACCTAATATGCAGCATCAGCATTTCCAGCATCCAGGTCATTACTTATTAGCAACTTCTTAATGAGCTTAATTTTAGTGTCTAGATCATTCAAACTGATATTGTGCCACATGTACACATCAAAATTAGCTTTATATTTGTAATAATTTCAAATGAAAATAAAAAGGAATAAGAAACCACAAGACTTTACATTGATATAAAAGCTTCAGCAAGGAGATATTCAGCAGCAGAGGTATTTACTGAGCACAGTAAAAATTATTTCTTCCTTAACACTAGGTCAGCCTGTTCCTACTGCTTCATCTAAACCAACATACTCAAGGAAATACTGCTGCACCTTTACTGTGGCTGGATTGAGATCTGAGCCAACCTTGCAAGAAAAAGTTATTAAATGACATTAACATAGCAGTGAGATCATACTCTGACAAACAAGAATAATGAGGTAAATTAAGGGCAGATGGATATTGAGGCTTTTCTCTAAATGTCCTTAATTTTGAAGGTTTTAGATATACTGTCTTCTGAACCTCAGTGCAATTATACTTTTTTACTATTTGTGATATTTATAGATTCCATTTATACAAAGTAATGAATAATTTTAATGCAGGTCTAATGGCTCCAACTGCCATTGACACAGATTGTAAAATGAAAAAGGCAGAATACCTTGCTGAGCAAGATGCTGTTCTATATCATTCCTGCCACCCTGACCACTGCAATACAGTGGGTTAATGCCATATTTGGATTCCAATCTCGTCAACACCTCACAGATCCTCCCAGGTGAAGAGGAGCAGGGTTATGCAATTGATCTCCCCTAACCTGCAACATCTGTGTCACTCTGGTCCAGGGTGAGCGGCTGCAGTGCGTGTTTCTTTTTGAGAGAGGTAAGAGATGCCTTGAAGAGGTACTCGATGATGAAAGGTAGGAGACAGGCATAGACCTTGGAAAATGTCAAGGGAGATCACAGTCAAAACTGCCTTCTTCATCCAGAATAAATAACAGCAGTTGTGGATTATGTGGCTGTAATTCTGCGGAGGAGGTCTGGTAACATAAATCACGGCAAAGACAACTTGAGGCTCTTTATAAAGATCAAGGAGGTTATTCATGTTTTTAGCTGATATTCTACTGTTCCCAGGCACAATCCCTGCAGGTATTTCTGTGGCTATCCTGAACCCCCCCTCAGTGCAGTGTTTTTACCCTCACTATTTATTACCTGCTGTCATCCCACGGGTCATTTTTTCGTTTCCATCCTTCTGCACGCTCCTCCCCGATCGCGGATTGCTGCCATCCACCCCATTCCAAATTCCCTGCTTCCATTATCACTTCCCTTGCAGCTGGGGCACATCTGCTCTCAGATCCACTTCACAATTTTTCCTAAGGCTCTGCCTTGCTCTCAGCATTGCTGGAATGCCTGTGCAAGGAAAGCAGCAGCTACAGGAATCTCGCCACCATCTGTGCTTGATTCAGAGCCATTGCAGGCAGCAAGAAATCCTCAGCTTCAACTGCAACCCAAACCCTATTACCATTGTTTTTTCTCTTTCAAACTGCTGTTGAATGACACAAATGAACAAGTTAAACTGCACCAGTACTACCAAAAACAGGTCACCAGCTCTGGATACCTCATTTTTGGCACACTGGGTTTGGTTCAGAGAACAACACTCTCACTGCCTGAAAGTCCTGGAAAAATCAGTGGCAAAGTGTTCAACAGGGGAACTCAGAAAATGAGGAGTCCTGAAGAGAGGCCAATCCAGGTTTGCAGGTTCTGACACGTTTCCTCATTCTGAGTAACCCCAACACTGTTTCTTACCAAGTTGAATGAATGCATAGCACTTTCCTTGGCATTGCTAAATGTGTCAAGATTTGTCTCAATAAAACTTCAATGCCAATGAAAGAAAGGCCGTCACACATATGGGAAAAGTAGAAAAAATCTGAAAAAATATGTCTATTTTCTCTAAATTCCTTCAGCTTTCATTCTCTTACAGACATTTATTCCTCCTCTCGAGAGGTGTTGCTGCAAAAATACAAGGTTAACAATTTTAAATGGAGCTGTGACTTTAATTTTCTATGTCCTTCTGTTTAATATAATGATCCAGACAGGTTTTTTATTGAATTCAAGTAACATAAGGACTTGTCAAGTCCTTCCTGGTTTCAAATGTTCTGTATGGAAATAACTGGTATGTATATTTTTAAAATGGCAAAACCAGCAGAAGTGAACAACAGGCATAAAGATTTCTCTCTCTTTTTAAATATGTATTTCCCAAATGAAGAAAACTGCACAGAGCAATCAAAATGAAACACAAAAATATAGTGATCACTTTGATTTCACTTTCTTTTCTGGTTGAGATAACCCCAAATGCCTTTATCATTGAAAAAAAAACAAAACAAAACAAAACAAAAACCCAACATGTTGAAATCTGTGCTGTTGCTTTCCTTTTTGTTTAAGGAAAGACAGACATTGAAAAGTCTAAACCAGAGACACATTATTATTCAAGAAGCATTATAAGGAATAACCACTTGCATTACTAATATTTATCATTCATGCAAACTATTTAGCATGAGAGACAAAAGCACGTCAAATGTCCATTTCAAAGACACCAGCTCTGGAAAACAAACAGCACAGAGAAAAGGGGAAAAGCCAACCAACAACAACAAAAAAAAAAAAAAAAAAAAAAAAAAAAAAACAAACAAAAAAACAAAACAAAACAAAAAATCCCATAGCAGGGAGGAAAATGAAGGAAATTAAGAACTTAAGTACCTGAGGATGTTGAAGGTTTAGCATGGTTAGATGGTTTTTTTACAGTTTCTTGTTTTCAAATACCTTGAAGAGAATTAAGAATTAACTGAAAGGTTCCATACCATGTGCCATGGTAAAGATTGTATAAAAGCAAAGGGGGAAATGTTGGTATTAAATTAAATTAATGAGTATAAAAGCCCCAGTTCTTTTTTTCTGTCTTTTCTCTGAGCATTTCCATTGATTTCAGTGAGTGTTCTTCACAGGTAGTGACTCCACAATGTGGCTCTAATCACTTCTTTTCAGACTGATTTGAAGGCATTAACATGCATAAATTTCTATTTTGCTCAAGGGATTTGTATGGCCAACACTACTTGTTATTCTTCCAGTCTGTCCCTCTAGTTCTGCTTTTCAGGTCTACTCCAACAGAACACTTGTGTCTTAAAATAACACTAAAATACAGTTATGAAATTCATAACTAAACAGTACTTTAAACCATATTGTTTAATCTATGACTTTTCCTCTGACAAGTGTGGAAACGTGTGCAATATGACAGAAGGTTTGCTATAGTAATTGCATGTTGTGATTGAATGAGAGAGTAACAGAAATAACTGTCTTGCTGAAATTGCTGCAGAAGGTAAGTTGCTCCTGCACAGTTTTAACTCAGGCACCATCTGTTTCCACAGTCCTTTAAATGTTTCTTCAACTAGTTAAGGGATTTGATTGTTGCTCCTATAGGCATTGCCACCTTTTCTCTGACCTTTTGCACACTGTACTTTGGAAAGTGTGTCTCTCCATCCCTTTCTGTCCTTGCTCTACTCACTGGGACTCATTCATCCCCTGCCCACATGTGACAGACCTCCCACTCATGTTTTCTAAATTCTTCCCACATTAGCTAGCAAAGAGGAGATTACATATGGCAAAATGTGTAGGTCCCTTTGTGTATCCAGTAGATGGAGACACAGTGTTTATTTCCCTAAACGTTGACATTATTAAACATCACTTCAAGAATCAAGTAATATTCAGAAATTATTATTATAATCAAGAATTACCTAGTTGCGAAAAAAGAAATATAGCTGAATAATAATCACATTGTAGAGTTGAATTACAATGCTAAATCATTTGCAATATAGCACTGAGTAACACTACATTAAACTTAACAGATTATCAAGACTAATTCTATATTAAAAAAACAAACAGCTGAAGTTATAATGAAAATAAACAACAAAATCTCTTCATCTAAAGCATTGTCCCCCTTACACATCAGAAAAGCTCTACAAGGAAATAACCAATGCAAAAAAACTTATTGTAACACAGCACACAATGACATTTTTACAACCACCTCATAGGTACAGCAACCAAGGTTCCTTCAACTCAAACCTCCAGGTGAAAAAAAAATATTAGGGGATATCACATGAAATCAATGTGTTGCAAATTAAAAATGAATAAAAGGAGATTCTTCTTCACATAAAACAGTAGATGCCATAGAAATGAGAAAAGCTTATGGAAAGTGAAGATCAATAATATCAATTCACCTAAGAAAAAAGCCAAATGAGCAAATTAAAGCATGAAGATGAAAGCTGTGGATCAAGAAGTCCCTATGTGATGTAAAACCAGGGCCAGGGAAGTTTTCTGTCAACTGCCATTAAATGCTCACCCCATCCCTACACTCCCCACTGAGCACCAGCTTTTGGCCAAAGCAAAGGCAGGGCACTAAGGCACACATTTGGTCTGACCCAGCACTCCTCAGTAAACTTTCTGCATAATTATCAAGAATATTATGAACAAACTGGCAAACTATGCAGTTTTGGGTTTTTTTTTTTTTTGTAAGCTAAAATCTGTGAAAACAAAGAATTGCATCAGAATAGCAATTCCAAAAATAGCTAATGACCACAAGCCTCCTCTGCCCTGACCAAGACAGGGTTTTGGAGAGCAAGTCTTCCACCCCATTCTTCTGCAGATGTCCTTTTGAGCAAAGGACATCTCTGTGTGCAAAGATGTGAAGCAAGCAGGGGAGTTTATTTCATGATGTGCTCTTGCTTCTCTGTGGCATGAACAAGAAATGTTATCACACTAGCCAGTGCTAATCATAAAGGTGCCACAGACCCTCCTTAGCCCTGCTGGATTTGCTGCAGCCACCAGGCAGCACTCTCACTCCCTTGAGAAGCCTCACTCTGCCTCTCCTCTCCTTTGTTTCTTCCCAATGTGCTGCTGTAGGAGGCTTTAGGAAATGCACAATGAACAGCTCTCTGAACCCAAAACATAAAACATTACATTGCCTTACCTATATGACAAAAGATGTTTTATGCTCACCTTTCGTATTGAATACAACAAAGTTAATAATATTTAAAATATTTGACAAATCTCTACTTCTGCTGTATTTTTTTTTTTAGTAACTCACTGTTCCATCTGAGAGCAGCATTCTCATTATAGAGCCCCCTAAGAAACATACCATCCCCAGCAACATCTTAAGAGTTGAACATTTGATTTGCCTTTCCAGACAGAACTGTTTTCAAGAAGTCATCCAAAATCACTTTCAGAAAATTTCTCCCCAAGCAGTTACAACTAATTAAGAGTCCATGCATGGGTTAGTCATTTACATGATTCCATTGTGGATTCTGCAATTTTTATCTAAAGTCTTTGAAGTTTATATATAATGTCAGTCATTCTGAGCCATCAGCAAATTACAATCCTCTTTACTGCGCTGCTGGAAACACTGTTAAATATATGGAGCAAACCTGGTTCTGACACCACTCCCCTTAATACTGCTGTTAACCTCTTCCATTGAGAGAACAGCTTTTTTACTCTTTGTACTCATTTCCCATTTGCTAATTGATTTTTAATCCATAACTTCCAAAGGTTATCGATTTCTCCATCCCATCAATCTTGTTTGCTCTATTATTCGGTCAATGAACAACGCTGCTTTATCTTCTCAGAAATACCCAGCAAGGAGGGAGACTGCCACTGCAGCACAAGCCTTCATGGCTTAGCTGGGACCAGAAAAAAAGGAGGAGACTCTCTCTGGAGTGCCCAGACAAGACTTTCATCCTTAGCTCAGTTAAGGGGGCGCACACTGCCCAGGACAGATGGGTAGAGCTGGGCAAAACCAGCAATTCTAAGTACAAGTCAAAGCAAACAGAAAGCAGGGAGGCCAATCCATGTGAGTTTTCAGGCAAATCCTGAGCTGTTCTAATAATAAACCAGGGAGATAGCTGGAACATTACATGTTACTGGGCAGTGCACCCTGACCTTTCTCAGTCCGTGCAATGTCAGCCCTTGCCTTCACTGGCACAGGGAGCACTGTGACAGCAACTCTGGCTTCAGCCCACCCCAGCCAGCTGTGGCCACAGGACAAAAAACACTGGAAAAGGCTTTGGTTTTTCTTCTGGATTATATTTTACAGATGTTGTGACAGTAAGCACTCCTCCAAACTAGTGGCACATTGACTAATGATAAATCAAAATGCTGTGGTTTCAGCTGTAAATGGAATATATTAAGGATGATTTGGCTGATGACCAATATAGTACTACAAGTGTAGCACAAAACTGTCTCATTTCTCTCCTTCAAACCTAGTGTCTAAAAAACTTGACAAATTGTAAGTTGGTGTTCCACTTTGTCAAATCCTAACATTCAGTGGGCTCCTGGTCCTTAAAGCCATTTTAAATATACCAGCAATAAAAAAATCCCAAAAGCTATGACTGATTTGGTCTCTTCAGTTGCTGGGATCAGTCCAGACAACCCACAAATTCCTTATGAACTAAAAAGCAGAAAATTAAAATACACAGATTAAGCTAAACCAACTTTAATACACTTCAGGATTTTGGCTACCACTTCACCTATCATTAACATGGACATGAATGTTTTACCACATTAGAACCAGTATGGCCATAAGTCTAGCATTATGGTATGGAATAAAAAGTGGCAAATCCCATAATGTGACTCAGAGAAAATGAGATGTATGTGATCTGGCAAAAACTGTAGTCCTTTCTCCTCAAGCCCTGAGAGTTTCCAGGACATGGCTATGCCATCACTCAGGATACTAAAGGACACCTCTAATGCATTTGCATTGACAGAAAAGCCTTGTCTGAGAACTGGAAGGAGAAGATGATGGAGGATAGAAGGAGAAAGGCAATGAGGATGCAAGTTTTACTCTAAGAGCACCTCTAAGATCAAAGATTTGGCTGTAACTGCAGACACTGTAAATCATAAATTTATCAGTATCAGGATTTTAATGCAGAACCTCCAAGGACACAGAAGCAGCAAACCTACTTCATAAAATACTAATGCTTCCTTCTCACAAAACAACTTTCCTCACTACATGCAGCTGTGTGGATAAATAGGAGCAGGAGGGAGAAAATCTTAAATGTGAGGGTGGTGATACCCCAGGCAAAGGCTGACAGAGCAGCTGTGGATGCCCCATCCCTGGAAGTGTCCAAGACAGGGCTCAGAACAACCTGGGATGATGTAAGGTGTCCTTGCCCACAGCAGGGGCTTGGAACAAGATGATTTTTGAGGTTTCTTCCAACCCAAACCATTCCACAGTTCTATGATTTTCCTGATTGTTTTAATTCTCAAGAAGTGAATTAAATCAAAGAAGCAATGGCTCAAATCAGTAGTTTCATTATGTTTCCTTATTATCATGAATTTAATATCTTCAAAAGAGACAGATTATGTACAGTTAGCAGACAGCTGTATACAAAAGTGATTTTTTTCCCCTCAATATTTTCTCTTATTTCCAAATGCACTTTAACAATGGAATAATTCAAGTTATATGCAATATCAACCTTTTTCTACTGCATAATAATTCACTTCATAAAGGACTGGAAGGTCCATTCTTTTGTATTTCATGTCAAAAAATTACATTTACTTATGCTGTTCCTAGTTATTAGATACAAAAAGAAACCAGCAAAAAATAAAAAAAAAAATTAAAAATAAATTTTACTCCACAAAAAAAACCAAAACCACCCAACAAAAAACCACCAAACAAACAAAAAACAACAAAACAAACAAACAAACAAAAAGCTGTTAGGTAATACTCTTTGCCACAACCTACATTCTGTTTATCACAATGAAATCCACACTGTCTTAACCCTGAGCCTAGGCTATTAATTATTATGAGAAACAGCATAAATTGATCAAACTTTGCCATCAGAAATTAGAATAAGGCAACTGTTTGTCTTAAAAAAAAACCCAAAACAACAAAAAGCTCTTATTGTACTAGTCAGGAAGGGAAAGTATCCATGTGATAGAGACTGGCAGAACATTCTACACAGACTGTGCTCAGAGTTCAGTGCTGAAAGACAATACAGCACTCAGAGGGGGACCCCACATCCTAAAATGGAATAGGCTGTAGGATGGCATTCCCAATATTTGCCTCTGCTGACATTGAGTCTGCTCTGTTGGAGCCTTGTGTTCAACCTTTGCAATATTGGCTTTAGGCCAATAGAAGAAAGAGTAGAAAGAGTGATCTCCTCAAATAAAAACAGGACACATTGTTATCTGCAATTGTCCCTCTTGTGGGAGTGAAGCCAATCCTATCACACTGCATCTCATGTGGTCTCCTCACTTCCTGATAACACTGAGACCTTTTACTGGTGCTGCCTCTTTGTCAACTTCTTTCTTGCACATAGATATGATTTTCAATCTCACCAACACGTTCAGCTCTCTCCCAAGCAGAATTGAGGAGGAAACAAAGTAATAGGTGGGTTATGCAAACTGTGGGAACATCAGCTTCAGGTAAGCTTTGTTCTACATTCAGTCGAAATTTAAGGACAAACAGCTAATATTTTATTTAAGCATCACAATAAAAAGACCAAACTGGGCAATTGGAAATCCTACAGAAAGAGCACACAGAAGCCATCACCTGAAATACATCCAGCAAAGGGGTCTCACACATCACTTATCTTGTTTCAACTCAGATACAAAAAACTCTGAATCTGACTCGTGGTGTAGTCTTTGGATAGGCTATTTTCTCTCTCATTTCAAGAAAAACATATCCCTGATATACCAGAACAGCAGCAACAGGTTTAGTTGAACCTACCCTAATCAAGGAGCCATTTTTCTGGAGACACATTTTATTTGTTATTATTTCTGGAGCCATTTTATGCAGATACTTCTCCACATTGAAAGAATGGGGAGAAATGCCAACATTTCTCTGTTGGTCTGGGCTGGGATAGAGTTCAATTTCTTCTGGTATGGGACTGTGCTTTGGATTGTTCTGGAAACCACGTTGATGACACAGGGATATTTTAGTTGTTGCTGGGCAGTGCTAACACAGAGCCAGGGCCTTTGCAAAGCTGTAAATGAATTACTTGTTTTGCTTGCCATGTGTGCATAGCTTTCAATTTCCCTATTTAATTATTATTTAATAATTTATTATCAAGTAATTAATTATTATTCCTTATTAAATTCCCCATGGGTTTTTTCACTGTACTCTCCTGATTCTTTCTCCCAGCCCACTGGTGAGGGAGCAGCTATACTCTTAGTAGCTGAGTGACAACTTTCAAGGACAGAAATATTACAAATATGCCACTCAAATGAACCTATCTGCAGCATACCATGGTATGAGATTTTATTTGCCCTGTAAAACCTGTGAGCCCTAGGAAGGCTGCTGCATATTGACTAAGCCAGTTTCTCCACCAAGGAATTATTTACATATAAACAGACTCTGCCATAAAAGCATGCCATGACATTAAAGGTGAGGGAGGAGTGGGAGAAACAAGTGTTATCAAGACCACTTCCAAACAAAAGTGGTTTTGAACCTCCCAAGGTATTTCCTGTGGCAAACAAAACAATTTTTATTCAGCCACCTCAATGTCCTGTACACTTCTGGAAAGATATCCACACTGAGGTACCTGGCATATACTGAATATACTCTGTATATAAAAATAAGTTTAAAAGTGCTTTTTAGGGCTGGCAATGCATTCCAAAGTCACAAAAATCTAGAATTAAGACTGCTGCACTGTTCTTCATATATTTACTCTGCCTCAAAGATATTTGTTTCAGTTTCATGCATTTCCTCCTGCTGAGCTCTAACTTGTTTCATTTATAAAAGCACAATTCATGTTATTAGGATGAACTAGATCAATCTAAGCATCTTCTGAAGGGAGTGTGTCAAGCTTCCTGGGCCTTCTCCAAAGTATTCCTACAGCCACAAAACACAATCCAGAAAAGGATTTGTGAATATCTGAATACATCAGTGGCATAAAAATTACTTTGTAAACTAGTTTGCTAGTAAAGTAAAATTTACTGTGATGGGCTCATGACCGTGTTCCTGCTGAAGGAGACAGAACCTCACATACAAAGTTTCTGTTGGCTTGGAGCTGGCTACACTGTAGCAGACAAATTTTAATTCAGAAAAAAAAAAAAAATAGTGATATGCAGATATGTAACACCAAATATGACAAGGTTTTAGAAATTGAAGCAGTGCAATGATTTTATGCCAGACCAGTACAGTTTAGCAACTTGGCTGTGGCACCTTTCTGCAGTATTAAGAGCCCCAGAACACATTTACTATATAATCAAACCATAGTTGAAAATGAAATAACTTCATTTCCTAGTGTATTCATAAAAAAAGTGAAATGAAAAATAATGTGAAATGAAAAAAAAAAAAAAAATCAGTATCAGAGCTGGAAGCGTAGCTGCCTGATGCACTGGGGGTGTTTTTTGCTCGTTTTTTGGGTTTTTCACTAGAAATTTGCAGCTGGAGTGCAAATCTGGGCATTCCTTTTAATTGCTGATGAACTCCCCCTGAACCCAGCTTTAAGTTAGATCAGCAGAAGGAATTCTGGAAGCAGCACACAGCCACCCCTGAGTTTGTCTGGCTCAGAGAACAAGCCTGCAGCACATCGTGTGCCTGCCCTGCTCCACCCAGAACAGTGGATCCCGTCTGTCCCAGCCCAGACAACCCCTCTGCTCCCAGCAGTGCTGAAATGGAATCTGAGCCTGTGCAGCAGCAGCAAAGCACAGCAAACATGCTTCCTGCCAAACCCCAGGGTTTATTTCAGGCTCACAGTGAGCACTGGGCCAGCAGCACGTGGGGATATGGAAGTGGCTGCATCCTACAGACTGAGGTGTTCAGGCAGCCCTCAAACCACAGAAACACCACTCTCAGCCCTGCTAGGCATCCCTCACACAGCTGCCTCCCAGCAGCAGTCTGACCATTTTCAACTCTTGAAAGAAATTATGTCCTGCTGCATCTTCGGCAGCAGCCTGAGCAAGGTGGACTGGAAGTCTGCTACTTCTGGAGACTTCAAACACCAGCAAACTAGTTGATCAGACACATCTTCCACAGTGCCTGCAAAGCTCTGTAATTTTCCTGGGTTTTTCTAGTAGTAAAATGGTCTCCATCAGCTGCTCATTAATAAACACTGGTCACATTATCTGCCTTCCTATAATAACAGAGCAATACAAGCAAGCCTCATGGTGAGAATTGCTTTTGGACAGAGCATCAAAGAAAACATTCAGCCACTTAAAAAAACCAAACCAAACAACCAAAAATCCTCAAACAAATAAAAGGCAAAAATCTTTTCATCTTAGCAAAATACAGAGGTGAGAAACTTTAGAATTATTTTACATTTTGGTGCACTCCTAAATTCAGAATTAACTTGCTTCTGTTACCCTGATCTTGATTAAATATTCCATTTTACCTCTTGAAGCAATGACATCTTTTGGTTGGAGACAAGTAAAACTAGAAGTCATCCTACTGGAATCTAATTACCCCAGCTGGATTATGTTTTATCAAACAGATGCTTGCAGATTTCCTCCTTCACTGTTTCTTTCTGGAAAAAACCTCTAATATCTTTTTGGAAGTTTCCCATGCTAGCTGCACTTTGCTAATCAAACTTCATGCAGAAATAATCTTGTGTGCTTCAGCTCTAAGAGTTTTCTGGATTTATGTATTTTAGAAATATATCAAAGCTCTCTGGGAAGATTTTCTAGTCAGTCCTTGCTTTCCTGCCCTCATAGCACAGCTCAAGGCTGGGGTTTCATAGAGTCATTTTCATTATGTAATAAATTTACCAACATGAATCAGGTACATCATTAACATAATGCTTACAAAAAACATCACACATTAAAACCCAGTTTCCCTAACAAAGCAGAAACACAGAGCCTCAGGCAGCTCCTCAGCTCAGCAGCCCTTTGCCTGTGGAGTCATCCAGGGCTGGAAGGTTGAGCTGAAGGACTGGCTCCCACCCCAGAGCTCCTGTCCTGGGGAAACAGCCAGAGGCTGGGCCAAGGACTAAAAGGTGACATGGCCACAGAGCACGGTGACTTCTGCTGGAGAAATAACTATTACAAGTTCTAATAGCAGCCCCAATGCTGCTCTGAGAAACCCTCCAGCAAAAAACATCCCTCCTGTCTATTTTAGTTTTGGCCACATCCAAAGGTTGTTTTTGTTGTTTTTCCAGATCTCCTCACTGAGCACATTCCAGCTACCACCAGTACATCACCTCTTGCCTTTACCAATGGCACTTCATTCACTTTGGCAACACAGAGTATATACCAGGTTTCAGGAAAAGTGTCTGCAGCTTGAAGCTTACCTGCAAAATCTCTTTCACCTCTCTGGTTCTGAACCCTTATGCTGCAAAGCTTTCCCTCTCTATCCTGAAAGGCATTAAGCAATTCTTCCAGGCTTTTCTGGATCTTGTCTGCAACACTGAATATCATCAGTGTTCCAGAGACACCAAACTCCAGTTATTCCTTCTCCTCCTTGCAGATGTTGTGGCCAGGTGGCCAATAAAGGAGCTCTCTCCAGTTTGAGATGTGGGATCAGGACACTGTCACATCATGGCCAGCATTCCCCTTGCAAGGCAGGTACACCACAGCTAGTTGATACACCAAAGCTGAAACTGATGAATTGCTGACTGGTCCACAGCAAAAAACATAAGAAAGATCCCAGTAAAAACAAGCTGAGAAAAACTTGGCAAAATTATTATTTATCTCCCACTGTTCTCTTGTCTTTGAGTTCAGCCAGGATGGGCTGCCTAAGGCCTGAGAGTATTGCATTTTCCTCATCTGATCTATTATTCATGAGTTCGACTATAAAGACAGGCATAAAGATCACTAATCTTCTATCAGCAGCTGAAGTTTACAGGCTCCATATCCATCAACACCCTCCAGCTTCAGCCATTAAAGCAAAATACCTCAGAAAAACTAACAATGAACAGGGTAAAATGGGAATAGCTCCAAAATGTTGACATTCCTCCCAAAATATTTCCCATTATCTTGAGCTACAGACACAGTGGTTTCACCAGACGCATCTTTATAATCTGCCTGCTGTATGGCAAAACTTCACAGATAATATCCATCTAAAAATTACAATGGTAATCTGAAAACCCTGCAGTTTTAATTGTGCAATGCACTATTATCATTATCTATATAGAGTCACCATCCCAAAAGGGATGTGCTTTCTGCTGGGGAGTGGAAAGGGGAAGGGGATTGACGTCAGCTGCCCTACAACTCTCTGCACTCCTGAATTATCATTTTTTACCCTTGGGGAAAAATTGAATTCCGCTACTGAATAAATTTAGCACAGAGTCAACTTAATGATCACATTAGTCCCTGTCTGTTCTCCCTATGCCCATTCACTATTTAATTAACCTATTTCTGTAGCTTACTTCCTGGAGCTATTTTTAAGTAGTTTAATCTAAGTCATCCCTTCTCTGAAGATGGTTACATGAGTTACCTTTCTTCTACCAACTGTGCCATTGCCATTCCAGTGCTAGCAGGAACATGGTTATGCCAAACCCTGCTCTGACTTAATTTGTCAGTATATCACTGCCCAAAGTCTATGAGATTTTTTTTTTTTTTTTTCTGGTTAATTCCTGGGACAAGAGAAATCATTCCTGCTACTTTAGCAACTTGCTACAAGATGGATTTTCTTCGGTCAGATCAATAATTCAATCATGATCACGGGCCGATTTAATCACAGAGGGGTGGAAAAAGAACCTATACATCATTTTCCTGGAAGCAAGACCCACACACCAGAGATCTTATGACAAAGGCTTCGTGTGCCAGCCCACACAGACTGCAGCTGTAGCAGCCAGAGGGGTGTCTGGTGCTGAATGCACTGACAGAAAACCCTCATTATCCACACTGGGGAAGTGACGTGCACACTCCTTTTGTCTGCTGAGGGTGCAGGGTGGACATGACTAACAACCAGAGTTGTTATTGTGCTTTGTTTGCCTCAGTGCACAGCTAACAGCAAAGCTGAAAAAACAGGCAGCTAAGAAACATACCAAAATAATTACTAGGGCAGGAGTCCAGACAAAGCTTAAAAATGTATAGAATTGCCATTTGGAGCCTGGGATTTGCCTAAACTGTTTGGAAAGGGAACCTAAAAAAAGAGACATTACCTTCCCCTTGATCCATAGAGAGACTGGGCATCTTTTGGAAGGAATTTATAACTGCTAGGGTAATATTTTGAGTGATTATGATACTGGCTGTCAAGATGTCTTTAGCTGCAGCAGATTGCTGTAGACTGTTCTTTGCTGCATGCATATCTTAGATTTTTATCTGGGAAAAAAAAAAAAAAAACCTGTTTTGTTCTGTATGCTTATTGCAATTTTGACCAATCTGCTGGCAAATCAGCCTTTCCAGCCTCATTTTCTGCTTATTGAAAACACGTCAAACAATTCCTTATACCTCTAATGGGTAAGAGATGATGGCTAAGGCTTTCAAGGTCCTTTTCCAAAATATTCAATCTATGTTTCAGTGAAAAAGTAAGTCCTTGGGACTTGGAGGAAGGGGGAGGGGCTGGCAGGAGATCTTGGCTGTCTCTATTATTTTAATAGAGTCAGCTGAAGTCCCTTAGAAGTTAAGAGGAAAATAAAATGTACTCTTTGTAGTGGTGAATCTTTAATCTCTGTGCTCTTCCAGCATGTAGTTTGAAGTAAGAAGCAGAAAATGAAGGACTGTCTTTAAAGACTTAAAGAGTTTTCAAAAGTTTACAGGTAAGAGTCAGAAACATGATTAATAAATGTGAAAAAGAAATAACAGAGGAGGACAACAATAATAAAAAGACTAAATAGTGGAAGAGATTACTAATGATTACAAAGCCAGATCTGTAACTGGATGCCTTCAAATTAACTCAGCACACACATCAAACATTCCTTTTCTAGCCTTCATCTTGTGAAAACATTTCTCTTCTGAAATGTTCCTATATAATACATGATTGTTAATAGAATAATTGGGTTTTCATATTATATGCATAATGTATCATTACTAATAATAGAGCTAATTTTTCTTTCTTTTGATGTTATGCATCAAATAAACAAAAAACCAGTTTCAGTAAACCTTGCTGTGACTAAATTTATCCTTATACCACTACCCATTATTAAGGAAATGATATAAATAGCTAAAATAACAATTATTTATTATATTGAAATAGTACATAATGCACATTTACTAAAATAGTGTGTATAAAACTATGCTTCTAATATAGCACTATTTTCACCTTATGTGTATTTTTAACAACACTGGACATCTGCAGAATATAGAATTTCACAACAAACATCAAGTAAGGGTATCAGATACAAGGTTTCCTTTAAATATTTGCAATGTTTTGGTCAATAATAACACAAAAATTCAATATGAGGTAAAAGTAGCATAAATAACTAAAATGGTCAGCAGCTTACTCAGGCTGGGCTGTTTAGAGGAGAAAAACAAGAGTGTGCACACGATAAACATCCTTTTTTTTGTACCAACTTCAACTTCCACTGTTTTGCCAGGACTGTTTACATGCCACTCTGATCCATCTTAGGAGACAACATATTCACTAATATCTACAATGGATACAGGATTTTTTTATGCTATTAATATACTTAGCAACTGGAAAATGCAAGAAGTTGTGCCCCAGCTGGAGAGCTTTTCTGGATAACTACTTTTTTACAAGTGAGCAGTGGAACATGTGGGTGGCTGTGACTTTTCTGGTGTCTGACTGCACCAAGAATGCTCTGCAGCAGAAAATGCCCTTATTAATGCAAGATCTGCCAGGAGGTGTGAGCACAGTTACTATTTTGATGGCCTAAAATCAGGTCTTCAAAAGGATGCCTGTAAGTAGGAAGGAAAGTAGATGCAAAGCAAAAGCCAAAACCAATAGTGAAAAATGAAAGGAAATTCTGAACTTTGCAGTCTTAAATTTCATGTCACCTTACCAAGAGTATTGTTTCATTACCATCTCACCTCTCCAAAAAATTTCATACCAAATTTGATAAAGACAATATTCTCTTTTTTCATCATATCATACAAATCTATGAGACTAGTTAAAGAAAATTAAACAGCACCTAGCTTAGGAGCACAGTTGTTCTCCAATTCTTGTTCTGAATACCTTTCTCTTTTAAACTTCTATTTCTTCCTGATAACAGCCTTAAAATACTGTAAATATCTTGTAAAATCCCTGTTGAGCTGTAAGATTACCTTTCAGCTCTGCTGCCAGGTGATATGCTAACATCAGCCAGCAGTAAGCTTTCCTGACCTTGAAGGGACAAGCTGCTGCAATGAAGTGAAAGACTGTATTTCAACAGAACTGCAAAAACAACTCCAAATCTTCATTTTCCCTGTCCTCAGACCAGATCTGAGGTGTTGCCTCAATGAAATTTGGAAATTACATGTCAAAAGAACTTAGCAAAGTCCAACATAAAGACAAATTTCTCTTTTGTAGGAGCTGGCAGAGAAAAGATACAGAGTCTGAAGTGTCCACACGAGTACTGCATTCAGCATCCCAAAAATCAGTTCACAACTACTTGTTGCTCAGATGCTCCAACTCTTCTAGAGGGACTTTTGGAAGCAGATCTTTAGAAAGAGGGAGGGGGAATCCTGAAAACCAGTGGCTGGGGGTCCAACTGAGAACTGCAGCAAATAAAGAAATCTGTCATTGCATATTAATGGTGATCAAAATCCTCCAAATTCAGGGTCAGACTGCAGACTGTTGTCATGCATCCATCAACCCAGCCTGGGTAGGTAAATGAGATTAGTGCCAAGTTTGTCATGCCAAAGCTGTCACCTTGTTGGGTGCTAGCTCTTAGGAGGCAATTTAAGGGATTGCTGGGACTATTGACTGTTGACTGGAAACACTGATTTTTGTCTGTGGGGCACAAGATGCCAGACACATCATCATCTGCTCCTTACTCAAAATGAACTCACTCTGTTCCTACTGCTGGCATCTCCTTTTTTGTTCAGACTGTTGAAAAAGGTACAGAGAGAAGGGCAAGCCTGCACATCCTTACCTGACACCACGTGTCTCTGCCATGTACAGGCAGTGCTGGTTTTCCTTCCTCTTGGCAACATCCAGGGCTCTGTTTTACTTTGTTTATTGCTCACTGCAAAATGCCTGCAGGTACCTGACCTGATTATTATGCTTTGTTTTATGGAATTAAGCAAAACATGCTGCCATGTGAAGAGCTGGATTAGTACCACAGTTCTGCACAATAACCTGACAAGAAAGGACCAGGCTGCCTGCAATCCCTGAGGCTCCTCCTTGCAGAGCTCCACAGAGCTGCTCTGCCACACCACAGTTCAGCATGCACATGGGATGCCAAAATACTTGAGATACTTTGGGCACTGATCCATATAGCATCCAGTGAAGTTTTAAGGAGAAGCCCATAGCTGCTGAAGTAACCACACATTTGAATTTCTTCCTTTTTCCCTGCCCTCAAGGCAAATTACATTTATAAAGTTTACAGCAGTCCCAACCCAGAAATAACCATTGTAATAATGTATTCTGACCATACTGCAACACATTCATAGTACTTTGGTGAGGAATATTTATTATGTAGTATATAACTGAAGTTGACCAAAAGATATTTCTGGAAAGATATTGCATTTTACTTTAAAAACTTCACTGGACAGAGCTTAGAGAAACCAAAAACTTAATTTCAAAACAAAACCAAACCAAACCCATGTTTGGCAGGAAACCATCCAAGTTCATTTTATACTATTTCCCTCTCTGCTTTCCTACCTCCATGTCCCAGGCTCCTCTCCCTACCCACCAGTTTTGTTCTACTAGTTCCAGTTGTTCTAACAATTACAGTGTCAGACATTTGGCATAAAAGCCCACAACTGGACAGTTGAACAAGCATCAATTTCATTTCACAGGTTTTCTTGGTTTCAGGCTTGTTTTTAAAGAAGAATTGAAGACAACATCCAGATTTCTCCATCCTGCTGCCTCTAGTGATTCTGACTCCTGTAATGAATGTGGGCTTAGTCTACAAAAATTTATCAAAACAGTTTGCAATCTATATGTTAACCAATTTGCCCCATCATCTGAAAGAACCAGCTCAGACTAGGATGATATTGTGCCTTTATGACAAGAGTTTTGCTGCTAACTTTAAGATGGCAGATTGTACCTCTTGTTCTCATTTTTCCCCAGCTTCCCCAGGGGAAAATGCAAAGCCATGTAAAATTTCAGACAACTGTCTTATGTAGACAGCTAAAGGAGAGACAGAGGGAACACAGATGTGATATAGAAAACCAAAATTCAGCCTCAGTAATGCAGGAGCAAACACAGTCCTTAAATTTAAAAACAGGTAGGTGACATGTAAGGATTTCCAGTACTCTCTATTAATTTGAAAACTTTGAAAACCTTAAAACTCACTCTGGTTACATAAAAATCATGAAAAACAAAGTCTGTCCACAGAATGCAAGCATGACCCACGCACTGAATCACGAGGAGCATTCATCACAGGACAAAACAAAATTAGGGTGCCTTTTATTCTCTTTGAATGAGACTTCACTCCACCAATAGTCCTTCCAATGTCCTAAAGAGGGACAGTGATGAAATCAGCACCCCAAATGGTATGTAAAGCATTGAATTCCCAGTCTGAATAGCTCACTACATACATTGTCTATTCTTTAGCATAATTGCCACAGGATTTCTCTGCAAGAAGCCTTTAGAAAGCTTACCAACTTTGACCAATACATTAGCTACAGTTTCAATTACCCTGTTAATGTGAAACGTTTTTCAGCATGCAGCTTCACAGAAACGAGTTAGCAATACTATTACCTTCACACTTAGTGGGTGAAGGATTGACAAAGATTAAGATTCAAGCAGAGAAGTGCTTAGCTGACTTATGCAGGTATTAATCACAAGCACATAATTATGCCAAATGGAAAAGAAAGGGAAAAACACCCTCGCAAAAGTAATGAAAATGCTGAATCTTAAAACCAATCCCATAATGGCTAGTAAGGCACAAGATTTAGTATTTGTAAGCAATGCTGGCATACAAATGAAACACACTGAAAAGGCCCAATAGAGAGTGCAGCTGGGAATGTTGGGAAAGTGCACTCCATTAATTCATGCAAATTTAAGAAATCATTAAATATTACTTTGTTTGCCAAAATCAACATATAACAAATTGCCATGTTAGCCAGCAATGCAGTGAGGAAAAAAACATGGTAACCACTGCAACCCAAGACTCACTGCTCTCCAAAAAGTGAATGCTCCTTTAGAACATACCTTATTTGCTCTCCATATTTGAAATGCAAATGCTTTTTATCAGCTACATTGGTCTCATAATAAGTCTTTTGAAATGGCTATATTTACTGTGGAAACTGAAAACTGAATTCTAACAGAAGTTTCTGTTGCTATTTTTTCTTCCTTTGTTGAGAAACAACACAAGCTCTGATTGTGAAAATTACTTAAATTCCTGCACTATGGCCCACCCCTGAACAAAGCATTAAGGTCCTTACCTGTTTTGCTAAACTGCAATGAAGTTAAGCACATATTTAAGTCCTTTGCAGAGTCTGAATACAGCATTTTGCTAAGCCAAACTGCACAAGACTGTATACACTGCCAAGCTTGTACAAGCTGGCCTAAAAATCTTTGTTCACGTGCCAGAAGGTCTGCCACAGCATGAGCCTTAGACACTTACTTGGAAAACTTCATGCACCAAAGCCTAGGTCTTGCTGGCTGCAGGAGGTCTTTGCTCTGTCCAAAGTAAACAGGAACAGAAGTTTGAAAAGAAGTCAGCAGCCTGCAGTTTGCTCATAGTGAATCACAGGGTGTAAGAACCTCTTCAAGGGAGGTGTGACACCAGAAGCCCAGAGCACATCCAGCTCAGGAGAGCTTCATTCCATCCCCCATTCTGCCTGGACATGGCACCTGTCCTGCTGCCATCATGTGGTCTCTAGGTGGGACATATCCCTTGAGCTCCTGCTTTAATGTAAAGGGATGAAGCACCAAGTAGAACACATCCCTAGGGTTTCTTGCTGCACAGAATCAACTCCTAAAACCTGCTGTGAAACACCTCCTTCTCTAAGGGATGTTTTGGACTCATGATGCCACCAGAAGAAAACATCTGGCATCTAAAGTTGGGAGAATAGCATTATGAAAGATAAGGGAGGACTGAACTCCCTTCACCACAAAAGCAAAAGCATTCCAGTCTCTGGCCTGCTGGGATGCCTCAGTTTCCAGAGCAGCCCACCTTCTGCAGCACACCCTGGCTGGATGATGCCACTCATCTCCCATCTTCTGTTCTTACTTATCCCTCTACATCCACATCCCTTTTTACTCCAATTTCCCAGCTCACTTGCCTGCAAAAAGGAACAGTTCACCTACAGTTCAGTCTACTCTCTTGTAAATTAACACAACTCTGAGCTGCACTGTATCTCAGTAAACCCAAGCCCTGCATGCTGAGCCCAGCCAGCTGGGGGGACAGACAGACCTCTCAGCAAAGAGGGCCACCCACCAAACCATCCAACCCCCTCTTCATGGGCCTGCAAGGACACAGATTGTTTTCTTGGAGAGTTTCCATCAAGGTCTCCTCAGCTCAGATCACTAAGTGACTGCTTTGCACCCCACTGCAGGACACACACTGTACAGGGAAGTACTGTGCATTCATAGGAGGCAGAAATCAAACAGAATTGTATTCCTTTGAAAAAAAATAAAAATAAAAAAAACTTCCTGTCAGAGAAACAGTTTCAAAATGTCTTCAATGCACTTCTCCTGTCTGCAGCTCTTTTGTTTTTGCATTTTTTTAATTGGACTTTCCAGATAATTTGGATGCCAGCACAAATTATTTGGCAAAGGCTGGACTACTGGCAGGTGGGCTGCTACTCTGGCAATTTCCAGCTGGACCAAAAAAAAAAAAAAAAAAAAAAAAAAATTAAACCAATCTACAAAATAGCCAAACAGATTACTCATTGGCTGGTGAGCCACATCCCCTTGAGGCTGTTGATCAGGCTCCATCCCTGGCTGCCAGCCTGCTGGAGGACAGATGGAAGAATTGGCTTTGGAAACGCTTCCCTCGCCCACAGCTCAGCAGGAGAAGGGATTCCAAGGCTGCTGGAGAATATTTCCTTGGTAACTCATCTTCTACTTATCAGAGCCTTGCCACTGCAGAAGCAATATTTCTTTTCCTTAAGCGAGACCTACAGGAAATTATTAGCAATTTTCAGTATTTCTTTCAGATCAGTTACTCCTTGCTGAACACTGAGCAAAGTTATGGAAATTATTTTCTTGCTCAAAGGTTTTGTTTTCACTGCAACACAACTGGAGACATTAAAGATAAAAACTTTGCAGCTGTTATTTTGTGGGCTCAACTTCTTCATTTCCAAATATCATGTCACTCTCTTTTGCTAGTTTTGACAAGGTCCTACCTGTGTTTATATTGAATTTGCAGTGTTTATATCTTACACACTACCTGTGTAACCCTGCAATAAACAATATAAACTAAATCAGGTCTATATTACATCATAATGAATCAATGGATTTAAATGTAACTTTACTCCTTAGTTCTGTGAATATACTGAGAAAACATGGGAGGGTTGTTCCCATCACAAAATTTTGTATACAAAAGTACTGGTATCAAATTGTGTGCACTCTGCAGGTACCTGGGAATGCAGCAAATCCAATGCCTTGTTATGACATGACCCTGATGTTATGATTTGGAAATTACTATGATGTATCAACACAGAGACTAATCAGTATTTTCCAATTTTTAGAAAGCCTGAAAATTTAAGCAGTAAGTGAAAAAAAGTTTGGAATGGTGACAATTAATGCAAATAAAAACCATTCAAATGAAATATGTGCAGATACCTGAATACCCCAAGCACTAGAAGCAAAATCTCTCAGATTTCATTAACTATATGTGATGATGTTTCTTCACTTGATTTGTATTCATAGAATTACAGAATGGTTTGGATTGGAAGATTACCTTGTTCCAACCCCCTGCTGTGGGCATGGACATCTTACACTAGACCAGGTACTCCAAGCCCCATCCAGCCTGGCTTGTAATATTTCTAGGGATGGGGCATCCCACAGCTTCTCTGGGGAACCTGTTCCAGGGCCTCACCACACTCACAATAAAGAATTTCTTCCTAATATCCCATCTAACCCTGTCCTCTATCATTTTAAAGCCATCTCCTCTTGTTCTTCACCACATGCTCTTGCCTAAAATCCTTCTCCAGCTGTCTTGGAGCCCCTTTAGGTACTGGAAGGTGCTGAAGTTTCCCTGGAGCCCTCTATTCTCTAGGCTGAACAAGGCTGTATTGTTCCACTTCTTTCTTAGCACTCCTTTCTTACACAAACAAGCATTTGTTTTTAATTTTCCAGTTTAGTGAATTCTCCCAACAACCTCCTGCTCTCTCTCACCTCCATCAGCTTGACTCTCATCTGCTCTCTGATGGTGTCCCATGAATGCAGTGATCAGCACACAGGGAGTGTTAATGCAGGTCAGAATTCCCTCTCCAGCCCCTTTTGTTCCAGTTAACTGTCATGCCTGATCTCTGTGCAGAGCCAAGGGTGTTACATTAATCAGCTGTCAGAATATCTCTAGCTTCTTAAATTCTACTCTGCTCTACTCAGACCTGCTCTGAGCTGGCAGGTGGATTAGATGGCAGCTGGGGGTCCCTCAAAAGCAGTGAGGCTCTGCAAGCTGCTCAGCTTGTGGTCTGACAGTGGGACATGCCAGGGTACAGCCAGCAAAACAGCAGGACACACTCCAGAGCCTGGGCTGGCAGCAACACCAGGGTAAGGTCAGCTTGCAACTTCACTTTCCCTCTCCCAGCAGCTATTTAACCCTTGCTGTAATCAAATCAACCCATTGGGCCTTCACTCACAAATCCTGATGGCAGAGATGTCTAGGAGAGGGGACAGGTGGGGAGACCCTGGATCCCTCAGGAATTGGTGTGACTCTTCTTAGTAAGGGACAAAGGGGCAGAACCCATGGTGCCACCACTCCACACATGTTGTGTGGCTCTCCTGAGCACCAGGCTCTGCAGGAAGCACCTCAAAAGCTTCCCAGGAGCTGCCAGGACTGATAGGACCAAGTGAGTGAGGAGCAGCTCCCCTACTCAGATATCAGACTGGTGCCCTCTGGCAAAGAGCTGGGGAAAGGATGTTTGGAGGTCCAGAAACAGTCACATTTTGGAGAAATTTGTCCCTGCTAAAGTAGAAGGACAGTCCCTAGCAAAAGGGAAAACACTCTGATTTCTTGGTTAGCATTGGCATGGCAGAAGAAAACAAGCAAACCTACCAGATATTGCTGAGGCAGTGGTATTGAAACACAGGATAGTTCATGTCTTCAAATGGCAAGTAGAAGTGGGAAGAATCAGGGGACTCTCATAACCACAAAGGTGAATAACAACACAAAACTCCCAATAAAGGCATTTTATACTACAGCCAAAACTAAACCCAGGCTGTAATTAGTCTTTGGGGAAGGTACCCAGAAAAAAGAAAATTAAAACACTTTTTCAATCATTTTCATTAGGAAAGGCAACATCAGGACCAGATAAGGATATTTCTAATATTATTTTTAGCCAAAAAGAAACAATTGTAAGTTGTAGATGGAAGGGAAAAATGAAAATTGCTTAAAAATGTTAAGGGAGTGCAACAAGAGACCAAATGATGAGGATGAGAAGACCTGGAGTTCATGCTGAAGCAGGAGGTCAAGCGACAAAATCATTAATCCCCTGCTTAATATTTTTAAAGGCTCAAAGCCACCATAAAGAGATGGTCCATAATTTGATCTCTTTTAAGTGGCATCCACACTGAGCTCACACTCTGGTTCTCCTGCTCCTTGCAATTTTCCTCCAGCACCCACATTTGACTCAAGTCATTGCAGCAAATCTATGGCAAGCTGTGGAGAGTATTTTTGGCACACAATGCAAGCTGTAGGTGCTTGGCAGGCACAGCCGACAGTTGCACTGATTGCTTTGGTGCTGCCTGTGTCACTTAGCAAAGTCCGTGACAGATTTGGCCGAGCTGCCGCATCCTCCCGATGCCGCGCCAGCCCCTCAATCCTGACAGCAGCAAACTCCAACCCAACGTGCCAGACACAGTGCAGCACCTTGGAGTTACACACAGTGTGCTGCTGCTACTGAGCACGAACCTGCTCCCCCATAAGCCAGAAGAGAATGGCAATTCTTGGTGTGCCACACCACTGAAACGCTGAAAATGAAGTGGTGGAGGAAAAGCAGAGAAGAGCCAGGGATGAAATGGGGCTGTTGTTGTGAAGCTCCTTTAAAATAACTTGTATACCATAAATAATAGAGAATCAAGCTGGTTTAGCAGCAGCCTGCTGTTACTGCTGATTAGGAAGCTGGAAATCTGTCTGTTAAGTCTGCCCTTTTCTGTTCCACATACCAAAGGTCTTTCCCCTCCATTTTTAAAGCTTTTAAGTTTTCCAGGTTAGCCTTCACCTTTACTGCATCACTGCTCAAATGCAGTACAGGCAGGACAAACAGCTGTAAAATAAGAACCCCAAACCTCACCAAAAGTGTTCCATATATCATTTCCCCTCATTTTTATAGGGTTTAAAAAGGCCCAGAGAAGCATTACACCATCAAGTGCTGAGATACACTCAGGGCAGCAGAGCTCAAGAATAGGGTCTTTCATCATTTTAACACCTATAATGAGAACAAAACATAGCTGGACATCATGGGCTTGACTCTTGGAAAAGACATGCAAAGGATATTGTAGAATTTAATAGTGGCAAGTTGGGGTAAGCAAAAATGTCAAATTCAAAAAGAAAATACAAGATTTATGCTCATACTAATGCACAGCAGCATTCCAAGACGGCTCAGTATGTACCATAAATCAAACTGAGCTGTAAGAAAGTCACAGTGAAGCTAGACAGGATAGGTGTTTTATAGTATAAAGTAATTACAGCAAGTGACTAACTGTAGTTCTTTCTTTTACTAACAGTAACAGAAATTCTATACACTCTTCAACCTTCTTTTATTTTCTCTTGCCAATAGTAATCACTTTATAATGCACTGTTCACAAGAAAGATACCACTTAAAAAGAAAAACCTATGTAACTACAGGCCCACCATTTATTCTACAATCTAGAAAATACATGTGATATTGCTGTTTCTTGTGGGTTCATGGAAAGTGATACCATGCAGTAGGAGTTTGTAGGTTTTGAACCTCAAAAGTAGCAAACAAAATGTAATGCAGGGAACTGGCAGAACGGTGTGCTTGAATTGAAGTGAATAAAGCACAAGCATTCTCCTGCCTTAGAGATCAGCCTGCAAGTGACTCCTGCTGCTGATCTTGATTTGCAGGCATGACATAAGCTGCATGCCAGACCAGGAATCACTCTCCCTGCTCCAGCCTGGCATGACCCCTCTCTGATGGCTATCCTGCTGGACAGCAAAGGAGGCACTCACAGAGAGGAAGGCACGCAAACCACAAAATGATGCAAGAATAAAACACACGAGAAATACTTACTAGGAATTTCCAGTCCCTCTCAGAGATCAAAGTGTCACTGAATGAAATTGAAAAAACTTGGTGCTTGTTTGGTTTTTACACAGCAAATAAAGCAGCAGACAAAAATACCAACTAATAAATTTGAATGCATCATAAGCATTCCAGAAGAGATGCAATGCCTTGCACGAGAGTTGAAGCTAGACCTACTAAAAGTAGGTCAGGGCAGGATATGCCTTAACTTTGTGCCACAGGCTTCTTAACTTGATTTTCTGAAGCAGCTGGGGGACAGCAGACCTGGAATTGGATGGACTCCCCCTCTGCTCTGTGAGGGTGACTCCTACCCAGCCCCAGCCAGCAGCTATGAGCAACCTCTCCATAGAGCCTTGCTTGCTTCATTTCAGTACACCCATTACTGCAGGTGTAAATTGCTCTCAAATCAGGCAAGCCAAGTGTCAAACCAGGTGGGGGATCTGCAACAACGACAAATGCAGCTTAAGGCTCACCCTGCCAAACTAATCTTCTCTTCTGACCAAAAGATTTGCTTCCTTGTAGTGAAAGACTAACAACCAGCCTAAAGTTTCTGGAAAACCTGGCAGCAATATGGATCATTTGGCAGCTTGATCCCCCCTCTCTCCCTGAGGATCAAAATTAGGCTAAATTGCTAACGGGAGCAAACTGACAAAATCATTATATGAAACAACTGAAAATGTAAACAGAAACCTGAACCAGGTTATTTCTGTGTATTGCACAAGTCTCATTGAAATTCTACAAAAATATAAAAGACAAAGCTATTAATACATAAAAAACCATATATATGTGTGTGTGTGTGGATTTATAGCTCCACAGTAACTGGAAAGCCTTGGATTGATGCAAATTAAAGTAACTCCTGCATTTCTCATTATGTGCACTTCTTCATCTGGTTTCAACAGATTAAGCCTTATTAAAAAGAAAAACTCTTTAACTAGCACATAAAAAAGTCTCTTCTGCCTACAAAAAAAAAAAAAAAAGCCATTAAAAATTTTCTAATTCAATCAAAATTTCAGCTCTGACAATGCAAAGAACAGCACACTTCAGATCCTTTCCAGCTTCCTAAGCTATCACAATCAATTTTTTTAAGACCCAGAACTTATCCTAATTAAGATCTTTGCTTTGATATCCTGAGAATGACCTCAAGGATTCATTCTAATAAACAGAAATGATTCCTGGTAGTCTTCAGTTCTCATAAGCTTTGCAGCAAAAATCTCATTTTTAACTCATTCCATGACAAAATAACTTCTCATTGATCATTCCATCCAAAACAGTATCTGTGACACATGGACACAGACTTGAAAAGAAGACTGAGGTTGCTCAAATGAAAGTTGCTCCAGGAGAACTCATTTGGTGTTTTCTCCTTTCAATGCAACTTTGACAAATAAAATAATTGATCTCATCAGCTGAGATGAAAAAACCCCACATTTGAAATTCAAGGACACCTTGCTGGAGCAGGAGTCCCTATTCCTGTCCTCAAGACTACAGTGACACAGTTACCTCCACAAGCTCAAGTCTTGTCATCTTACCCAAAGATGACAGTGGGATTTCTACTGATTTCATCTGCAGGTACCTTTGAGTAAATTATTACAATGGAGATGTCACTCAGCTTTGAAGAGTTATTTATAATCTCCTTTCTTTTTGTTTAATAAATCTGTGTCATCTGCCCACCTTAAATTAACCCTTCCTAAAAATGTAAACTTTGCATTAAAAAAAATCACTGGTTACCTGCTATAACAACACCTACTGAGAAGATGTCCAAGCACCAAACAATTTGGCCAGCAAGGTCACAGGGTGCACATCTTTCAAGATATTCCTAGCCCAAAGGAATATTATGCTTAGCAACCTGCTGGCAGTGGCCATGCTTTGGGTAGAGAAAGCAGAAAAAAATCTCCAGATCTCCTGTCTAAACTCAGGTCTTCTGTGATTACATGGAAAATATTAATGAATTATAGAGAACACAGCACTGCAGTCTACAAAAGATGACATGAATTTTAGTCTGCATGGGGCTCTTTAATAACTAATTATAATTCAAAATACAAGCAGATTTCATAAAGAAAAAAAAAATCCATGGTCACAGAAACATCTTCAGCCTCCCCACCAAACAATTCTTTATATCAAGAAGTTACTCTATGCAGTTAAAGCTTCAGATTGCTTTTTATGCATGCAGGAAAAATGTCAACACTGAACAAGGCCTTGTCAAATATCTTTTATATGCCACTGCAAGGGATAAGGTCATATTATTAAATAATAAATCTTATCTGCTCTTGCAGGTTCCCATATATTACTGAGAACTGATACGAAAATGGGAGTGCTTTGAGCCCCTGTTAATGAACCACGTTGCTGTGCTGGGTCAGCACCACTCTCTGCTTTAGTGAAGTGATTTTTCCCCCTCACTTTAAAAAATAAAACTCCAACAGCTTTCCTTTTAGAAAAGAAAGACAGGACAGCACTAAGGAATCAGGTTTTTATGGAATCCCCAACTCCCAGATTACCACCAGGGAGCACACAAATGTGCTAATGTGAAAAATCACCTCCATTTGCTGCTGCCTCACAGAGAAAAGCAATTTTACTCTGAATACTCACTCAACTCTTGGACATGTTCAAGTGCACAAAGGGACAGCAGTATATTCATCGATTGAGCAGAAGTGCCAGAGCTGCTTCTAGATGATACCATGAATTTTATGGTTATAATGTATTGAGGAATGAGGGGAATGCAAGGCTTTTACTCACTATTGCTTCTTTCTCATGTCTCTCTCAGTCTTTTCTCCAAGTTTGTGTTCAGTCACTGAATTCCCTTTTATAATCATCTAATTTCATTAGTGACAGTTACATAAATATTTTAAACATAACTAACTTAATTGTCCCTCAGAGAAATAGATCTTTCAAATAACCCTGCAGATAACTTTTCAAACGTTCAAGCCATTGACCTCAATAATGACCTGTAGAAATTTTGTTACAAAGTAGAGAAATCATTCCATTTTTGTAATAGCTCACAGCATAAGCTTCTAATGAACACAGACACCCACCAATTTTATGTAAATGTTTGAGGCCATTTATCACTGGTCAGAGTTGGGATCTTCAAGCTCATTTAGCATAGTAATATACTTTAAAACACAAACCACAAATTTATCACTGAGATACAGTGCTATTCCAGCCCATTCACATTTGTCTCTCACTCCACAGCAATTCACTTACTACAGCTTCACCATCATCATGCAGGTGAGCCTGACAACAGGAATGGAAGAAACCAGCACCCTCTCGGACAATAAAAAGCTCAAACCAAGTCAAAAATGAAGTATAGATTTCCCTCGCACACTCCAGCAGATTAAAGCTCAGATTGGTTGAAATCCATTTTAAGACTGCAGCAAATCCATTTATCTCTGTTATGCATCCTGCTGTCTTCCCATTATGATTCCTCCATGACCCAAAGTTAGGAAAGACTTCTTTAGATCTCCATGGAGCACACAACAAAGCACGTGGAGCCCTACAAAAAACACTGCAGAACTGGGTGTCCAGCTGCAACCTCCAAGGGGGAATTTCTGAAAAACACCACATTCCCCAGTGACCATAAAAACATTGGGAGGATACCTGTATTTTTACTTTCACCACCACCACAAACAGTCAAACAAATAGTCCTGGACTAAATGTAGTTCAGCATATGCAACTCTTCAAGCTAAGTGCTTCATATCTCTAAGATATTGCTCAGATATTAATGGGAGTTTGACATTTCTAAAGCACTGGAGGAAAGCCTACTGAGAAAGCTACTGCCAAAATGAGAGAGGAAGTATGCTGCCTGTGTCTGGGACTGCCACAGCTGTGGGAAATGATGTGTGTATCTATACCAGCCATTCCAAAAGAAGTTTTGTAATACAAATGTGCTGGTATTTCTCCATCCCTAGAGGCATTCAGAGACAGGTTGCTTTGAGCAATTTGAGTTACTGGCAGTGTCCCTGCTGACTACAGGGGGCTGAACTAGATGACCTTTAAGGTCTCTAACAACTCAAACCATTCTATGGTTCTTTTTCCAACTCAGTCTATATACTGATCAAAAACACTGATGAGATAGCTTAGAATCCTTGTCTTTTGTCTAATGTAGCATTGTGTTAAAAGATATTTTTACTTTTTTTTTTTTTAGAATTTTAGTACTTCAGCAGTTACCTTTCATTTTTCAGAATGGCACATTAGTAAAACACTGTTAGAAAAAAAAAAATCAATCCATCAGACACAATCACTTATGTATAAAATTCATATTCATGTATCACACGATGAAGGGAAACAGAGACATCCTTTCAGCCTGAAAAAGCTAAAGGAAGAGACACTTTGCTAATTCTGGGATAGTACTAAGCTTCATAAATGAAAAGGAACAGAAGACAAGTTAGAGCAACCTTGGCAGAGAAATTCTCAAAATGGATAAGGAAGATCTGCAACCAATTTTACATTTGCAATATTCTGTTTTAAATAGCATTCATGTCCACCCACAGTATTAACACAGTTGAATTTATGGGTACACCTTAGGCAAATTTTAGCTCGCTTGTTCTTCAGGTTATTTGGTCAAGATTTGTCTTACTAGATAATGGTTAATAATAAAAGACCTTGTCATAGCAAAAGAAAAACAAAAAGTGCCCTGCCTTTATAGCTAAGAGAGATGGGTGATTTAAGTAATGAGATACAATTATGCATCTGATTCACAGTGTTAACTTCAGTACAAATAGATACAGCAAGTGAAGACAAAGAAAAAATGCTGGGCCTTAGAAACAGGTGCAGGAGCATCAGCAAAGTTGGCTCTGCAAATGGAATAACACAAAATGAAACAGCCAGCCCAGTGAGAGGGCAAAGTAAAGTTACATATAATTTGTGAAAACTTTTCTGCAGGCGTGCAATGGTTAAACAGTTCTCAGCTATTATAAGGTTGATTTATTAGGGCCTCAAATAAGAGAGAACTTAAAAAAGAAAAGTACAATCACTAATTCCATCTCTGAGTTATAATAAGCAATTCCACAAATAAGTGGATCAAACAAACCCAGTAAAATTGAGGCTATGAGGTGACAAATGCACTGGCAGAGAGAAGCAGGTGAATACATACCACATCAGCTACATCTTCATTTTTCAAGGACACCACATAAGAGCTCCCTCCAACCCCAGAGCTTCCCACAGGCTGTGCCAGTCCTGGCCATGGTGAGGCACAGCCAGTAACTTGCAGCTGACCCACCAGATCAGGCTACCTGATGGCATGGCCATGTCTCAGCTCTAAAACCTTCCACAATGAAGAACGATGATGTTTCCCCTCAAATGCTGAGACCCTGAAAGTGGCCAATTCCTCCAAAAGGTTTGTGAATTGCCACCTTGGTGTCTATCACATGAGAACTTTTGTGAAAGCCCCATGTTGGGCGCCAACTGCAGCAATTCTCTGCACCTCCCCTCTGGCTTCTAGGCCAGCTCAGTAGCAGGAGGAGGCTTGGAATCCCACAGGAACGAGATAAAAGACCAAAAGAGGATCTTCTTCCTGGGATCATCCAAGCTTTATTCCTGAAGGGGTCCAGGGAAAAAAAGAGTGAGCATGGGGATGCGGGGAATTTCAGACCTAGGGTCAGGGGTGGAGGAACCCTGGATCACAGCCAGTCAGATCTGGCCAGGGGAAAAGGGGAGGGCTTAAAACATATACCAGACCCTGGGGGAACTAGAGGAGAAACCATTCCAGTGCAAAATATATGCCAAAACAGTAAAATGCAAGATTACATCAAAAGTAAAGCATATTCATCTACTTGCTTTAGCTTATTCTCAACTTCAGCATTCTAAATTTGAACTGTAACACTCCAGCCTAACAAAATCTTGGCTCCAAAACAAAGGTTTAATGCCTCAAATGAAGGTCATAACTATTTGCTTGACTCTAACCTAGATTCAATATTTTCTCCATGTGATTTGAAAAGATCAGAACAAAGGTTCTAGTTTATGTCATAAAAAAGCACCAGATACCTCTAAGACATCTGCCCTTTACCCAAGCCTGTCTAATCTTCACTGTGTACAATAATAACTTAGGGAATTAATATTCTGTGATAACCAAAACAGAATCCTACCTTAATTTTTTGACAATAATCTGAAAACATTTGCAAGAAACCAAAAGCAAATGAAAGAATAAATGAAAATTGGATTCACTCTTTCCCTGAAGAAAAGGGTTTTTAAATGTCATCAAAACTGCTTACTGCAGTCAAGATAAAACACCAGCTCCTCCCAAATTATTAAAACAATCAAGCATCACATAATTTTTAGTAATTAGAGTCATTAACATTCCTTAGAGATTGATTTGATTCATTATACGGAACACACTCTTTCTTCTTACAAACCTTGTTTTTTCAGCCCAAAGGAAAACTCTGAACAAGTACCAGAGATAGTGAATACTGCTTTATAGCATCTTGAATCTAACTTCCAGCAAGAAAGCAAGACAGTGCCATTATTACGCAATAGTCTTCAATTAAATCCAGATTAAAGAGTAACTCAATATCTAACAAAAAACTTACACATACTTGATTGAAACTGCATTGAACTCAGCACACTAAAGACAGATACGCTGTCAGGAAGCAGGCAATCATATTATGTCAAACTTTGCTAAAGAAATAACTTTTTTCCAGTCATAGATATAACTTTAAGGGCAGAACACAGCAGATCAATAGAGTGGTTTACTGAAACAGACTGATTTCTGAGGTGACATATTTGACATCTCTGTCCACTCATATGTGTTTCTTCCTCTTCTGTCACACACCAAATGAAGCTTTCTGCTATGACTGACTAGACACTTCAGATACATAAGTAACACAAGGGAAGGGTTCTCTAAAACCTGGTGAGAGCCCATAGATATTTCTCACACAGTCCCTTTGTAAACTCCTTGGTACTCCTTCAGTACAACAGAAGGGCACATATGGTATAAGGTAATGAAAACAGGTAAATTCTTTTTTCCTTATATCTCCAGAGTACTTCCTTACCTAATAGATTGAGGAGTTCTCTCAGTCTGTCCCTTTAAAGCTGCTCCAGTTTATAGAATCCAATTGGAGAGAACTGGACAGACTGTTACAGGGAACCTGCTTCTCTAAAATGCTGAAAAATTGCCCCGTTTGTCTTTCCATATCAAGTATCTAGCCAAAAGAACATTTAATTATCTAAAGTAAGTAAAACAGGGACATCAGGAGGCAATAATGAAGAGACTGACAAAATCGCCTGAGGTTTAGGGGAAAGCTGTGGCACCAGGGAATCATCCCAAGCTCAGGAGATCATCCTGTTTTATGGGGCCCTTGCTGGCCTAAAGCAGGTTACTACACCTAGCTTTGTTTGGGGAAAAATATTTCTTTGGTCACAAGAAGACTTTTGTTCAACCCCAGACCTACAAATTATTTGCAAAACTGATCTCAAGCAGTTCAATTATTAATATTTCATTATCCAACTGTTTTAATTAACAAAACTTCAAAACTAAAGGAAAAAGAGGTAATATCCCAAACTCAGAGATAGACATTGTTGTCAGTGAGGTTCAGCAAATTTTTTACTGGATTTGTTAGGAGTTTGTCAGAAATCAGCTGCTCAGTTGTCTGTACATTTCCCCTGCTCCTTTATTTAAGGATAACAAGTACATGTATTTCCAACATGATCTCCCAAATCATTAGGAATGGCCTTTGCCTGTATTTCAGTAGCTCAATACTGGAACTGCCTCTCTGAAGCACCCTGACACAAGGCACCAGCTTTAGGACTGAGGATGGAGAGACATCAAGCCTGGTGCAGTTGGGCAAGTCCTATCTCTGGACTGATTCCAGAGCAAGGGACAAAAACAGATGTGACTGCCTGGTTGTACTGAAGTAATAAAAATTATATTTAACATCTCTCAGACATTGAGATGTCGAAGGTTGTTGAAAAGAGAAATAAGATTAGGAAAAAGCTGAAGTAGGACAGAGAAGATGTTAAATAGCAGAGGCTGGAAGACTGCCTGAAATACCAACCCTAAGACATCTGCAAATTATACTCAGATATGTTTAGTGCAGTATCAGAAGGTAAGGCTGCTATGAAGAGCAGCAATGCATTTTTGTTACTGGCAGACCATATTATTAATATTTTCTGTTGAGAATCTGTAAAGGTGCTCTTGTGAAGACAAACCTACAAATACAAACAACTGGCAGGTTAGCTAAGTGAGCTCTCATTCATTGCAAACTGATGTTACAGCAGCATGTGCACTGAGGGGCTGATTCAGTACTGAAACCACACAGATTATAGAGATGCATTTCATAAATGCACTGACACCATAATCCATCAGGTAACAGAGCTGGAGCCTGCAGCTCTCACCCTTGGAAGCATCTGCCTGCACCAGAACATAAACCTCCCTTTTATTGCTAAAGAAACCCTTCTTGCAGCTCTGTAGAGAAATGGTCCTACTGAGAGGGAGCAAGCAATGCCCTGCCTGTGACTGCAGCTGTCCCCTAAAGAGCATCTCTAAAGGTGGGGGAAAGTGTTGTAGGCTCCTGGTGCTAAACAAAACACTCCAGAGTGAAAACTTCTCCTGCACATTGGAGGAAACCAAACAATCCCCCCACTCTAAAAAAAACAAAAACACAACCAAAAAACCCAACAACAATCATCACCAAAACCATAGAAACAAAAATGAGTCTTTTGTTTTTCTAGTGATTAAAGGGATATAGGGTGTAAAATTTACCTGCAACAATGGAATTTCAACTTTAGATATGGAGGATCCCTTCATACTGCCAAAGTCACTCACTAAGACATACTAGTGACAACAAAAACCCATTAGCTAGAAAAATGAGTGTAACATTCAGAAAATCTGAACAAATAGAATCTGTGTGACCCACAGAACCACTGTACAAAGAGATACTGGCAGTTTCACACCAGGCTGCAACTGGCAGAAAGTGGAAAGGGAAAAAACCCATTAAAATTTTGAGTTTAAAAGTTTACCCTATATCACTCACTTGCCTCGCTCATTTTTAACTATTTAAGAGTTCATTTTACTTCATATTTGAGTCCCTGGTTCAGCAAGTTATTTAGGTTAATGTAATGTCTTCACCAACCTACATTCTTGCTACTCTGAGCTTTAAAGATTAATATTATGCAAATTCTCTCAAATTTTTATTGTAGATGGAACATACAAAGCAGTAGCTTTAAGATTATCTAAAATCACAGCACCTCTTTTTAAGACAATTTCAGTTTCAATACAGTCTCAAATTTCCATCTCTCAGGCTACATCCTAAGCGGAATTTTTTAGACACTTTGAAGAAATTGATTGAACCACCTTTGCACGAATAGTCAAAACACATTTTTCCTAAAAAAATACAATTAAAAAAAACTTTATGTTCAACTTCTTCAATACTGAAACAGCTGGGAGTTAAAAAATGACATTTCTCTGCAAAGTACCCTTCAGTGATAAGTAATTAAGTTTTCCAGTGAACAGTATTTTGATCCAGTATTTTAAAACTATTCACGGAGGCATGTATAAAACTCTTAAGAACAAAAGTGGCAAATTAAACAATGTGATTTTTCTCAGGGAAACAATGGCATACTGCACAGGCAAGTATGATGTGATAACCTAAGTTAGTTCATGGTGCCTTCTACCTCCAAGCCTCATTTTCTTACTCCTAATATGCAGGGACGGAGTCACTGACTGGAAATTGTGCAGTGCCTGACTTAAGACAGGAAAAACATCTCACCAGGAACATGGAGGGAAAAAAAAATTAAAATCTGCATTTTACTTTGATCCCATCACCCATGTGTTTTGATAGTTTCACATTCAATTCAGAAATCTGGTTGTAAGGTAGAATTTCTGGTTGTTTCTCTGTTTGCCTGGATTTCCTTCTGGAAAGATTTTTATTATCTTTTACCCTTAGAGAGAAGGAACTTCCACAGTCCAGACATTCATGTTTTCCAGATTGGTAGCAATATTTAATTTTATGCCTCTAATCACCAGGTTTTGCTTACTAGATTTGTATTTATATGCATCAGATAGGAAGCTGCTTCCTCTCTTCCTTTCCTCCATCCAGAAGACAGAGAAGAAAAGAACATTATCTGCCCACTCAGAATTTATGCATAGCATGTCCAGATGCATCGAATTTGCTGGAAAGCAGGCACACAACTGTGCTATGGCTTTGTTCATGTCCCAACATGTCACTGTGGACCAGTTAAACCTACACCAAACCATTGTGAATCTGAGCTGTTAGTTATGAATTAAGGGACAGAAAATGTTGGAGGGAGCTTCCCCAAGACTCTAAGTCATTCCTCACTTCCCAAAGTACTGCAAACTTGGAGGCATTTAATTTAGTTTAAGCAAAGGTTTGGGGCACAAGAGACATACAAATACCTCACTCTCAGGTTGTTGATATTCTTGTCCCATTTATTTCTGGCACCAGACCAAGAGACATGACCTAGATCATGCAGTACCTATAAAGAAGGTTTTTCTGAGGTCACATTGCTTTTCTCCTGCAGAGAACCCAGGTCATTTGCCACCATGGAAATCTGAATTAGAGCTGGGAGATAGCAAAGGTTATTCTCCCACCTTACAGTGCTTCAGCATCACTAACCTCCATGGTAAACTCAACATGAAATAGCTGCTCAGAGCAGACAAGAGAAATTGAAGCAGGCTTAAAAATGATTGGGAAAGAAAGGAAAAAAATTAATACATATGGAACCTTTGGTGGTTTGGCTCACTCCCAAGGGGCTTCTCCTCTACAATTCCTCTAAATTGCCTCTGCTGCTTCAGAAATCCTCCTGTGCCACAGCAAACAGTCATCCTGTCCTACTCTGTCTCCTCAGCTGTGCAGTGCTGCTGTAACTAATGCAGCCAATGACCCATCCCTTCCAGCCTGTGCCATCAATAACACCATGCCAATGCAGCTCCTGTGTTTATCATATTGTTAAGTGGCCACAAATCATCATTAAAAGGGTCATTCTTCCAAACTATCTATTTGTACTGAGCACCTCATAACTTCAGAGGGACAATCCTTTAAACCTATGCATTGACATTTTGCACTGTTGTTTTACATTTGTTAATGATTCTGAATAGAAAAATCCATAAAATATGTTTGTTCATGGAATATGCCTTGCAGAATTTTAAATAACCTCATTTGCCTCACTCACAAAGTTTTCAGAATACTGAAACAACTCTGACAGAAATATTCTCCATGTTGCCATAAAAAAAGGTTGTCTGACAATTAACTGTAGTATCAAACTGAAACAACATGATATTTTCTGACTAACAGTCAGCATATGACAATGTCTACATGCAAAAGATGTAAATATATGAAACATCTATGTGGTTACTCTGGTTGTATCTTTTCTTGAGTCCAAAAAATGATCATTACATCTTTTGTACATTTAAGTACAGAACTAAAGAGAAAATTGATGTGTGCTATGATTCTTAAAAGACAAGGGAGCTCAACAATGTATGCAAACACTATAAAAACCAAGTGGGATGGTATTTTTGAAACAGTTTTGCTTTGGCAGTTCTGTGCTCACTGAAGTCATAGGTTCACCTCTTCCCCATCAGGAAGCTTCCATTCCAGAAACACAGCAAACTGTGACAAAGGCTTCTGCTGTATTTCAAATCTCTCTAAATCCTACAAAAAATTCTAGTTTGAAAAAAGATCTTTCCTTTGTTTCTACTTCTCCCTTGCAGAGTTTTGTGAGTGCCCACTGAGCTCAAGACATAGGAGAATATTAGCTTTTTCAAACAATTCTTTGGACACAGCAGAAGAGCAAAGCAAGAACATTTAGCCTTAAGGAAGGGGGAGAAAGTCAGGAACAAACCATCTAAGAATATTAGACCACATTAAGCATTCCATTAATGCTTATGGATGGCCATTAATAAAATCAAGTTAACTCAGAGTTAAAGATAACAAATATTCCACAACAGTTGCTATGTATTTTGATACTGAAAAACTATTAAGTGGAATCAGTGCCAGCAGGAAAGCTCAGGAAACAGTCAGGCATGCAGCAGACAGGTGTCAGCATGGATCATCTGGGAGGTTATGAGCACACCAAGTACCACCAAAAGTATCTTGTAGAATTAGACAGAATTCAAAGACTGCTGAACTGCCCAGAAAACCCCTCATGAAAAGAGACTGAAAACACTGGGATCATTTCCTCTGGGCTGTATCTACATCACACAGGGTTATGTGCAATGAGGCAGAGCAAATCCAGCTGTGCCACTGCCCACACAGCAGAGCAGCTCTGCTCTTGGTGTCCCAGCTGGCTCATTTTACACTGATTTAAACCTGCAGCGCACTCATATGTTGGGAAGAAAGATGCATAACAAGGAAGAAGATTGAAGTACAGAGTGGGTGACTAATACAGAGGAAAAAAAAAGGATGATTTTATTTTCCCTTTTTTCATGTTGCCACCAACACTCCTACCAATAGCATAAAACTGAACAGTGGAACTCCCCACCACAGGGCAGCTCAAAAATAAATTTATATAACTTAACCTGCTTGCCAAAGGTTTCAGTAAAGCTTGAATTTTCTTAACATTGAATAAGAGACAATATTTACTTCAATTCAAAGTTTAGATGGGAGTTCTGAGAATGAATCAGAGGAAGGGCAGGGTCTCTTGCAGAGTCTAAAGAACTGAACATCTTTAATGCTGCAAGTGCAATGTCTGCCTGAACACAGCCAAGAGTAATAAACCTGATGGCATTTCTGTACAGAAACAGGACAGTGCTGACTGCTTCTCTTTCACATTTGAACAAGGCAAGCACATCCATACAGACTTTCTCATTATTGGTAAAGATCATTTTTTCTGTAATATTTATTCATGAAGTAACATTTTTCTTATGTCTCTCTTACTCCACTTGACAATCATATTCATTCTCTATATTTTTCACTAAGACAACTCAATGGACTTGAGTGAAATTTTGAATTGTCATTTTTTTCCTTCCAAAAACCAAATTAGAACTCAAAATAACTGATAAAAAAAAAAATAAAAAAAAAAAATTAGGCTTGCCTAAACCTATCCCCTGCAACCAAATCTTTCAAACCAGAATTGCAAATCTATCCATCACTGGAATCACCATGCAGTCAGAACTCCCAAAGCTTTCAGCTGGATCAAAATGTCAACTCTTAACACCCAGCTCCACAGAAATAGGAACCTGTAAGGCCAAAACAGCAAGGCCCTTCTGGCTACTCTGCTTCCAGTGGGTAAAGCAGCAGTAAAGTGTGATTAATAAGGCAGTTAAACTCCTGCACCTTCCTGTTGTCCTTCAAAAATCATTCAGAAATAAAGAAGATATTTCTTTCCCTGTGAGATCAGATTTTGAGATTTTAATGGATCTTCAGAAATCCAATATTCCTCCTGCCAACTGCTTTGTCACAACCTATTTCTTCTACCACTTTCCAACAGCAAGCATAGATTTCTATGCATTTCAGAAAACTACCCAAGCACTGGTTTTGCAAGATTTCCAAGATTCAGATTTAAAACAGTGTGGCCTCGACTGTGAGCACCACACCAACCTCCCAGTTGTCTCCCATCATTCAGAGACAAATTAAAAGTGGCAAGATTATGAAAATTGCATTTAATTATCAAGAAATAGAACTGCTGCTGATTAAAAAAATCTTTATTAGAAGTTCCCAGTAACATGAATAAATTCAGAGAAATTACTATTAAAACTACTATTTAAAAACTGACATTTTAATTGCGTACTGTGGCAAAAGATGAATCATCAAAAATATTAAGTGTAATAATTATTGAGAAAATAAGGTGTCCCATGGTAGTCTCTTAATTGACTAAAGCATTCATTAGGTTTTTTTCTTTCAAATAAATCCCCTGTTAAATATTTCTTTGAATTTTTTTTATCAACTCGTGAAAATAAAAATCTTGCACAACACCTTGACAGTGTTTTGAAGAATCACCTAGCAGGGGAAGAATGACGACAGGGCTTGGTTTTTTATTTAAACTAGCTTTTTAAAAGCAAGATATCAGCAGTTAGACACAGTCTCATGATTCAGTCATATCCTTCCTTACTGGTTTGCATTTTATGTCCTATCACCATTAATGAGCTTTTCCAACTCCCCTTGTACAATCCTCCTTTAGGAGAAATTTTATTTGGAAGGCCCATAATAAAATAATTACAAACAGAAACACTCCTCACAGTCCTCATCAAATTAACAGAATTTTCTCTAAGGAGGTAGCAAAGTGCTGCCTTCTTCTCAGGCACATATTGACAAAAAAAGAGACCTGTATAGGCAGAAGATTTACATATCTAAGCCAAAACCAACTCTTCCCTCTCTAAAAGCACCTAATCCAAATTAATGAGCTGCCCAAGATGGGTAGTTCCATTTTTTCCCCCAAGAATACACCAGCACAAACGAATGGCATTTTTTCTGGGGAGACAAATAATCTTTTGATAATGATGTTTTTAAGGCACAAATGAAAGGCAAGGAAGTAAATGTTAAGAAAAAATCCCTTATTATTTCCCACCAGCTCTCATTTATTGACTTCCCCACTGGGAGCCAAGCACCCCAATGTCTCTCATCAGCAGTTATCTAAACAAGCTCAAAGTGGCTTAGTTCAGTTTACTACAACCAAAATCTGCAGCCTGGCTGCTGTAAACAGCTCACCAAAGATGCCTTAGCCAGTGCCATGGAAAAAGGATGTGTTGAGGAGATGCTTTGGCAATCCTATGAGAAAGGATTCAATCATGAAAAAAGCTTGAACAACAATAACAGCACAAACTGGTATGAGCAGAAAAAGCAGTGTGATCACTCAGAGCCAGCAGCAGTACAACCAGGAGCATAATGTCTGGAAGAAGTGGTAAATTATAAAACCTGTGTAAAACTAAAATTATAAAACCTGTCAGATTTGGTCCTAGCAAAAGGGGTATCTTGTGTCAGAAGCCTCATGCTTTATCAAAACACCCCTAACATCTTGCAGGTGTATTTTTTTTTTTTTTTTTTTTTATTCTAGACATGTTTTCTATAAAAATGAAATGAGACTAAGACAGGTGTCCAAGTCAAATGACAAGGATTTGAAGAGTCAGTGAGGCATCCCTAATGCCATAAGAAAACTCCAATGATCTACTTCAAAAATTTAAGCCAAGAAACGAAGGCAAGGAAAGGAAGTTGGACAAAAAGCATTTCTAACACTGACACATACAGTTCAGCCCTTACAGAAATATTATGAAGGGCTCCAATACTTAAAATTAATGTATTGGGCAGTCAGAGCACTCTCCCCTTACCCCTAAGGCTCCACCCAGACTGGAGGAGCATCCATCACCAAACCCTGCCCGTGCTGGGGACCTGTGCCTGGGAGAAGCTGTTTGAGGCAGCTCACAAACAAATCCCACTGCAAACAGCTGAGGAAGGATGCCACAATAATTGACTGCTTAGGTGATGAAATGGCAGATGAAATGCTATGTTGACAAATGCAAATTAACATGCATTGAAAAAACATTCCTGACTTTACTTAGACAATGATAAGCTGTAATTTAGCTATTAGAACTCAGAAACAAGAGCTTGGAGTTATGTGTAATTGTAAAAAAAAAAAAAAAATCAGCTCAGTGCTTAGCAGAGATTAACAAAAGCAAACAAAGAGAAGAAAAAACAATATTTGTGGATGCTACTCCTTTGCTCATTCTTTTCTCCAAGTATTTGCTCTTTGCCACTCCTGGAGAGCAGACACAAGAGCCAGTGAGATCCATGGTGTGACTCAATGAAACCTTCCTAGTTCTGCTGCTGCAAGAACAGCACAATATGATAAAGGGACTGTGAATTAAACATTATTAAGTTTCCAAGAACTTCAAATTAATAGTAACAGCACTGGATAAGCTATAAATGCTTTCCTGATAGTTACATATTTTATTCACAGGATGAGCCAGATGGCTCAACAAAAACAGATAAAAATTTGGAAAGGTTTACTATTGTATATTACCAGTGCAGACCTAAAGGAAGCAAATTAGGTTTCAAGGTGCCTCAACACCATCTATAACACTATGCTTATGGTGAGCAAAATCCAGAATACATAATGAAGACAGCTGCAGAGCTCTTTAGAAGAACTTTTAGCTCAATATGGACTGAAAGCAAATCTCACTGAGGTCAACAGGGTGGGGAAACTCTTTTACCTGGATAAAAAAACCTCAACAAATCCAATACTGTTACAGAGGACAAGCAACTAAAGCTGTAAAAGTAAGATTGTAGTAAAAGATGCAGCAGCTGGGGACAAGGTTCAGTGGTGGACTTGGCAGAGCTGGGTTAATGGTTGGACTGAATCTTAAAATATTTTTCTAATCCAAATGATTCAATGATTCTAAAATAACTCACTCCTCAGTGTGCAAGTGACAGCAGTGTCACCAGCAGGTTAATGGCTTCAATTCTGACATGAGCCATTCAAGACAACTGCAAAGAGAATGTGCATCCTTCTTTAAAAATGCTCCTGCTACTAACTCTTAAGACAAGACAGTTACACATCAAATATACCTTTAGCCACTTCTGTGAATACTAGACCTCAGATGCACTAAGAGGCAGAAAGAGAAATAAAGTAATACATTAGATAAAAATTAAAAGACATCCAAGAAAAACACATATGAACAATGGAGAACTCCATTTAAATTTCTTGGTGTTCAAGCAAAGAGCATTAAGTCCAAGTCCTCTGAAAATGTTTTTGATTATCACCTTTTGCTAGAAATAATGCTGCAAGTGAATTCTAAAAAGGAACACAATCTTCACAAGAAAATTTGATCTAACTTTCCTTTCAAAAAACATCTACTCAGAATAGTCATTATTATTCTGGCTTTTAAAAAATATTAGACCAATTCTTTAACTTAACTGCAGTAATTGTGGAATTTTAATTACATTTACCAATCCCCCAAATATTTTCCATCAGGTTATACAAGAAAATGCATATGAATCAAAGAAGCCCTCTTAGAAACCTTCCCAACTGATCTGATAAAAATAATTCCTAGGAACAGAAATTTAGATAGATTGCCTAAATAAAGCAAAACAAAACAAACAAAAAAAACCCCAAAAAACCAAAAACAACAACAACAAAAAAAAACCCCAACAACAAAAAAAAATAAACAAACACAAAACCACCAAAACAAAACAAAAAACCCACAAAAATAGCCCCAGCACTATAAAGATAACAGGGGAAACAGATTGCAATCATGTTGCTAATGGTGTCATTATCTGCCTGCTTAAGAAATGCTTTTCTGGTTTCCAATTCTATGGAAAACAAATTCCAAATTCCAACTCTGAGATTCAACTTTCTACTGTAACATGAAAATATACTGCAGCTTCATGTGGATGTTTTGACTGACTGTAATTGTTTTCCTTCATTGTATCACAACTGTTGTAGACAATATAACTAAAGCATATTAGGAGCTACAACTGACAAGACTGAATAAAATAATGAAAGACAAGTTTAGTCCTGTAATACTGTCCAGGGGAAAAACAAGTAAAAAAACAAATCAAGGAAATCCTCTCACATTCTTTAACAGCAGAGCTGCTCTGAAAAGCTATTAGTGCAGATAATCTTCCATGAAACCACAAAACTGCAAATTTTGCAGCATATGTAGAATCAAGCAAACTTGCTAGGCAGAATTTAGTCATTCAGAGTGTGTGACTAAGCTTGATTAGCTTTTTGCTGAAGTGATTTCAAAATGTCCACTTTTTTTGGTAAGCAATGCTGCCAATGGATTACTAAAACTGATCACTGGCTTTGCTGCCATTTATCAGCTCAGGAATGCCATTACATCCTCCACTAAACATGGATTGGTCTAAACAAGTCATTTTCAAAGAAAAAATATACAAATTTATGGGTTAGAATGATTTTAAAACTTAACACTTAAACTTTTTGATTTAAAATAAATTCCAAATTCTTCCTTAAAAAAAAGTAATTCATAACAAGTGACAGGTAGATTTAGATATTTTGATGCTGGGGAAGCCACAGTCACTTGTAATGTCTTTATTCAAATTTCATACACCACAGATGATGGCATATGAAAACTCAATAAGCTTCAACGTGTTTTCCATTCTAAATGATTACATGATTGTGTGATGCCAGAATTTCCTTGCATGGGTGTTGATGCTCCAATACCCATCTGGGTTGGTCCTTTTTGAATGGCAAGGGCCTCCCCTTGCAGCTCTCCTCAGTTTCATGGCCTTGCCCAGAGACATCTGCAAAGCCACGATGCACAACTAAGCCAGCCAAGGCTGCAGTCATCAAAAAGAGAATTTTCTAGCAGGGTTTTCAGTTTTGCTCTAGACAAAAGAATCAGAGCTGGGGTGACATAACATGCTGGCAACCTGAACAGACACCTCGTCTCCCAGATTTGGATTTACAGCTAGACTTGACTGGAACCATCCCTTGCTGAGTGCAGAAAACAGAGTTCCTGAAATAGCTGATCTGGCAAGTGCTCCTCATCCAGGCTCATCTGGCAGAAATAGCATCTGCAAAATCCCTGGGAGTTAATAACGCATTCATCGACACTGAAAATGACTGAAACTCCCTTCTCACTTATTATCCTACCTCTGCAACACATTCTAAAAGGAACTGTAATTACCATTGTGCACTGCTGTTAGGAAAGAGAAGATCAAAGCTGCTCTGAAGCAGCCTCAGTGTCCCAGCTCTCTTTTTGCTCTCTGCTGAACAACAAACGTGTGCCTTGCAGTGCTGGCTCCACAGCGAGGAGCAGCTCCTGGGAATGGACTGCAATGACCTTGTGATATTCACTGGGAACTCATCAGAGCTACCACTTAGGCAAGTGCAAGAGATATTTGATGTAAGCAAACTCAAAGAGTTATATCTAGAATAAATAGCACTGTGCCTTCTAAAATGCCTGTGGCAGCCTGGCAAATGCAATCCCTACTTCCAAATTTTATTATGTTCAGAGTGATGCTTGTTTGTTAGGGGTTACATCTGATCAGAGAACAGGCAAAAACTTTCCTGTGAGAAATGTTAATGTTAAGCCTACTTCAAATTTTCAAATAAAATAAAATGAATGTAATAGAAATGCCCAGATTTTCCCCCTCCAGGTTTTTGCCATGAAGATTTCAAATAAACTTTAAACAAAGTGGGGAACACATGAAAATGAAAACACACCAACAAATGGTTCTGCCACTGGAAGGGCTTAAGAACCATTGTGTGTGTCACCTATTTCCAAAAAAATAAAGCTATAAAAATGGCTATAAATATAAAAAAGTAATGGGACATGAAGAGCTCTAAACAAAACCAGAAACATTGCCTGACTGAATGAGTAACTATAGCTAAATGTGGTTTTGATTCACTGGTAATTTATGAGTCTTTTATCTTTATGAACATAGTAACTGAAAGGAGCCAGAAAAAAAAGATGACAAATGCTAAATATATACCACTTTATAATAATGGTAAATTTTCAGCAAGCCAAAAAAAACTTTAAAAGTCTTGGAGCATTTAAAAATAACACCCTCACCAATTCCTCCTTTACTTGAAGCCACATTTAACCTTCAGAGTGAAATTAGGGTAAGACCAAATCACCGTTTCCTTGCTGAGAAAAGATAGGAAAAATAAACTTCTGAGGAATTAATGCCTTATGCAATTTAGGTATTAAAAACTGAATATGGTATTATTATAAAGTTAATAGCAGGGAAAGTATCAATAGGGAAATCATATATGTAGAAATTTTTTAATTACTTCTCATGCCAGAAAATAAAGGGGCAAAATGAATCCCATTTTTACTGCTTAATAATAAACTAGCATAGAAGAAGTTTCACTAAGATAAGTTACTTATGTGCTGCCTTTTATCCTTTAGTGGCCTGTTTGGTCTGTTGCTTAAATCAAATTACCTAATGAGAAATATAGATTACTGTTAAATATGATCATACCAAAGCTGGCCCAATATGGACAGTCAGAGCAGTAACTCACAGGCCAGAAATGGAAGGATGGTGATTTGAGAGTTAGCTAGTAATTAATGATTTCTGATCAACCAGCTGGATCACTTATTTGATGAGCCCTAACTAGTCTTTTTCCAAAGATGAAATAGCAAAGAAAATTACTATATACTACATTTCCTATACAACATGGCTCACAACAACCCAATTGATTGCTTATGAGATTGAGCATTAGTCCCTTAACCTCAATTCTGTTCACCTAGGATATATTCAGAAGTGTGGTTTCACCAAGAAGCACATATAAAAATATGAGGCCTTTATTTATTGTAGTTTTAATATATATATATGTCCCCCCATATAAAGTACCTATTATAATTACTTAAAGGCTTGTGGAAGACAGAAGTCTTCTCAAAGATTTAGTCTGAAAATAGAAAACCTTCAACAGTGTATTTAAAAGCACCAACATTCGAGTGGCAATTGCTCAACACACCATATAGATCTTCTGTGGAAGCTTTTTTTCTTCTTTAACACAAAAACTGCTTTTAAAAGGCAAAAAGCAATAAAGAGCAGCAACAGAAGACCCTAATGGTTAGTGCTTCCATTGAGAGAGAAATAAAAACCATTTCAGCAGCAAGGCATTATAAGCTTTTCCTCATTCCCTTATATCTCTTTTGTTATCCTCTACTAAAATCAGAATGTGAAAGGAAATATCCATCACCATCACACACGAGGAGACATCAGCTAATTTTGTGAGGAAACTCATCAGTCAATAGTTATTGTAAGCTCTAATATTCAGATGTCAAGCAACTAAATTCTGTAATGCAATTGCACAACTGCTCTTAGAACAACTCATTTAAAAAAAAAATATGGCAATATAAGCCTTAAAGGAAATTATCTCATACTCTCAAACCATGCTGCAGCAAATAGCAGCTACACAAATTTGTAGGGATTTCAGTCTTTGCAGTGACTGGAACCAATGCAATGGATAGCATATGAAATGAAATGGTTTTGCTTGATGAAGGCTGCACATTCTTTGAACAGTGAACCAACTGGGATTAAATATTCTAATTCTCAATCTTATAAAGCACTATGATGGACAGCTTTGTCAAGCTCATTAATACTAAAGCAACTGCTGATAATTGCTCCAGGTTTCAACCTCTAATTAAAGCTAAGTGGCTTGATTTGCATATAGTAAACAATAGAAGTTTCTTGCCATCACACTCCCAGAGGCCTTATCAGCTTCACAAATACAGTATCATTAAAACTTGAATGCTAATTACAGTTAATTTCTCAATGCAAATAGGAGTAATTCCGTGGATATTTAGGTTTTTCTTGCTTAGACTTAGCACGGCAGTTTATCTAAAAGCACCCCAGACACTTACCAAAAATAACACACCAGGAAGAACAAAACATTCCACAACCCTCCCTTCTCTATCACACTCAATAAAATGATGTCAAATGTTATCAAAAGCATTAACATAAATTGAGCAAGGTAAATCAATTAGCCTTTCTCCATTTGTTCCATTTATCTGAGTAACAATGTAGAAAAAAACAAAGCACTGCTAATTAGAAATAGTTCAGGCTAAGCTATGCACCTCACATTACAAACTTCAGTAGTATTATAAAAAGACTTTCCAAAACAATCCTTATTTTAAACATTGTCTACGTCATGAGAAAAAAAAAACAACAACGTAGAAATTTGCATCTGTTGGGAAAACACATAAGATGCAGTAAAGTGTCTAATGATAACATAATTCTAATGCATTTGTAACCTCTCCTTCAAATAAAAGTAAAGAAGGAGCAGGAGAATGAGAAGTGGGAATATTTCCCCACATGAAACAGCAGCCAGCACTCAGGCAGCCTCCAGCCAGGTTAAAGAAGGAGATTGGTGTGGCACCCTGCACATCCCTGCCTGCAGAGGAGGAGGATGTGCCCAGCACCAGGAGCTGAGATGAATCACCCACCCAGAACCAGCTCCCCTGCTCAGCAGTACACTCAGTACTTGGTGTTTGGGATGTGCCAGCCCTTTACCCCAGGCTTCTCTTATTAATCTGCTTCAGAAAAGTCCTAGATCCTCTCCCATCTGCTGTATTTCAAAATTCCACGTGGACCGGAACACAAGTTTCTATAATGGAGTGACAAGTCCCCTAAGAACAGCTCATCCACAGGTGCTATAAAAACACCAGTGCAATGCTGACAATGTCACTGGCTAATTACTGACTCCATATGTACCAGGGAAAAGTTACAGTTTTCTTCCTACTGCTACAAAAGCTGAATTAATGAGTCAGGTTATGATTTCCATTGACAGTCCCTAGCACTGTTACATTTTTCCACACTCCTTCATTTAAGTAGCAGGTGGCAAGTGAGTCCTTAGGATTCAGAGATACCTGTTTCACAACAGCTGCACCATGCAGAGAAGAGTCACCTTCATTTCCTGGGTAAATATTGACATATGAATAAGGCCTCCATGGGGCGGCCAAGGCACTCCTGCATTGCTGTGGATGGAAGCATCTTCTGCTACAGCCTGCCCCTGTCCAACCAGCCTACAAGCTTTTCCAAGGAAAAAAAACAAATTGCAATTTGCATTATGAAAATATTTACTTGGCAATCTCCTCATTGTCTTTTCCTCCTTCCATTTCAGAAAGTCACCATTTCAATTCTTTTTTTCACTAGCCTCTCATCCTTTTTATAGATCTTTTATAGATTTTTTTTTAATACAGGATACAACCCTTAAGTCACACTAAAACGTCCAAGATTTTGCTATTTCATGACCCAGAACTCCTTTTAAAAATAAAAATAATAAAAATCCCACACTTGCTATCTAGTCTGCCTTCTTCCAGTTCTGAGATACTATACCTGAAACTATGTTCTGCAACCAGGTAATTTTTAAAATTGTATTATTCTTCTTCACTCTGTCAGCAATCCTATAATCAGTCCCCCTCTGGATTTAATTTCCTAATCACTTTAGCATGTCTTTTTCCATGCTGGATATTACTACAGGAATATCTCCAGTTCAAAGTGTACCAAGGTTTTTAACCCTCTCTCAGTCAATCCCAGAAGAATGCAATCCTTCCTGCACAAAGCTCTCACACTCAAGCCTGTCACCCAAACACAAGCTCCCACCTCACTTCACTAACAAAAACATTAAAACCAAGGCAGGGAAAACAAATCAAACATGAGATCAGCCCTGGTTCTCCATGTACAGTTTGGATTCATTAATTGTGTACAATCTCTCTTTCCTGGCAGGCAGGCTTATGCCTGCACTCAGCTCCCAGCAGATATCCAAATATTTGCAACTACTCCACTGCTGGGGCTTTGTCCATCATTACCCCTTATGGCAAATGTCACCTATTAGCTTTCCAAGTATACCAGCATTTTGGTCCTTTAAATGATGACTTTCCATAAGCTTTTAATAATTTTTATTCCCTTTAAGTGATTGGAAAGCAGGGACCATAATCGGTGATAAGAACATTTAAATTGCTTGCAGCAAAAGCTGAGGCACTTCTGAAGTGAAACCCCAAGTATACAATGATTAAGGTCATAATAAATGAAAATTTCTATGAAATTGTGAGAGCCTTTTTGCAAAAAAATAAATTTTTTGACACTGTTCTGCTCTAGAATACTACCCCACTTTGATCATTTCCATTGGTGCTTTTTTCTGACATCAACATGGTAAAAAGTGATTTACCAGAATACGTAGAGAGCCTTCCCTTTGCCACCTGAGATTTGATTATTACTTCTTGATAGCAGTTGTTATGCCAGCTGAAGATATTTTGAGTGCTGAGAATTTATGAGATTTGCTTCAGATACCAAACATGGGAGTTTGACACCAGTAGCTTCAGCTGAATCCAAACTTTTCATCCTCAGTGGCTGGCAGAAAGCACTTAGGACCATTCAATTTAAAGACAAACATTTTCATTTATTTTGGGGGTGGGGAGGAAGTGTTGTTTTGGTGAGTTGGCTGAATTTTTTCTTAAAACCAAGCATTTCCTAATGTGTACACACAATTAATACCATTGTGTTCAAGAGCCCTTCAAAGATTTTATTTCTCCTGGTAATAACTCAGATGAGGACAGTGGTGTAGCTGCAAGCTTATTGTTCACCATTAAGGGAGCCTACTGCATTAAAGGTTTGTATTTATTTATTCTTTAGTCTAAAACATCACAATGTATTCAAGAAGAGGTTAATAAATATACTAAAAAAACTTCAGGGAAAACAGTCATTAAAAAAAAAAAAACCAAAAAACCCAAAAAGTTAAGAGTATAGAAGCACAGGTTTCCTAAGACTTCTATAAGGCAAAAACCTCCACATACATTCATAACAGTTAAAGTTTTTAATTATTATTTCTGGGTTTTTAGAAGGGCTGATCAATTCCAAGAAAAAGAAAAGCCACAGCCCAGTGAACTTCTCTGCCTTAGCTAGCTAAAAACTAACTAAAAGCAAATGAGAGCTCTCTCCCACTGCCTCAGACATTCCACTGCTTCTCCTTCTCCCCCCTCTTTCACTCTCAGATGTGGTTTTAAAAGTGCAAAACTTACTTCTGGGCTAAACAGATGAATGGGGATACAATTCAGCATCACAAAGGACAAAATCCAAGCCCTTTTGCATGCCAGAAAATAAACATGTAATCATCTCAGTAAAAACTTTCCTGCTGACACTGGTGCTGTCACACTCTCAGCACACACCAAGGTGAAAAACAGATGCAAAACCAGGAAAGCACAAAGTCTCTCTCTCTCTCTAAGAATAGTTTAATTAAACAACATCACTTGTACATTTGTAACTTCACAAAAACTGCAAAGGTTACATGCCTGATTAATATATAATATATATCTGTACTTCTGGGAAGATTTTGACTTCAAACACCTGACCTTCCTAACACCTGTCCCCAGCCCTGCTGAACTCCAAAGGACTAAGCATCTGCTTCTCATCAGCCTCTCCACAAGTGTTCATCCAATTTGCAAGCTTGCCTTGGGTAGGATTTTTCAAGCACTTTCTGACCCATGCTTGTGCTGCATTAACAGCTGAGTATTCCTGCCTATTTGCTATTCTCCTGTTTAGATTTAACTGCTGAAACAGGCACTGCTCAGGAGCCAGAGCTACAAGGGAATTGTTACCTTTAACTAACAAAACCCTTCACAATTCAGTCTAAAATACATACCATTTTATTTAGCTGAAAATGCTTTTATTAAGTCCAGACTGTAATTTATGTACCAGTGAAAATTTAACTTGCCATTTTCTACTCCAAGGCATTTTCTGGAGCCTGTCATTTAATCAGAATCTCCCTGGCTCTTTTGTAGCATTCCATGTTTTTCCCCAAACTACCTCATAAAAACTTGCAAGGTGCATGCATTTGTTTTATAAACCATCTCAGCTCTCCTTTCTCTGCTTGGACTAAGTACAAAGGGATTCAGGAGAAAGTCATTTTGTGAAATGATACTTTGCATATTTATTCAGAGAAGCCCTTCACTAGGGAAAAACTCAAGGGCTGGTTTTCTTAACAACAAGATAATAAAGACAAATTATTTCATTTATTCAAAGTACATCTGCACTGCAAAAGAAAGGTATGATGATAAATTGTACTAACACATCCAAGCCACCCAGTTCAGAGACCACAGATGGTGTGACTATGATGGAGCCCTTTATGGTCAAGATTTGTGAGTATTTAGTCAGAATAGGAAAAGTTATTGCAGTCATCTCAGAAACTTCTCAGATGATGGTGGCAACACTGGATTAGGCCTTCCAAAAAATAAACCTAAGGCCAAATACATGACAACAGCAAATTATCTCCCTCCCCAAATAAAATGAGGGAAATAAATGAGGGAAATGGATGTACCACTGAAATGATGCACAATAAATGGTGATTAACAACATCAGCAGCTCCTGCTTTTAAAAACATCCATCACAAGCAATTTCAATTAAAGTGAAGTAGGTGATTTGGCTCAGCACCCATGAATTTATCAAGTGGGATGTTTCTAATGCCTGATTACAAGCTGCAGTCACTGCTACCATCAGGCTTGAGCAGAATTAGCCATCATTAATGTCATTAGCTTCTGGGGGTGAAATATGATGAATATACATCATCTCAGGTGGCAGCTTATTCAACTGAACCAGGCAGCATTGCCACCTCTCAGCTTTCTAGCAGCATGGCTCTTGGAGCACCAAATGGTTGGGTGTCTAATGAAACCCCATTTTTCTTTTAAGAATACCAACTCTTAGTTTCTCTGTTTTATTTTGGATATAACTGGATATGGTGCTATGGGCCTGTTTGCTTTCTTGAGAAAAGAGAGAACTGAACAGGTGAATTATCAGCATTCAGATTTAATTCTGCAGCAAAACCTGAGCGGATATGTCACATTCTGCCAGGGCAATGGAGAAGAGATGTGTCAAGGATAGCAATTTGTTTATCTCCCTATGTAGATCCTGTTTTACTTGGGCCTGGATAAAAACTTGGTTCTATTTAATGCAACTCAGTGGCTTTGACACTCACAGACCCATAAAAATTTGACAGAATATCCAAAAGGGTTGAAATAATGAAGACACATGAGAATAAAGAACAAGAGTGATGAGGGAAGATTAGAAAAATGGATAAATTTCTTATGGGATTCAAACACTTTGAGGGATCAAAAATGGGATGTACATAAACAAGGAGTGAGAAGAACAAAGAAACAAAGCTACAGACAACAACACAATGATTCAAGATAGCAGTAAGTAATAATATCATGTTTGAACAATGTGTTTCTCTGTTAAAGAAAGGAAATATGGCACCACAGTACATAAACAGGGAAATTAGAATGCAAGGGAGACGTGAATTTAGCAGAAAGAAAGTAAAAGTGACAGTTTGATGACCTGTATTTGTCTCGAGCTTGTCCTTGTCACCAAACTAGTCTTGGTGTATTTGAAAATGGAAGAACAGATAAGGAACAGTCAAACAAGAATTCTGGCATGTAACAAAAGTGTGAGAAATGCTTTGCACCACTGTGTATTTTGCTTCAAAAAAAATAAATTCTGATCTACAAGGACCCTCTTGGAAAAAAAAAAATCACACAAGGACTTGAGACATAAATGAGAACCGAGTAGGAGATGAAGATTTGAGATCAATATCAGACACATTTCATGATCCAGAATCATTAATGGCATCATTTCTCCTCCTGCAGGAGGCAGGCAGGCACCAAGTTCTCTGTATTGCACAAACACTGGGATGTAGAAGCTCAGGGATGTAACAGTGGTGGGAGGAGGGGGGTGGGCAGGCACATTTTGGTTCCAACACGCCTGAGAAGACACAAAGAAGCAAATTTACAAAGGCGGGCACAGACAAACCCAGGACATGCCAAAGTACTGAACACAGAGAAGTTGCTCTGAAATATCATCTGCTTAAAAACTAGGAGCATCAATGCCATCACTACCACAGAAAAACTCCCTGCAGAAGGCCTGGCTCTGTCTCTGCTTGACTAAGGGAGGGATGCTCTCCACAGTATGGAATGCCAACAGGTAATGAATATAAAAACTTGTTGGGCATTTACTCTCACCTTTCTTGTGGGATCTGACATGCTTTCAGTCTTCCTTTTTCACACAAGCAGGGGAAAAACTGCCCTCTGGTTATGGAAATGTAGAGGATATGGAAATATGAAGGATGTGCCAGTGGATAATTCTGCCCAAACACTAAGACTGAGATCATCACATCAAAGGTTTCTGTCCAAACTCCATCAGCAGTATAGACAAAAACAACTGTCCTGTGTGAGATCAACCTCTCTGGAAGTGCATGGTTCTGTGGCTAAGATTTAATTCATAAAAGTTTAATACAGCCAGTATATGTCAAAGAAAGTTCAGAAAGGTATGGAAACTCATAAAACCCAGCAATACACAGATTTATCTCCTTAGATAAAGACTTACAATGTGATATTCCAATGAGAATAAAATCAATAATATTTTTTAGTGAGACCACTAGTAAACTAAACATGCTACAGCTAATTACAGTCTGCAGAAATGTGTGTTCTTGGCTTACAGCTTTCATTTACACAGTCATCTTTTAGGAAAGGCATTACAAGAGCAAATGAAAAATTAATTTACCTATAATTGTCCCAATTAAAATTACTCTTTCCCCTAGCACTGATACTCTTTCATGACAAGCCACAGGAAGTCATACTACAGTAACACATCTTTTATATCATCTTTGCTGTTACCAAAGTAACTAACTCTATTTGTTACATTTGTTTGCATCTCTGCTATGAACAAAACTCTAAATCCTAACTGACAGGCATCACTAGGAGTTGATATGGGAGCCAGCTTTGAAAAATCAGGCTGCTAAACTGATTTCTGGAATATGGACAGCATGTAGATTTATGTTTGGTGAGAACAGTTTTTCAGATGAAAGAAATTAATATTTCATCAGGATAAATACTGAAGTACCAGTCATATTACTTAAATTATATTACTCCAATTACAGAGATTTTATACTTTAGAGACCTTAAAAGATAACGTGACATCATCCCACAGGAATAATATTAAAAAACCTCTCAGGAAAAGGTATAAATTTTCTGACTACTAAACATGGCTGGTTTTTTATATGTAACTATGATTTAAATATCATTTCTGCATAATTAAAACAGCTCCAAGCAACTACTAGCAATGTAGGAAAATCATATTTAATGAGTTGTCAAATAAGGCTCACAAAACCATGCCCCTTCTGATTATTCCTCAAGATTACTTTCCAATATATCTACTCTGATCCTGAATAGAGATTATGCTGTCATGATTTTTTTTCCCAAACTTAGGTAAGTATTATGATGCCCATTTGATACACAGAATAATTTAATGCTTTAAAAAAAAAAAAGCTTTTAATTGCTCATTTCTTTTCTTCACATTAGCATTGTAAATATAAAAACAAAGTCATTTTTAAAACTTGAAAATTTTCAAGAAAAATAAACCACAGAAATTTCAAAGAATAAAGAGCAGGTTTTTTCTTTGCATAGCTACGTTAATGTTTGAAAAAAGCAAATGGGATAAACAGAAGTGTCTCAAAATTACCAGATGAATAAAAGCCAAGTGACAAGGATCTCAGGAGAACTGTGCAGTGATCAAATGCAGCATCACACATTCTCTTCCTCAACATCAAAATGCAAGGGGAAAAAAACATCTGGCACTCCTGAGTCACTATCTGCCAGTAGCCCTTCACACATTTCAGCCATCACAGAAGGTACCACCAGGAGAAAAACCAATGAATAAGCAATTTCTAATTTCAGTAAAATTCTACTCCACTTCTGGTGATGAGAAGAATCACAGCAGTCTGTGCCAAAAAAAGCCCCCAAACACACCAACCCTGTTGCAACTTTAATTTCACCTGACTGCTGTTGCTGTGAATCCCAGGAGTCTCAACAGGGACTGCACTGATGGCCCTTGAAGGGCAAAGAGGAGCCTCCTGAAGAGGCTGCAAAGTGCCAACAAGGGGACAGGGAATGGGTCAATGAAAGGAAGCAAGAAACAAGGACAGTGATGGCTTTCCACAGAGCCTGGTGGCCACAGCTCACCACTTCTCTGGGATTTGATAGGAATTTGTACATGCTTAACTTTCCCTATAAATTTCCATTAGGAGAATGTGCTATTCAAATAATGAAAAGCTTCTTAAATACTTGGCTCCACACAGCTGAGATGTACATGCAAATAAAAGCCCCTCTAGCCTACTCTTATTATTTTTTAAATTCTCTTTCAATCCAAATGAAGCACAATTTCCTCTGCACAGAAACATCAAACATTCTCTTCCTCTATATTTTATGATGCAGACTTTCCAGCAATCCCTGGCTTTTATGAGCTGTCTCATATAACAAATATTGTGGTCCACTGTCTGACACATCTGTACTTTATCCTTCCCTAATGAGACAGTTCCCCAATTATTGAGCCAACAGGCAGTGTTTGTCTAGAAAGTTTCACCCTTTTAAGCACAGAATTCCCACAGTGCGACTGGCAAATTATCACACATTAAACCCATCACATACACAAACTTGAGGAATTTATTCCTGAGCAAGTAATTTTCTTTCTTTCCCTGCCAGCTCAGGATGTTTTTTTTTCAAAGTATTCAGCCAGTGTTTCATTAAACCCCCCCAAAAATAACTCACCTTTCTCCCTCTTCTCATCACAAAGACCACCATGTTATAGAACAGCTACAACAATAACACCACAGAACAACAAAATGGAGCACTGAGAGTACCTAGCAATGCAGCTTATTAAAGCAATATAGTTATTTCTTTATTCCATCTTAGACAGCTTGTGCTCAAAGATGACCCAGGTGGGGGAAAGTTCTGTATTAGCTTTTGTCCTCTGTTGATGCCCCTTTGTGCAGTATCTGAGCCCCAGCACCCTGAGATCCATCTGCTGGCAGAGGTTCAAGCACTTGCTCAGTTTTGGGCTGTTCCTGTCTGTACTGAAAACATTTCTGAAGACCTAAGCCAAGATAATCACCCCTAAGGTGGGGTGTGGATATTCCTATTCAGGAAGCATTACATACATACTTTAACAAAAGGAAGAATCACATCAGGCCACAGCATCATCACTGTTACAACAAATAATTTCTAAGTGGTGCCTTGCTACAAAACATATTCACAACTCATCATTGTATGCCTCTGAGCTGCTTCTGCCACTCTTAGCCACAGTAAGCAAACACTGTAAAGCATTTCAAGCATCAAATCAAACAAATCCACTTCCTCCTAAGAAATGCATACTGCATATATAACCAGACAAGGGCAGGATCAAAATGTAAACTAGTGAAAGCCTACCTACACATACTGGTGGAGCCAATTTTTCCATTGGTAAAACAATCTTTCTCTTAGGAAAACACTCATCATCTCAAACTTAAATGCCCAATCCTGCAATTTCAATCTGTTTCTCCTTGTCCTGCCCCAGCCCAGACAACAATTTACTGATTACCAGCTTTTTATGTATTAGGGTTTTTTTACCTCCCTCTGTGGGAAGCTGCTTCACTCCCCACACAGAGCATCAATCAATGGTGGTGCCTTGGCTGAGGCAGCCCCTTCCTCAGTCACTCATCACTTCTAAAACTATAAAATCTCCCCCACTAATGGTAAGCTCACCACTTCTTTGTTTTACCATCTCTCATACCTTTTCTCTGTTCCCTTCCTACAGGCAGCTCCACCTAACTTTAACTCCTCCTCTCTTCCTCCTTCACAACCAGCTGACTCCATCCTCCTCCTCCTTGCATGACCACAGCCCTTCCTCCCCACAGCACAACCAGCACAGTCCAATTCCCCCCAGCCCAGCTACCCCACTCTTTACAACACCCCTCCTCACTGGATGGGCACAGCTGCTCCCATTTCTGGTAATTAGTGCAGCTGTAATTCATTTGGGCTGATTGCCTTCAGCACTGTCTCTATTCTCTTACAATCCATCCTCCCACATTTCTCATCTTTTGTCTTCTGTACCCTGTGCTTAAAATCCTTTCCCTTCTGCTCCACTTTTGGTTTCTAGCTCCATTTCTGGCTGGGACACTGTCTTTTTCCCAGCAGCACAACAGGTAACTTCACAATTTTTCCTGATTAATTGTCATTCGATCTTGGTCTTCCCATACCAGCCTAAGGATGTCAACACCCCTCCAGTGCATCATCCACTACAAACTTCAGCTTACTCCCTGAGGAATCTCTGTCCACTGCTTCAATCATTCCTTCTCAATTGAATGAGCACCTCTGTTTAGGTGTAGCAATTTACACTTGATCTCACCGAATGCATCTCATTTAATGAAACCCTTATTGAAGAAACAGGGTTGCAATTCCATCTACCAAGATAATTTTGGAATAAATGGCTGGGAGCGCATCCAAAACAAAGCAGCAGATTCACCTTTGACTAAGAAAAATATGGGCAACTATAACAATTTTTGGAACCATAGGGAAAGATCACAATCTCCTTATTTGATACCAATGTGATCATTAGGCAAACTGAAAAAGTAGTATATTAAATTTTAAGGATATTATCTGAAAAATATCTAAAAGGAAAAAAAAAGGGGGAAAGGCTAAGCAGGAGAGAAAACTGAGTCTGAAAACATAACATCAGTCATATCATGGCTTACAAGTTAAACAAGTGTTTCAAAGAAACAAATTAAGTGGATTTATGATACAGTGGAAATTTCCTTCCAAAGCAACTCTTCTGATTGATGGATATGAATCTGTATCAGAAAACAAGAGGATAAAGCCAACCTTTAGGAATTTCAGACTCATTGCTATGGCAACATCCTTAGCAAGAAATAAGTTTTGTTGGAAATAAAAAAAAAAATCACTTTACTTTTCCCTAAAACATAACTCTACAGCAGAAGAGAACAAGACAGCTAAAGGCAGGAGTGTGAACCAAACTGTTAGAACAATACACAACAGTGCACCTTTTTAAGCATCTTCCTACAATTCAACTAAAATTCCTCTTTCATGAATCTTATAATTTACAACAGGAGGAGCTGAAAACACACAAGGTTTGAAATAGAGATGGAAAATTTCAACCTGTGGGTTATAACTGAAGATTCAGGAATCACAGAGGCTAAATGTGTCTCCACTCAAATGAAGCTCAATGAAGCTGTGCAGCCTGGCAGGAAAGTGGATACAAATACCAGGAATACTGGTGCACACCTATTTTTAAATCCCTAATTACAGGTGGAGACAAATATTTTAGACTATGAACAAAATTTGTTTCATAAGTGCTATAAACAGGTAAGTAAATGGCAGATACCTTTCCTGATGTATTTTTATGTGCTGCTCTGCATAATTATTAAGTTGTGTTTCTGTGCAAACAAGTATTTGTATTAACTTTGCCAGTCACAGACAAAATATAATTAAATCACCTTTGTTTAAAAAAAACACCTTAAAAAAGGGTAAGAGCTGAAATTCCCTGTAGATTAACTTTAATGTAAATAAAGAAATATTTATCTAAGGAAGCCTCAAATAATACTGTCATTTTAAAGCCCCTGCAAATGCACAGCTAATACCATGCATTGTGCACAGTGACTGAAGACCCCAGCAATGGAGGCAAAACATGGTCTCAAAAAGCATGTCCTGATCCTATTTAACATACTTTTGTAAAAAAGCTCCCCCAAATGCAGCATAAGCTGTGTGCACAGGAGGGACACACTTTATCCAGAGCCCAAAGACATGAGCTACTCTCCCAGAAATATCCCATCATTACAGGTCACTGGCCATCCTGCCATCCAGCTTTTCCACTCGACCTGATGATGAGCAAACCAGCCCTTGAAAAGGCCCTCTCACTGCTGAGCTATTTCTAGATGCCCTTTTGCCTTTTGATGTACTTCAGACAGGAGGAGCAGTGTGGTTGTTCTGAGAAGTCCAGCTAAAAGGTTTTCCCTAGAGCAGGGCAACTTTCTGCATTCCCAGCACAAACACCCAGGCAGAAAGAGACAGATCTTTTTGGTGTGGTGTTTTTTTAATGCCACACCAAGCTAATCTAGCAAGACTCTAGAGCAGCATAAACTCTTCCCTAGCTGACTCTAGGGAAAAAACAGGAAAAAATCTCTATTTTGTATATAATGCTGTTAATATATTTGTTGGTGACAAGCAGAGCTCCTTCTGGAAGTCAAAAAGCCACATTCTTAGAGGATTTCCTCCTGTCCCCTTTGGTCCCCTATAATTCTCCCTTGAGGTGAAGGTCAGAGGGTGCAGGCTAAAGAAATGCTTCTTGTGAAAGCTTTACAATTCACCCCCTGCCAACATGAAATGCTCCTGAGGACTGCAATTCCCAGCACAGTCCTGAACAACAGCAGAGTTGTGGTCCCAGACAGAACCCCTCCATTTCCTTAACCATTTTGGGGAAAGCCTGCCCTGCCTTCTGAGTGAGGGACCAGCAAAAACTTCCCTTCTCTGCAAACACACTGCAGCTCTTTTGGCTTGGATCCCACCCACAGGAACACACAGCATTTTTTTATTTTCTGTGCAGTTCATTAAGTCCCTGTCTAACTGCGATCCTGGCTCTGACTGACAGCAATTGATTGAAATTTTTCTTTTTAACCACAAGCTAAGACTGAATGAAATAGGTGGCAAGGAAGTGTTTGATGTTCAGAAAGCTTCCAGGGTATCAGATGGCTTCAAAGAAGTGCATGCAAAGAAAAGCAGGATGAGAGGTCCCATGAAAAACTTAGAGCACACAGAGTAAATAATTTCAAAGACTGTGTAAACAGGGGACCAATTTAAAATCTGAAAACAGTGATTACAACTCCCCCAGTCTGCCTGATAACCTTACAATTAATTGGCCTCTAAGACTCTTATTTAGAAAACCAGTACAGAAAAAAAAGGAGGAAAAGCACCTATTGGACTGGTTTTAAATATATCTTCTTTCATTAAAGATTTGGTGCCTGTATGCATCTCCAGTGTTTCAGGCAGAAGAGATTTAATTGATGCAATCCCTAGTACTCTGCAACAGATCAGCATCAAAACACAACTTTTTTACCATTAAGAGATTATTCTGAACATTTAAGAAAATTAATTTGCTCAAACTCCAACTATTTACTCTCTTTGAATTGCCTTAAATATTTTTTTCTCCCATTCAGCTGTACCAGCTTAAGTGGAGATAAACAGAAACCTGTCTCAAGTATCTTCTTTCACTAGACAGAGGATTATATAAATAAGACTCATCCAAGACAAAAGGTTCACCCTGACCACACAAATAGTCACACAGCAGCACAAGTGTCCTAGAGGGAGCACAGCTACATTAAAAAGTGCAGAGGAAAAAGCAATGTGTGGCTTTGGAAATGCAAGATAACAAGGACACACACTAACACAAACTTGGGTAACCTGGAAGGCAGATGGAGGAGATGACCTGAGAGAGGCTAACTCAGTGCAAAACAACTGATATGGCATCTGGAACCTCATATTGAATATAAAACCTTTCAGGAAACAGGCTCAGGAGACAAATGTCAGGGACTGTGACTTCTCTGAGTAATCCTGAGGATGATCAAATTTGTTTCTGAGGCTTTTCTTCCTGCCTTAATGGCCATGCAGATCCTCACCCACAGCTGGGCTGCTGGTGGATTATGAGCCTTGGCAACCACTCTGATGGGCATTTCATTACATTCCCTCATCTCATTTTCAGCTGTAGCCTTGTTTTTCTTTTTTGTTGGCTTCCCCCCCTCACCAATACCAAGATCATAACATGTTCATATGAGATATCAGTGCTCCTGTAAGTGTTAGCCAGAGCTGCTCTCATCTATGCCTGGACACCTTGGATGTGAATGCAACCTAAATTACTCTCAGCTGCACCATATAATTGCCCCATTGTCACACACATGATGATATTGCTCTCTCCTCCCCTCCATAAAGCTGCATCTCAGAATCCCCTCCATAAAGCTGCATCTCAGAATCTGCACAGTATTTCAAGGCTATTGCTTCTCTTCCTCAGTGTGTAAAACAACTACAGACACAAACACATAAGAGAGTTTGGGTCAATTTTGAATCCTATTCCTCTTCTCCCCAGTCCATTTTGAACTGAAATGCAATCTCTGTGGCACCCATCATTTCTCCAGAGTCAGCCAACAATATGTAATAGTGAAACAAGTAACAGCCTTAAGTACATCTAATTTGAGACTAATTATTCAAGACCACTTCCCCATTGTGCTGGTTTTCTGACACACTTTGACTATTTGTGAACTGGGTTATTTTTCCCCACCATATGCTACTCCATCATTTCCTGTGCTGAGCTCCACTGTAGCTGCTAGCTACATTCCTGACCTCTCTTCCACTGCAGCAAAGGCAAAAGCTCCCTTCTGGTATTGGAGTGGATGCTGATGAGGGTATATTCACAGTCTCTGATCAATTGTTATCATACATCTCTGTCCTTTTCTAGTAGTTGCAACACTGCCTATTGTAGTATCATTTGTAAATGTAATTAATGAGGTGTTTATATACTCTTCAAAAATCATTAGGATGTTAAATTAAACTGCATTTAGTGGTGCACCCTGAGTCACCCTGCATGCTTTGGTCCAGCTCAATACACTGCCATTCATCATCACTCTCTATTCATGATGCCTCCAGCAATTCTAACTCCTTTGACACAATTCATGTTCAAAATACTTTCAATTGTGGTGGGGCTTTATACTCTTTTTGCAGTAATTTCTAGACTTGTCCTTTCTGTTTTGAAGGTAACAGATCTGTGCTGTTACAATCTACTGTCCTCTTGCTTCCTTCTCAGTTATTACAATTGCTAGTGCACCAATGCTCTCTGCTTTAGTTAATTCTTTTAACATATTGCAACTTGCTAGCACCAATACCTATTCATTTATGTGTCATTAACATATGGCTTTTCCTCCTTTTACTCATTATCTACTATAAAATTCCTTGTTTTCCTCTGTCACATACTTATTTCATCTTATTGTCAAACAGGCAATCCAAACAGGCCATCCATGGGCACAGCTGATTTTCTCTTCCTTATTTTGCACAGGTAACCTTTTTTTCCCTCCCAATTTTTGTCTGTCTTCCTTGTACTGCAAATATTTCTGTTGCCATAACCCAATCTACACTCAAATGTTGTCTGAGTAATTTTGAATCCTTTTCTCCTTCTATCATGTCTCTGCATGCCTCAGAAATCTAAAGATATTTTAATTCACTTTCTTTCCCTTCCCTCTACACCTACAGTACTGGATCTTGTGAAACTCACACTTTGCATTCTTTTCCTTCAGACTCACTGCTGTGTGATTGAATGAATCACACATTTACTTTCCTCCAGGTAAGATTTGTTCATTAGGACAGACACACAGCCTTCACTTCCCAAGGCATCACAGAAATCACTGGACCTGGGGCTTTGCAGAACAGCCCCTGATTTGCCATGTGCCCTTTAAAATCCATATTGCTTGCTAAGCTTCTAAATGCTGCTATGAATGAATGGCTCTTGGCTCCTGTTCAGTTTGTGCAGCTGTGTTCTGCAAGTCTGGGTGCTGAGTATTTTTTATCTCAAACAGGTGAACAGTCAACAACTCTTAACCAGCAAGGAAGTAACCTGTGGATGATTTCTCCTGTGGTTATCTTTTCTCATTAAAATATCAGCCTGGTTTCCATGAGTACAATCCCTTTTTGATTATTCCATGTTAAACACCATGCTATCACCTAGAATGTCCTAAAGATTACAGACTCCCTCCAGGTACAAGAATTACCTACACTGACCAATGCCAACTAAAGTTTTTCCTTTGTTATTTCCATACTCTTTTTTACACCCTTTCATAATCATTATTCTATTTTCTTTTTCACACATTGTATCAGGAACTTTATTCACACTAACCTGAATGCCCCAAATTGCACAGAGCAGGCAGAAACAAGGATGGATGTAGGAGCAAAGCCCTTACTGGCTCCAGTGAGAATCACAGCAGGACAAAAACATCCTTTGGTGTTTGAACACCAGACAGGCTCAAAACATGCCCAGCAACCCAAGGTTGTTTTCAGATCTAATTTTTATGCCTAAAATTATAAAAAAAAACAAACCCACCAAAGAAAACAAACCCCACAATGGTTTGCATTATGGCAAAATAAGGGATTGATGGGCACCAGTTTGAGAAGCAAAGAGAGGATGTCATGAGCACAAAAAGTGTTGAAAAGCAGAGTTCTTTTTCCAAAAAGAAATAAGTGATATTCATCAGGTCTGACTCTGAAGGGCACATCCAACTTCAGTTCAAAGCCCTACAAACTATCCTACTCCTGTCCTCAAAAAGCTTTATTTTCCATTTGTGGTATTTTATTGTTATACTACATCCTCATATAACACCATGGGTTCAGCTTACATTTTTAAAGATTGTGTGTATGTTTGCATTCTAAGTTGCCAAGCACATGTGCTATCATATAATCAGCCAAAATGACCCCAAAAGTGTGAAGTCAGGCTCAGGACACAAATTCTTTTCTCATAGCTACCAGGAACTAACCTATGCGATGTGAACATTTAAGCTGCAATGATGTGAGCTACAGAATTAAAGCTCCAGAGGTGGAGAGGGAGAAACTCCTTTTCTCTGTGGCCTTTGAAAATTTGGCACTTTTGAGGTACAAAACTGCACTAAGTATCTCAAGTTCAATGAACTTTATAGTTCAATGAAATATAATATAATAGGTTATTTCATGATTGATTTTGGTGAGAGGGTGCTAAAACCAGTGACAATAGACCAATACCTTTATTTTTAGGAAGAAATATTAATGGGTAGAATAAGCAACAAATGAATCACTTCTTAGCTATTTAGGAGGCTATACTGCATGCAGTTTATCCTCCTGACCAGTGGCTTCTTAGTGTTTCTAAAATAAATAATACAGTATAAAGATGAGCCATAGGACCAGCTTTCTCCCTTCTCTAACGAGAGCTGCTTCCACTCCTGCTACCAGGCACACTTTCCCTGACTCCTAAAATAAGCTTAGTCCTTTCATCTGACAATTGTTTGGGCCAAACCACTATTATTTTTTTGGGTTTTCACAGCACCAAGAAATGTAAGGCAAGAAATATATCTGGAAGGTTACAATCATAATTATTCTACATCAAGGAAAGTAAGATCCAAATTAGAAAAAAAAATAATGTGTTCTCCCACAATACTTACAATTGATCTGATGTTGTTTTCTTTTGCCAGTTTCAGAGAGGACTTATAGCAACTTGCTAAGTTTTCTTTATGAGTGTCAGTGAGGTGGCCTCTTGCAATTGGCCCAACAGTGTGGATCACATCTGCAGTGAACAAAAAAAGATGATGAAGAAACATTAAAGATGCTACTGTTATTGCACATCAATCCAATCTGGTAACATAGCTACACACAAAGGGGGGAATAACAATGCAAGCAAAAGTATTTAACTGGAAAACACATCATAATCTACATGTGCAATAATTAAACATAAATCAGTAAAGGTTAAATTTTGAAGAATTTGGATGGAAGGAGAAAATGAGAAAAACACAGTGAATGCTTGTTACATGTCTACTGTACACACACAGGAGAGATGAAATGCTTGCACAAATCCTCTAAATCCTAAGGCCTCTGCAACTGTAAATAGTGCAGAACTTTGAAACAGTTGTTCTCACTCCTCCAAGTCCACTCACTGGGAAAGCTCACACCACAGAACCTCAGCACACTGTTGGTGATGCACAGGCCATCTTTGCTTTTCCTCAGCAACCATTTGAAAAGAAGTTGAGGCTTGGGAATGTGTTTGTTATTCAGAAAACCTGCTTTCCTTTCACGTCAGACCAGATGGAGATGCCATGCAATAAAACAAAATATTCTGTTTGAAGGCATTTATAACGAGCAAGAAGGGAAAGCATAGTCATCTTAGGTAGGATGCCTTTGGACTCATCAAAATCAGATGCTGCAATCAATCAAAGTCTCTAAAGTGCTGTAAGAAAAATGAATTCAGGAGCCTGGAGTAAAGAACTGTTGAAAAGAAATCAACAAATTAAAAGGTACCATGATTTTTATTTTTTTTTTAATCTCCCCCCTTCCCATCCCCCCAATTCTTATGAAGCACATTTACTTTTTACACATCATTCCTCCATAGTATATGTGAGCATAATAAAATGAGTTATGGTGGCAGATGTATATTTTTTTGGCCTTTCTTTATAATTTCCTACAATGTATAGCAGAAATCAACAGTGTCACTATTTATTTTTTTTTATGTTGCACAAACAGGGATTAGGCCAAGAGTTTAAACTGCAGTACTGCTGGTATCCTTTTAGGTTGTGTTTCTGTCCCATGTGGGTCAGGTTTCCAAGCAACATCTGCAGTTGCTGCAGTCCAGAATATTTTAATTTATTCACAAATCCTGCAGAATTAACACCATTATTCTTTGTTCAAGCTGGTTTTGCTGATTTCCATCCAACATATGACAAAGCATAAGAGAAAATGGACAAACCATCATTTAATTCTACTGTCTTTTTATAAACTCTGACATCATCCATCAAATCCTGCACTTTGCTACTTAAAAAGTGCTTTTTACATTGAGCCATAATGTTCTGAAAAATTCAAAATCTTTTCTATACATTAGCCACAAAGAATTGATAAATCAGGAAACAAAAGCACATCTGATTCCCAGTGCCCAGAAACACTGAGGAATCCGCTGTGATGGAAACTGAAACCTCTAAGAGCTAAATTTTCCAACTGCTACAGAAAAGCCCCCTCCTGTGAAGTAAATAAAAGGTTGAGAACTCTTCTTTCCATTTTGATCACAGTGATTTTCTTCAGTTGCAGGAACAAGATGGACAGATTGGATAATTTCTGCTGAATGTCACAGCTGCCAGATACCAGCTCCAGAAACCCTCCCTGCAACTGAGCCATCGAGCAGGTGCTGAGCCTTTTTCCACTGACAGCCAGGATGGCAGCAGGACACAAAACACCCTGTGAGCTCAGAAGAGAGTTATACTCACATGGCTTTGAGCTACTATCACAAACTGAGAGCTATTAAGAAAGGACTTGAAAAAAGGAAAGAGCTAGTTTAAAATTTGCTGTTGTGTGCAGAGATAAGGTTGTGTGAGTTACCATTACTAAAGACTGTAATTTCTGTTCATGACTATAGCAGTTTCCTGGAGGTTAAAACTTTCCAAGAACATTTCTATTTTGAAATGCTGGCAACTTCAGAGAAAGGAAAAAAAAAACAAACCCAAAACTTCTTGACTTTTTCCCCTTGTTTTTTATTTTATGACAGGTGAACTTCAATTACGGAGCTAGAGACATGATTTAACAGATTTAACAGTGGACTTGGCAGCCTGGGTTACTGGATGGACTCAATGGCCTTAGAGGTCTTTTCCAGCCTAAATGATTCTAGGATTCCACAGGGAAAGGAATACACTCATGAATCTCATCTCAGTCAATTTCCCTCTACATTTACAGACACCAAGATCAAAGTTATCATGATGAATTTCAAATTCACAATACCCAGCAGCCAACAAGCAAATAAAGGAACAACTATAAAATCAACTTTAAAAGAATGTGTAAAGGATGGTTAAGAAAAGAATCATAAACATTTCCCTCTTCTGGTTAAGGTTGAGTTTCTTGCATTTCAATGTGCAGCTCCTTGAAAGCTGAAGTATAATGGCTTAAATTATTCACTGATTACTTAAAGGCAAACAAGGAGTTTTGGGGAACACATCAAATACCAAATTCAGGGTCTTTCTGTACAAAACTCCCACAGTATAATTTCTAGATGCATTTCACTCACTAAATCTTTAGCTCCATTCCTTTAGTCTTTCATTATTAAACACTAGTTTTAAGCCTCTGCTCTAAAAAATGCAAAATGTTTTTGTCATCTTTTTTTCAGAACTTCCCAATTTCACATTTTCATAGCAACTCGTCAGCAATCCTGTATTGCTGCAGCAGCCACTCTGTGTAAATAAGTAACCTGTAATGCAGTTACTAGCTTCTATGTTTAAATTTATGAATTGAATAGGCTCTGGCCAACCCCATCTAATGGGAGGCATCCTATGGCAGGGGCATTGGAATTAGATGATGTTTAAGGTCACTTCCAACCCAAAGCATTCCATGATTCTACAAACTGGTTTATAAAATATCACAACTACTATAAATGTTTACAGCATATTACAGTCAAAGAAATGCTTTTCTTAGGCACATTGTTATTCTGAAACACATGACAAAGATTTTATTAGCAGAGCAGCATTACTAATATGCCAGTGCTTTATGGTCAGCAGACAAATAGGGAAGTAATAATTTTATTGTTGTACATATCAATAAAATCAGTGCACACATACATTTCCTAAAGTACATGTTATTCTCCTCAAGCTATTCAAAAATACCTTAAAGTTTGCAGGGCAAAACCTTTTGAGATTATACAGGCATACAGGAAACAAACCAGAAAACAAAACATCTCTTCCCCTTCCTCCAGCCCATGCAGTTACTACCTGAGGACCAGACTTCACAGGCTGAAGCAGCACCATTGATTTTTAATACACCAACAAAGACTGACAAACTTCAAGCTTGTCTGTCACAATGAAGTTTCCTTTCTGCTCACATATTATCCGCTGCAGAGAGCTGGAGGATGGAGGAGTAGGGGAGGTCTACAGACATTTGTCCACAAGAAATTTGGGGCAGAACTGCTGCCCTGCTGTTCTGGTCACCCACTAGAGCAGCCAGCCTCAGTTGTAAACATCCAGCCCTGCTGGCAAGGACAACCATGGATGTGCAAGCCCTAGGACACCTTCTACACCCAGCCAGAGCAAGGACCCACCCTAGGGAAGAGCATGGGCTTTCTGAAGGAAAACACAGCATGAAAGGATAACACAGGATGGATACACAGCAATGAGTTTCACCAGAGAAGGAAAACTGACTGAAGCAGCAATGCAAGGGCAGCACCAGTCGTGGGGATGAGCATGACCATGCTCTGAAGGTACATTGTGGCATGAAACAGAAGTGGTCTCATCACCTAAAAACTTTTAAATTTGAGGAAATGTAGAGAAACTCAAAAAAGATTTAGTCTGGCTGGAAAAGCTTGCTCCTGGTTTGCTCCTGTAGCCTCTGCACCCTTCAGGGTCCAAGTACTTCTCAGTGAGGTGGAACAGGTGTAAGGGATGCAAACATTTCCTAAAAACCAAAACATGGGGTTTTTGATCTTCAAAACCAAGTAAACAGGTCAAAAAAGGGAACAGCCATCACTCAGAGAATGCCACACTAACCATTTGTAGTATTTTAACTTTTATGTCAAAAGAAGCTGCCAGCACTGCTGTGAAGTTGCTGATTTACTGTGGTCAGTCTTCCAGCCAAGTGCACTGATAGGAAACTTCATTAAAAAGAAAGCTGCAATCCAAGGGTCCATAAATCACTTTGTGTACACAGAACAGAGATGTTTGCTTACATTTTAAATAGTACATTAAGGTGGAGAGCCCCCAAGGAAGGTATATCCTTATCTGGGATTCAGGCCACAACAATGGATCAAACTGCTTTTAATGCTAATGAAGCTGTTGGTTTAAAACAGTGTTAATAAGGAAAGGAGATATTTCAGAAATCAAACTACAACTGCTGTAGAGTACAAACTTTATGCATAAAAAGGCCAATGAGGCTTGTTTTCTCAGGTCTTTTTCTTAAAAAAAAGTCATTTTCACACAAGTTTTTAACTGTACTGCTATGGAGAAAAGACAGAGCAGCATGGGCAAGGATGAAACATGACTTCCAGTTGAGAAGGGTGAAGGGAAGTGCCTGTGCCTCAAAAAACCAACCTGGAGGGCTGATGCAAATTACTGACAATGTAATTTACTCTTCCCTTGTCCTTTGAAAATGTGGCACTAGATGGCAAAAATATTAGCACAGTGAGCTTTTCCAGACAACTAAAAAAGTACAAATAAGTTCCTCTCACTCCTTTCCCTTACAGATGTGAGTGTGGTGCATTCACACTGTTGATGAACCACAGCCAGAATAAATTACATATTTCTCTCATTCACCCCATTTACACATTCATAGCCATAATTGCCCATCCAGCCAACTGCATAATGAAGCTGTACCCTGTCAATCACAGTGGGAACCACATGCATTTCAAGAAGGAAGGTACTGCACTGCATTCACCATCAAATTAAAAAAAACTTGTAAAAATTCAGAGCATTAAGGGCTCCATTTGTAAATATTATCAGTTGATTTACACAATAAGCACCCACCACATTGGTGCTGAAAAGGAATAGCTGGGGTTCAGTTGGTGGGAAATGGAATTACCTCCAGATATTCATATATGCTGGCTATCCCTATTCCTCAGGAATGTGAGCAGCCTATTGCTTTGCTATACAAATTGCTCAGCTTTTTCATTTTCTGTTTCTAGCTACATGCACTTGCAGATAAAAAGTGCATTTTCAGTGTGCAAGAAACAACTGTTAATTTTAAGTTCAGCTGAAATGAATCCCACAGGGCCACAGTCTAATTGTGATTAATCTACCAAAAGTAGATTAGCAGAGCTGAATATTATAAATGTAAGACATATTTTATCAATCATTGAAGGCTGTGTGTGACTACAAACAATACAACTTTTAAGTTCAAAAGCATTTCTCTGCTTTGTATGGGTATATATTGTGTTTATGAGCATTTAAAGAGTCAGTCTCAGGTTTTCAGGCTTGGGAATAAGCACTGCTCAATCTGAACTTTGTACCTTTTATTACTGCCTTCAGTGATTAATTAGCTGTTTTGGGCGAGAACAAAAAAAATATGTTTCATTAGCTGCAAAATGCTACGATATCTAGAAGTCATTGGTGTAAAATATTTAAGCCATTTTTCACTTAAATGGCATCGTCTGCCAAGGAAAGGTAAAGAATACATTTATTGTAAATTATTAACCAGCATCCCTGGTTGTGGGTTAGATGTATATCCTAACCACAGGGCAGCACAGACAGTCAGAAAACAATATTCCCAGAGGGATGGGAGAGGGTTTGCTGAGTGTGAGAGAGCTTTGGGAGCACAAGAGGTGCCAGTCAATGGTCTGCACTCAGCAGAGGCCGAGCGCGCGGCGGCCGCGGGAAGCTGCAGAACACACAGGGCTTGTCTGCAATGGTCACCCCACTGCCTCGACAGCAGGCCAGAGAATTCAGGCACACAAGTCACAGCCCAGGCCTCTCTGGCACTCAAGCTTGTCATAAAATGCACGGCCCAAGTGTGATCTCAGAGCAGCTCCCCTTGCAGCAGTGAGCTCACGGCATCACTCTGCCGTCAGCGCCTCGCCACTGATGGCACAAACGAAAGCAGGCTCTGTTCAGGCAGGAGAAGCAAGCGGTGCAATTAAGAGACACTATACTGTGTCCCAAAGTAAGAGGTTTTACAAAGCCATTTAGTGCCACGATGACAGATGTCAAAGCAGCAGCTAGGCAGACGGCCCCACAACTTCCATGGAAATAATTGCCTACGTGTAAAGCTAAAAGGCAACAGCTCTACTTGGGATATTCATAGTGTGACACGAATGAACATGAAATGAACATGACAAGACTGAGCATGAAGTTATGACAGTCACAACTTGTTATTCCTGGCTTCTTTTTTAATCTCTGCTGGTAGAATTTGCAGCAGAAATGCTCAAATGTTATCCTTGTTCCCTACCTTCCTACCCAAATAAATACCTTAATATACTCAGAAAAACCAGAAGAGATGAAATTGTGCTGCATCCGGCAGATTTTGTCCTACACTCTCTAGAGGAAAGCTCACTTTGCTGTAGCAGCAGAGGAGCTCAGCCCAGCACTCACTCCTCATTGAGTGGCTCATGAAAACACACACCAAGTGATCCCCTTGACCCAAGCAATGCTCTCCACCTTCCACTATTATTCTTTGCAAGTGGATGGGGCCATAGACAAAATGCCCTGACTGTATTTTGTTTATACACAGGAAAGCATGAGCCACAAAGATTTGCTATTTTTACTATATTGAATAGCAAAAGATGTTCGTGAGCAAGCTTGGGTTTAAATCATTTCATAAGGCTTTTCAACACTCAAAAATAAGCATGCTTGCCCTAAACTGAGACTATTTATTCTTCAGACACTAAGAGAGAGTTTCAGTCTACCATGCCACAAAAATCTTACACCAATATCCACAACCTGGTGAAGGATATAACACCAGCCAGGAAAATTCAAGGGATATTTAATCCCACTTGATTCTTGATTCAGTAGAGAATCTTGCAAATATTACCCAAAAAACATGCAACACAAATCAAGTAATAAAAATGCAAATGGGGATTAAGTTAAGTTCACTTCTAGTTTTGGAATTGGATTAATTACAGAAGTACAGAAATCAGAAATGAGCTAATTTATGTTTTCAGCTTCTCAAAGCATGGACCCCTTGTCACACTTCATCTCTTCTCAGTGTCCAGCCTTGTTGAAGTGAATTTAGCTACTTCTGCTGGTGTATTGCACAATTAAAGCATAAATATACCCTTTAGGATATGAGGAAAAGAAAAAACAGAAAAACAAACAAAACAAAATAAAACAAAAATCCCAAACCAAAGCAGAAATAAACCAGAAAACCCAACCATCCACAAGAAAGAAAAAAAAAACACAAAAAACCTCACTCAGCCTCACTATAAAACATAGTACCAGATTACTTTTATCTAAAAAAGATTAATACTCAGAACTAAATTTCTTATGCTTTCCTCTGAGTGCTGAACAGTGCTATAGAGTGCTCTGATAATTTAACAAGGCATAGCAAAAGCTCTTTATTTCCTATTTTAAGGATTTTTTTCTGTGCAAATTCTGTTTTGATAACTTCCAGCATTTCATATTAAAATGCTCTTTATTATTTGTTAGAAGTTCTTTGTAGGATGTTGAAACAAAGGAAGACATCCCAAGAAACAAAGAAAATCCAGCATGTTTGTTTACCATGGTCACAGAACATCTTAAATACAAGCAGATCCCAAATACTCTGCCAATACTTCAAGGCTTTCCTTCACTCATGAAAATATTGAATCACTCAAATTATATTCTTCATTACATTCTTCAAGAATATTAGCATAAAATCTTGCCAAACACTGCTCTTCACCTGAAAGAACTGGTGATTATAGCACAAAGTTTTCAGAAGACCAAACTAAACAGCCCTTAACCCATTAGCAGCAGAACAACCCCAGGTGAAATGAGGGGAAACTGCCACCATTGGTTTTATCTGCCCATTGAAAGGATTTTTTAATTAGATCAAATTTTTTCATCAGATCACTTCAGGTAAAAAAGTTCTTTAAAAGACTGAAAGAATTGTTTCCTTAAGCTTTATTGGCTCCTTTAAGAGGTAAAGTATGACTTAGAGTTTCAAAGACAAATTTATTATATTGATAGTTTCAGTTATGCATCTCTTCCTTATGGGCTGTACATTACAAAGAGTGTTCCCACATTTGGTTTTTTTCATTTACTTTGACTATATGTTTTCTTAGGGATAAACAAGCTTCTCTCACCTCAGAAACTGGAGCACATCTATTTTGTTTGACACTTCTCTAATCTACATATCCCTCACAGCAGAAATTAGATGCTTTGCTAAGTATTTCGCATGTCTTATTTTAGGAAAACAGATAAAGATGATAAAATCACAGGTTCTCCATGTATCTTCTAAAGAAAACAGTGGCAGCAAAATCAGCCTTAGTGACTTTCAAGTTTGAATGCTGGAAACCATGCAGGAAAGTTCAGTATTTCCTTTGCCACAAACAGTACAATACAGCTCTTGCAATGCAGATAGGAGAGCCTTGTGCAGCCTCTTGGGACCATTTATCACCTCTCAAATCCAGGTGGATGCAGATGGAGGAGAAGGTTAGAAACTAAGACTGAAACCATTAAATATTTTTAAAAATACAATAAATCCCAGTTTAAAAAGACAGAGCTGAGGATTCATTTGAACTGTTCTACAGGACTCCATTCTAAACAGAGAATACTTTATTCTCCTCATAGCAATAAACACAGTGATTACAGCTCCAAACTGGAAAACTGCTTCTAAATTTGGGAGCAATCTCACAGATATTGTTGAGACTACTGCTTAAAGGTAACAAGGATCCAAACACCAGCAAAGGAAATGAGAGCATACCTTCAGGATGAAGGAACGCACACTTACCATTTCATCTTTTAAAAGTAAAATCTCACTCTTCCTACCTTTTTACTTTCCCAAGAAAAACACAGTCTCTAATTTACTTGACCTTAGGTATTTATCTTCTGTACTTTCAGCAAGCTACATTTAAAAGATCTTTGTTTACAGTCAGCTCCTTAAGACGACTGGTTGTCCCTGCTACACCTATGAGCCCATCACGGAACAACAAAAAGAGGAAAAAATTAAATTTGCTACTGAAACCTCTCTCCTAAACTCAGTCAAACACAGTCAGTGGAAACAGCACCTGAAAGCAAGCTTAACTCATTTTTAAAAGCTGACCAGATTTCCAGTTGGCAGTGCCACTTTAATTGCCTTATGTATGTGTGATAAGTGAAATAATTGGACAGCTCTTTGAACCATAGAATGAGACTTCTTGCCTGGAAGAGGAATCTCACTTTCTATCATCAATTGTATTTTAATTTTAGGTGGCTGAAACGACAGTAAAGCACCCTCCTGATATCAACATATTCTAGACACCAAGTTGGGAGAACACTGTACATGCCAAGATAAATTCCTTTGACCATTCTCTCCTCACCTCTTCCCCAGAGATGCTCTCTAGTTTGAAAGATAGTTTAGTTCCATCAGCTGGCAATGAGACAAATATTAGCACTTGGAATCCAGTGCTCTGCAGTCCATTCTAAAAGAAAAACCAGCAGATGATGGAGGCAGGGCACAAGCCTGGTTCTATAGGGAGGAGGGAAATAGAAAGACGTGTCTGCACAGACTATAGGCAGATTATCTATGCTGTTGACATGGAACAGAGAAAAAAAATTAGATTTAGAGAAGAACTTCAGTGCTTCAACCCTGCTGCCTGCATGCTTTGTAATAAACAGCTATTACTTCTCTGAACAATTCATACAAGAAGAGAAAAGAGGCTAATTTATATTGTTAATAAATCCAACTACTGTTCCAGCAGAACTAAGAAAATGTAAGTCTTGAATCAACAGTGGAAGGTAAAATTTTAAATTGCCCTAACACCACTTTGTTACACATGCTCAGCCCACCAGAGCCTTTGTCCTATGCAAACAAGACACATCCCACAATTTGTTCATCTTGCTCATTTTCAGGACTCCTTAAATTTGACCCCAAGTTTACAATTTTCCCTTCAGTTCACACCTCCACTAACAGGGCAGCAGGAAGTGACTCAGGGCCGGCAGGGCACAAAGAAACTAGGATGGCTGTGCTTGGCCATGATGCTCTGCCCTTAATGCTTTCATCAGTCTTCTTTCAGAACTGAGCTTTCACAGATCCCACAAGCATCACACTGAAATCATCTGATCTCTTCAGCCTTCCAGCTCAGAGAGGAACCAAAAGGCGACAACAGAAAACAAGAATAGAAAACTACAAGAAAACGCCTCTCCATCTTTACTCCATTTACTCTCTGGATTGTGTTCATAATGCAACATCTAACTGAACAATATTTCTTATTTCCACCCTCTCATGGATTGTGACCTGCTCACAGGCCACTTGCCAGCTGGGGTGCAGAGGCTGCCTGCTTACAGCAGAGATCAGCTCACCAACACCACAGGTGAGCACCACCGAGGGGGGAAGGAGCCAAAAGTCTCCAGCAAACGTGTTCAGAGTGGCTGGCAGACAAAAAACATGAAATGCATCCATCCAGGGTATTTAGCAAAAAACTGTGGTATGATATTTCACACAGTATGTAATGCTCCTGTGGTTCCAAGTGAAAAACAAGCTTTGACAAACATCTTGAAAGTGTTTTGCATCAGTGTAAGTTGTAAACAGTTGAATTTTCAGCACGAGCAAACATACCAAAATAAGAAACAGGGAAACTATCTTTTTTTCAAGATAAAAAATATATTGCAAAAGTGAACTGTTAGCAACTGGCTCAGGCTTATTGCACTGCTCATGTTCTCCATGTCAATGTCACTAGGAAGAGGCCCTTGGAGAAACACTGGTGTCACCTCTTGTTCAGCTCAATTGAGAAAAATGTACTTAAACAACTTTCTGGCAAGTCATGCAATGAACTAAAAGAGCTGCTGAAGGACATCCTTGAGCTTTGACTTTCTGTAAAGGGAAACACAAATGTAAATAAAGTCAACCTCTGTGCTCAGTAATAGTGTAGCATGCTGTTAGCCTGTCACAAGCATTTCACAATAATCAGCAGTGCAGAGTTCCTACCTCAAGTCACTCAAAAGGGATACTGGGGTTTAGGAACTGGGAACCAGAAAGACTGGGACTAGAAATGGCATCAATGCCTTTGAAAAAAAACTAATGGGGAGATGGCACAAAATTTGCAAGGGTGACAAGTGTCAGAACCACGTGCCACTTCCAAACCCAAGACTGTCCCCTACCGAAGGGAACTGCTTCATTTCTGGGAAACCACATTGAGAAAAATATTTGTAAATTTTATTGCACTTGTTATTGAGGAAAAATGGTTATTTTGCCACCTGCAGTGTCCACAAATTCAATGCATTGTTTCTCCAGGAAGAGAAGAAATGTCTGCAAAATAACAATACCACTTGAACACCAGCCTGAGAATTAGAGGGACTTTTTAGAAGTCCATGTACAAAAGTTGCACTTCACAGTACTGTTTCCCCTTGTGTGGGCTGTCAGAAAGACAAAGTGGTATTTTCACAATGAAAGCAATTGCTTCAAGAATAATGTCAGCTCTTATTGTTGACAAAGAGCTAGAAATCAGAGCACATGAGCAGCACACCATTTGGCTGACCTGACCAGCTGAGCAACACACAGTCCAAGCAGGCAAAAACATGTTGGGCAAGACAGCAGAGAAGAAAATCAAATGCAGACATGTGCTTTCACATGTTCTTCTGATACCACTGCACTTTTTTTTTCAAACCAAGCCAAATGCTTGATACTAACCACGGCTAACAACCCCACCTTACACACGTGAGTGTTCTCCATGGGGATCCTGAGCCTGAAAGCAACACACTGAAAAAATAAATCCAATTGCTTCAACAGTACCATTTACACAGTCCATTCCTAAAACCCACCTGGGCTGCTGAATGACTTGCAAAATCACTTTGCAGCACTGGCTGCTGGTGGCTGCTGTTAGAGAAGTCTGTAAATAGCACCAGGTGGAAGAGGCCAAGGATGAGGAATCTTGGATGATGATTTCACTACACTTTGAAGCCTTGGGAAAAGGCAAAGCTTGAACATAAGCACAAAGGCATCTTTGCATTCATAAAAAACTCAAAAGGGAACTTTTACCCCGTGTTAGTGCTGATATTGTTCATGGTTTATAATTTAAATATTTGGATTAGTAGAAACTTCATCTTTGAGAGAAGCTAGGATTTTTCTGCATATTTGCTGTAAAACATTAAAAATTACTAATCTGGAACTTCATAACCTTTAGCTAAAATATTGTGTGTTCCTTTCTAGTTATATTCTGTCATCTTCAAAATCTCTTCTAAACTGATACCCTTGGCTTTAGAGTATCAGTTGAGAAAAATAAAAAAGACATCCCATAAAATCAATCCTCCTTTCCAAATCCCCACAGAATGAAATTCTAATATAACTAAGTGCTTCTTTCCCCCTACTTCTCAACCAATAGAAGTTTTGTTGGGAACTTCACCTCATTAGAGTCCTCAACATTTAAATAATGTTCAACAGTAACAAAGGACCCTGTCATAAAGCTTTTGATAGATGTTTCATGGCCAACACATGATGGTCAGGATTTATGCAAATGATTTAGAAAAGTAAAAAAAAATATGACTGACTATCATTTAGCAAATAAATTATAAATGCAAATCCAGAGGAAGACAGTATCCTTTTCTTTATGGAGACAAATTTTGAAGTAGTTTCAGGAAAGGGTAACCATATAATAAACTTCTAATTTCACTAGTAACATTAGGAAAGGAAGGAAAAATACAATAGGCCCGGTACCATGTCATCCTTGATATACTACTACACTTCTTTATGAGCACATTACAATTCAGAGAGCTAATAATAAAAAGTGATGCTGAGATGATGAATTGATGCTATGCAATTAGACCTATTAGAATTCACAAGAGTCGACAGGCAATAATCAAACCACTTTCATGCTGCCCATTGCCATTATCTTTGCACTTAAGAATCAACAAAGCACATAATGACTTGCTCTCAATTAAGGAATTCATGAGAAATGGAATTTTAATTAGTGTGTAGAAAATTTGGGCCATTTATTACTTTATAGGACAACAGATTGTAAAAAACTAGTTGAGTAGCTCTCAGTCTTCAGCAAGGGTTCAAGTCCAAGAAGAACACAGTGATGCTTCCAAAAAGGAGTCCCTAGTAACATCCCCTGAAATGGGATTATCAAGGTAAATACACATTCACTTCTGCTAAATTCTGGAGGAAAAATAAAAAACAAAACAAAACCAAAACAAAACAAAACCAAAAAAAAACCCAAAGAAAAAAACCAACCAAAAAAACCCACAAAAAACCCACCACCCACAAAAAAAAAAAACAAAAAACAAAAAAAAACAACAACAAAAAAAAAAACTCAACCACAACAGAAAAGCCAATCCACAAAGAAAACTGTTGGAACTTGCAACTACAATGAGAACCACTGCTGATGGTCTCAATTGCCAGCTGATGAACAAGTTGGGTAGAATTACATTTATTTGTGGTACAAACCACAGACCCCAGAAGGTATAATGCTACATTCTCATCAGAACTTGAGTAGGACAAGACAATGAAAATGCATCATCACTTAAAAAAACCAGAGTCTGAATAGTAACTTGAATGCTGATTTAAGTTTCCTTTCAATAGTGCTTGAAAAGGAAGACTACTTAGATTCAAATAAATTATTCTCATAGTTTGCTGATCTTAGTACAAAAACAATTTACCAATAATTTAAACAAAAGCATCAGCTAAATTCTGGAAGTGGAGTTCCTTGATAATATCAAATAGATGCTGATTGGGAAGTCAAAAGATTGTGCTGAACTCCAACATTACAAAATGCACATTTTTTAAAAATGCAAAAGAAGACTTCAAGTGTAAATGTTGCAGTACAGAGATGGGTGTAATGTTATGTGCTCACAAAACAGTAGTGAATCAGTAAGATATTAAATAACACATCAATTTGCTCAAAGCATATTTCCAGCACATGGGTCAGCATAAACCCAAGCACAGGTATAGGGTGGGAGGAGAATGGAATGAGAACAGCCCTGAAGAGAAGGAATTGGGGTGTTGGTGTGGGAGAAACTCAGTATGATCCAGCAACATGCTCTGGCAGCCCAGAAACCACCTGTGTAAAATACAAATATTGAAGAGAGAAGGTTCCAGGGAGACCTTAGAGCCTCTTCCAGTGCCCAAAGGGGGCTACAAGAGGGCACAGACCCATAGGACAAGGGGAAATGGCTACAAACTGAAGAGATAGGTTTAGATTAGAAATTAGGAGAAACTTCTTCCCTGTGAGGGTGGTGAGGCACTGGCACAGGCTGCCCAAAAGAGAAGTGGATGCCTCATCCCTGGAAGTGCTCCAGATCAGGTTAGGCAGGGCTTTGTGTGACCTGGTTTAGGGGAAGGTGTTCCTGCCCATGGAAGAAGAGTTGAAACTAGCTGGGCTTTAAGGTCCCTTCCAACCCAAAACTTTTTTGATTCTACTCAGTCTTTAAAAAAAATAGTACTAAAAGTCCATAATAGTTTAAAAAATCCCAGTTAAATACTGGGCCATTTGGATTATGAAATACCAAAACTTTAGTTTATGCATGATTATTACCTGAAAAAGTGCACCCCATGCTTTGAATCTTATCGATTTCCTATTTTGCTATAGACAAACAGGTGTACATTTAGTGCTTAAAATCTGTCAGAATGGTGCTGTATTTCCATTGTCAGGGAGCTATTTCAACATTTCTCATTCTTGATTCCATGGGGGAACCCTGTCTTTACAATGTCCCCATTAAAAAAACATTCACAACAACCTGAAAGGCTTCTTGTAAGTGATAAAATTTCAAAAGAAGGGAGAAAAAAAACCAAAACAAAAATCCTTTCAGACAGGGATTCATTCTTAAATTCCCCTACGTGCTCTGCTTAGCCAGGGCTCTGGGAAGCAGCAGGGAAAGCAGCAGGCACTGCTGTCCCAGGGCCATCCCTCCCACCAAGGGAACATTTCCAGGCTGCTGCAGAGCCACCATTTTCACCCCAGGCAGCATTTTCAGGCAGAGGGATCTGCAGATGCATTTCTCTGTCTCCAGTATGCTGGCACTGCCCAGGGGAGCAGGGAGGCTGCAGGGTGAAGCAGCTCAGCAGAGATGGGCTCAGAGCTGGGCACACACAAACACCAGGATGTTTCACTTCCCCCTCCTGCTTTTGTGCCAAGTGCAGCACATCCAAATGAGCACATCTCAGCCAGGGCATCAACCATGCCACCTAAACTGCTCTCTCCTCCTGCACAGCACATCCCTGCAGTCCCAGGAGGAGGAGATAAGGGAAATTCCATAACTGTTGGAACCCACAAACCTGGGAGTTTTGAGCTTTCTTTGCTTTCTGACACTGACCCCCTGGAGAACACTGCTTTGACCTGAGGCCTTGGAGAAGGCTTCCAAATTTGAGTGATGGAGTTAGAGTCATGGGTATGTAGCTAAAATAAAAGTGTGGGACTTCACATGCTGAAGGGTTTTGAATTTGAAGTTTTAGAATACAGCAATACGACAAGATAGAGAGTTTTGAGTGTTGTCTCTTTCTGTCCTCTTCTTTCTCTTCTTCACAATTTCAAGTTGTAGTTTCTAGTTAAATAGTGCTGTGTTGTGGGTCACAAGAATTTAGTTATTGGGTGAAAAGTACAAATAATATAAGTGTTAATTCTGTATTAGGCTGTTTAACTTTAAAAGACATTGTAACTAGCTGAATTCAAATCTCCATTTTGCTCACTTTTACCTGTAGCTAGGAGTGTTACAAAACTCTCTGTACTTTAGATAAGATTTAATAAACAACCAAGCCTAAACACGAAAAAAATCATCTCCTTTGTGTTTTTAATCCTGACTCTGAGTAAAAACAGAAAAAAGTAAAGCCACTAATTAAGTAGTGCAGTTCCCCCATTTACAAATAACTTGTTTACTTTGCTGCAGCTGCTAAACAAGAAAAAGAAAAGAAAGAGGAAAAAAAAAAAAAGAAAGCAGTGGTTCCTACCTGGCCTAGGTACTGCAGCAAAGACACTTTTGGAAAGGATTTGAGAGCAGTGAATCTCCTTGGAGGCCCAGGGTGAATAGTTCAGACATTTTGATCAGAAGGCAAGTTATGCTTTAAAAACTTAACACAGTTAATTCAAAATATGCTTACAAGGTAAAGAACAAAGTCACTCCAATAGGGGCTCCTAGATTAACATCAAAATCTGTTAAACAGTCATAAAACACATCGTGCTGCTGAGGATTGTTATGAGTGAACCTGAACTAAGTGATTCTTTGTGCCACAGAATTTACAAGATCATGGCTCAGTACCTCATTAAATTAGGGTTCTGTTAATTAAAGCTTTCTTTCAAGTGATAAATGCCTACTGTGGATGTAAGCTGCACATACTGTTGAAACTTCATATTAAGAATAAATTGCACAGATGAGACATATAGCCCTGGGTAGAAATAAAAGTGCTTCCTGTGGAAGCAAAGATTTCTTGTACAGGAATACAGACAGAGACAGGTAGAAGCTTCTTTAAAATTCATTAAAGTCTTGTTGGCACCCACCTGTATTTCAAAGTCTCAGTACAGTATACTTTTCACTGGTTTCTAGTCTTGCTAAAGGCCCCAGAAAGCTTCTTCAAGAAGATTTAAGAGCCTTAAGAGTGAACTTGCTTGCATCCTTGCCTAAATCATTTCATCTGAGATTTTAAACCCACATACTGCATTAAAAGGCACAATTATTTAAAAAAAACAAACAAACAATGGATAGAAGTGTGTTCAATATAGCTAGGGAGACAGAGCATAATTTATTTAATCCTAAAAATTTGTTATCCAAAAATTCCTTGACTTCTAGGAAAACCTAACACTATGTTTTAGTGCTGAAAAGGACTTCAAAGAGAGGAGGGATATCTACATCAGAGAATGAACCCAAAAACCCTTAAAAACAGAAAGCCTCAGGATTCTTGAAGATTCATCAGAGATGACATGCAAAGTCCACTGACTCCAAGAAAGTCAATGAGGCATCTCTAAGGTCGTGTTAAGGGGATGTTTATGATGACAAAACAGGCAACACACTTTCAAAACATATCTTACAACCAATAAGGTATACAATTGCCAAATATATATTCTCATTTTAAAAGACACTTTTTCTCAATGGGGTAACTTCTCAAAAAGAGAACATTTAAGAATAGCATTCTCTGCTATTTGGATATTCAAGTCTAGTTTTTATCCAGCTGACCCTTCCAAATGCTATATTTGATTCTTTAATGGCTTCATGTTTCAGTGAATTTGAATTCCTTCCTTATTTCCATGACTAAAAGGAAAATTCAAAACCAGAAGATATGGACTACTTAGAAATTAAGTGTGTGTAGAGTTTAAGATGTGTTGCAACAAAAGAGAGAAATTACAGAGGTCAGAACATATTTTTTTCCTCTCCCATATCAGAAAGAGAAAGGAAGGAGCCCTTAACCATACTGATAGTCATTAATAGCTCTGAATCATGGTAAACCTGTGCACCTTCCACAAATGCTGCAAGCTGAATAGAGTTTCTAGAATTACCTATGACTGATCAGACAAAATCATGGGTCTTACTTCATGTTTTGACCCAGTAAATTCAGAAGGAACAAAATGCTGCATCCAGTGTGGGCTCAGTTTGAAGCATAAACATTCTTTTATTTTCTGAGCTGAAGCTTATCTTTAGAATTTACTGGCTTTTCACCCCTAAAAATGTCAGCACTGGCCTGTGGAGCAACTAACACAGCCATCAAAATAATGAGCACAGCAAAAGTATAGCAAATAGGCTGATGAATTGGTATTACAAGAATCCCTGCCTGTAATAGAGGGAGCTGGACTTCCCAGATGGGACTTGGAAGTTTCTGTACTTCACCTGGCAGCATCTTGATGAGAAGCTGTTCCTCCCCTCTTTCCTCAAAGGAAAGCATCCTGGCTCTGGGGAGCTAATTCCCTTCCACAGCTCAGGGCTGTACAGCCTCAGCAATTATACACAGCTACACGAGCCTTCTCAAAAGGCTGATGCTTTCAAGACAGTAAAGAGGCAATTGGGCCATGTTGACCAGAATCCAGGACATTAAAACCCTGGAGAGTTTGTACTGATTGGCTTTTATTTTTGTATTTTATTGCAAGGACTCTAAATGCATGAAATGCAGCCAAACGTGTTCTGAGCACAAAATAAAATAATTTAAACTCAAAATTTCTACCTTGTATTTATCTGTCTTCTCCTTTTTTTACTCTGCCCCACCCTTCTTCACTAAAATATTTCAGTATGATAATGATTTCCTGAAACACAGAATGAAATCAAGCCATATTGTAATAAAACTAAATGAAGCAGAAGATAAATAAATCAATATCAAGTATAATTTTTACAGCTTTCCCAGAAATAAAACAATTAGCACATTAGCAGTGAATGCACTAATAAAATTAGCCAATTAGGATATTTAAGTGATTACCACTTTGATTTGAAAGAGTAACTGCCATACATATGGATAAGTTCTGCTGAGATAGAGAAGAATCTGCACTGTCCTCTTCTGTCTCCAATGGAGTGCTTTTGCAGCACAGTGGAATTATTGCCATACACAAACCTGACCTGATGGTACCCTTGCTTCCCTAGTGTCTGAAGAAGACACCTTAAAAGAAAAGAAGATAGTTGTGTTCATGTTAATTGTTGCTGTAATGCTATTTGCAGCATCCTTTCACACCTAAATTGACTACATAATTGTAATTAGTTTTTTAGGAATTCTAGCAACTCTTAAAAAAAAAAAAATAAAAAGGAAAATAAAGAATAAAATCTGAAAGGTTTACATATTAATAGCACTTTTCCAGATGGTGACACAGCTGAGTGCCATTCCCTCTTGTAACACAGCTCTGTTTATCCTCTGAGTGTCCCCCATACAAAATTGTTTTAATCCTTTGCTGCTGCTGCAAAATTTGATCTACTGTCGGACAACATAAAGGTGTCAACTTTTGGATATATGGTATACAAAAAGCAGATAGGATAATCCAGCCTGTGCATCAGCAACAATGCAGTTCATGGCTCAGGGATAATGGGATTGCAGATTATGGGCTGAAAGGTGCAGTATTTTACCCCTCACAGCCCTGCACTGAAGTGTAGCTCTGCTGCACATGGTGCATTTTCAGCACGTTTCCATTAGCCTGTTCAAAGCTTTAGGATACTCAGGCAGTATGACTGTGCTGTGTAGTCAACTGGAATGAAACAGCACTTTTATTACAAGTGTCTGATGATCTGTTAGTTCTTGGAGAAATTATGGAGCAGTTATGAAATCTAATATATGATGTGGAGAGAGATTAGCAGAGGAATGGGATTTTGATTCAGCATCTTAAGGAAGATGAATGAAGGAAGAGTGAGCAATTAAAGCAGTTGATCTTGTGCAGAGTAAGAGCACCCACACAAATCTGGACATCCACCTATTCCTCCCTGCAAACAGAATGTGCCTAAGAAGAGCCATCAACAAGCCTTTACTTGCTGTCTAGTTGCTATCCCTACAATAAAGAGTGGGAAATATACATATACTGACTTAGGAAATACATGTCTATTACTAGACTATTACAGTTGCATATTTTATAATTAAACTACAATAAAGTGAGTGAGTGAGTGTGTGGAAGATTAAGAAGAAGTAGAAAAATTGAAAACAAACATCAGTAGAGAATAACATTTATTGAAGCAGGCTATTACATACTTAAAGCAGATAATTCAGAAACTAGGCAGCATGCTGGAAAGGTAAACTGCCATCAGAATAGACATCACCTATCATCATAGCATGGTTTAGGTTGGACCTTAAAGATCATCTAGTTCCAACTTCCCTGCCATGGGCAGAGACACCTTCCAACTGTCCCAGGTTGTTACAAGCACCATCCAACCTGGCTTTGAATACTTCCAAAGATGGGGCACCCACAGCTTCGCTAGGAAACCTGTGCTAGTGCCTCATCACCCTCAGAGAAGAACTTCCTCCTATTATCTCATTTAAACCTTCCCTCTGTGACTTTGAAGACATTCTCCCTTGTTCTATCACTCTGTGCCCTTATAAAAAGCTTTCATGCAGCCCCTTTAGGCATTGGAGGCTGCTCTAAAGGTCTCCCTGGAATCTTCTCCCAGCCTGTGTCCACAGCAGAGGAAGATTTCTGCCACTCCAGCTCTGCTGCAATCACCCTTGTGTGCCCTGCAAGAGGGACCACACCTCTAGGGGCACTTCTGTTCCCTTTGAAATCTGCTCCCCAGGGCACAGCAGTGTCTCCTTGGTGTAGGTCCATGTGAGAACACCAAGTGCAAAGACTGCAATTCAACCTCCTTGCTAGTGGGAGATGCACCACTACTAACCAGAGACTTGGTCCTCCCTCCAAAGAGCAGGAGGCCAATTCTCTGGGCTGAATTAGTATCTCCACAGAATAATTTCCTGGCTGGTGAGTCAAAAGGAAAATGACCCCACTCTGTGGCTCAGCCAGGGCCACTAGGACTCAGAGAGACCCTGGGCATGACCAGCTTTGGCAGCCAGCACCATATTCAGATATGGGTCAGATGTCCCATCACATTTCACCTGCTCAGTACCCACCTTAGCCAAAAAATCTATTGCGGAGAGAACAAAGTTATGCTAAGTGAGAAGCAGGGCAGTGTACTAGGGAACCAGGCAGGATACTGTTTTCTTTGATGCTTTGAATTCAGCAGGGCTATGGATCTTAAAGCATTGTTGCTTTGCATAGATCTGATATTCAAACAGTAAAGCAAATTACTTTAAACAGTATCTGTATACCAGAACAACCAAAGAGAATAGGATTTTACTTTTTTCTCTTGTTTATGTGCAAGAAAAAAATAAAATTAGACACAGAATAAAATGGCAAGCAGTCAGTTCCACAGATTTCATCCCCATACTGAAATAGATGCTCAACTGTAAATGCTCTGTACATCCAGCAGAGCACACAACCATGTGTTCATATTTCAATTGTACTAGAACAAAACAGGTGCAAGTACAAGAATCTGTTCATTGTTCAGTACTGAGCTGAATTTTAAACTTAATATTGAATTTAATTTTAACATTGTTTTCACACAAATTTAAAATAAAACAAACCGTACCCTACAGCCTTCTGAAGATGCATTGTGTAGCTTTTTCAGATTGTAAAATTGTACAGATTTTGAGCAGCATATCAGTAGCAAAATAAGAGTGAGCCATTCAAACCCATCTAGTAATTATATACCCACCCTTGGACCTATCTATCTATTTTGAAATAGATAGTAAGCCTTACATAAAAAAAACTTGCACTAAACATAAATCAGAGAAGCTTGACATGATTAAGAACACTGGACCAGTTACCCTAAAAGAATATAAACTGCTATTAATTACCTCAGTAATGAAGAATAGTACTCCTCTTCTTGGGCACTAGCTAGCATGAGAGCATTCCACCACCACTCAACAAGAATTAGACTCTCAATTTTCAACTGAATAAACCAAAATCAATGCATTGTCCACCATCTGATTTATTAGACCAGATATTTATTAAAAAAAAACTCTTTAGAAACTTCAAAACAAAATTGTATTGTTATACAAAATTACATTGTAAATCAATGAGAAGCAACACTATTACGGTTAGAAGAATGATATTTAAAGTTAAAACATTTGGAGCACTTGAAAAAGAATGCCAGCCTGGATGTGATGACATGTCATGGTTAGAGTGGTGACAGATGCTTAATTATAGGATTCAGACACCAGGAACTGACCATGTATCACATGAAAGGTTGTGAGTTCAGTAAACGCATAAAAAAATGTGTTTGCAAAAAGAGACTGTTAACCTTCAGTAGAAACAAGTGTTTGTGTCTCTGAAGATGTAATTGTTTTCCCCATAATTTGACCATCCCTGTGAAAGAACCTGATTAGTATTTTGGGAAAAGAAATCCTAATTCCTACTACAAAAATAATCCAAATGAGATAGTTCTTCAGAGCAAGACTAGACTAGTAGCTATTGATTGGGTTTATATTGTTTTAATTATCTACACCAGAAGCACCAATTTTAGCAGAAGCAGTTCAAAACATCCCCATGCCCCATTCAGCCACATCTACAGAGTCCAGGACTTCCCAAGCCATCACCCAGAATACCCTCACCACCTGGCAGGAGCAGACTTTGTGCTTGCATTTTAAAACTCCAAGCACTGAATGAAAGGCAGATTTTGAGGACCAGCTGCTTTGGTGCAAATGCAAAGCTTGTTGTTCTGCCCATGTTGGAGGAAGCTCTGTGGACTTTTCCAACACAGATGGATTGAAACTAAGATAATTTATTTTGTGAATAAGTGGAACAAAAAGCAAGTATAGCAAGTCCATGACAGCACTGCCATGAGTCAGATGCAAGGCTCTGTGGATGGCTCACAAATACAGACTGTTTGTGTCTTGCACTATACTTCTGCTCAGTGCCAAAATTATCAGTTACACAACAGATGTTAAGATTCCCAAAACCCTGTCAGTGGAGTCAGAGGGATGATCATGATCTTTGACCATGATGCTGTTTTGTTCTGAAAGATCTCAACACAAAGAAGGTTATCCCATACTTCAAAACCTTCAAAAGCCTTTTTGAGAAACTTGGCCAGTTGCTCTCTGTCCTGAAGCACTGAATCAACTGAAACCCCAAGAAGAGTTTACAAATACAACCATATTGATGTGTTCACACAGACAAAAATGCTCCATCACTAAAGCCTGAGAGACACACTGCAGCCCAGACATCATGTAAAAGCCTTTGTACATTCACTGCCTGATGGCTTCTGGCAGCAGCACAGATCTAGTGAAAGTTCCATCAATTCCAACTCAATTAAAAACCAAATAACATTGCTGCATTTATGGGCTCTACACTATCCCAACCCCATCCTAGGCTTCTCATACAAACCCTGGGCCACATGACAGCAGGCAGGAAAATATCATGTCGTGAATCTAGATCCAAAATCAGTATTTAACAGTCAAAGAAAGTGCATCCAACCAAATTTACACCCAATGTAAATTGCTGTGCTATCATAATCTGCAATTATTTGACTTTTAGTTTTTATTTTTAAATGGAATGCTAAAGTGTATGGGACTGTGGTCTACAAATATGTCTCTTACTTCAGACTTCAAGAATTTCATCTATATTTTCAGCAAAAAGCATAATTTGAAGGCATAAAGTCAATAAATTAGAGAAAACCTTTTCAACAGAATGGAATGTGAATGACAATTACAATGCTTAAGGCAAACTATATGTTTTTGAATACCAAATTACATGTTTATTCTCTTTCTCAGCAGCCAGTATTTTCATAACAAGTTGCTTTAACTTTTGGTTTTTTTCAGAGCCAATCTTCTGTATGTTGAATAAAGGATTTAATTTTTATTTCAAGCATAAGGAGCCAAGTGTTCAAGACTTCTTCAGTTACATAACCAAATGCAAGGGAGAGAGTTAAATACTAAGTTCACTTGTTACATGTCTTTTAACAGACAATTTAGTAACACTTATGGTGTATTAGGATGTGCTAATTTGATAACACAGAAACAAAAAAGTTAATTGTCACACAAATTTCAAATTTTGCACACAATAACTGCTTTTTAGTGAAAAAAAAAAACACCCTTAGTACAATAAGGCACAAAATGTTTTGCAAGTGTGTCTTGCACAATGGCAGCCCTTCTTCCTCCACACAAACTGCATTCAGAGTTAAAACAGGAGTGCAAAGAAGAAAAAACCATTAGGGATCACTGCAGAACACAATCCACACCAAACTTATCAACATGCAATTGTTAAAAGGAATTTTTCACTCTGGCAGACCCTAGAGTAATTCCTCACAATGAAGAATTTGCAGTTTCTGTGGTGATTAAGGATTTTAGTCTTAGTGCAGAATTGGAGACTGAGCTGCAGGGCAAAGGGAAGCCACATGGAAAAGTCTATCACTTTAAAAAATAAAAAATCACCAAGGAAATAAACTGGTCATTGCTGTCTCCCTCCAGATCAGGCTTTGAGGATTCCCAAGAAGGCTTTGCCAAGTGGCACCTGATGAAAGCAGGAGCAGTGCAGAGCAGAACACGAGGCTCGAAGTGTCCGCAGCAATTCAGCTGAGCATTCACACAGTGGGAGGGGAAATGAGGGAGCAGCAGCTATGCTCTGCCAACCTACCCCATGCCACCTTGTTATTCCTTTAATTTGTTCTACCTGTCTGCTCAGATTACCTAAGATGAATCTCAAGCTGCACTTAGACTGCTGGCCAAACCGTTGGATAAATTACTTTTGACGGAATTAGGAAAATTGTGCTGTAATTGGGTGCTCCTCAGTGATCTACATGAGACTTTGCCTGATCACCATGCTGAGCTGGAAGGAGATTTCAGGCCTACTGGATTTTCCATGCCAAGAAGAGAAAATTTCTACAGCTCCTAGGAGCTAGAAGAAAAAATTCCTTCCTCACACCATTAACTAATGTACTTAAAACACTTCCTAGAAGGCAGACCTTGAAACTGTAATGTTGGAGATCTTTGCCAAAGGCTTCATTGGGAAAAAATAGTGAAGGGTAAAGCTTGTTCCAACTTAAAATTACATACCCATAGAGATCACAGAAGGCAAATGCATTCCCTAGCCCAAGGATGCCCAGGAGACAGGAGCAGAAAGGGTCACAAGGCCCTGAGCATTGTAAGTTATTCACATCCTGACACTGCTTTTCCTACTAAGAATTGTAGAATATCCTGAGTTAGAAGGAATCCACAAGTATCATCAAGTCCAACTCCTGGTCTTGAACAGGAAAACCCCAAGGGTCCCACCACGTGCCTGGGATTGTTGTGCAAATGCTTCTTGAACTCTGTCAGGCTTGGTGCTGTGACCACTGCCCTGGGGAGCCTGTTCCAGTGCCCAACCACCCTCTGGGTGAAAAACCTTTTCCTGATATCCAGCCACTTCCCTTCTTCTTGACACAAATTCAGGCCATTCCACCAGGTGCCTTCACTGCTTCCCCCTGATGCCTCGGGTTTTAGCTTTTATGCTTTTCAGAACCCCTTCTGCTTAGTGTGTAACTCTGAAATTTCATATCAGGTGTCAGTAAGTTCTGTTCACAGGGCAATCAGACAAAACAATCCCAGCTACAGAATCAAGGAAAACTGGTACCCAAAAGTAAAAGCAATGGAGAAGGAAAGGGGGCAAGCCAGGGGGCTGAGACTTCATGGCCTGGGATTGGGGTTGGACAATTGACCCCAAGATGTAGATGAACCAAAACTTATAAAAGTGTAAAGACTCGTGACTGGGATCCATCTTGGATTTGATTTGGGTGTAGCCCCAGCCAGGCTCTTGCACTGCCCCAGGTGTATCCTTTCAATAAACACCTATTTTATTCCTTTTGCTCTGTCTAGTCTCTGTTCCAGGCCAGCCTTTCCAGGCACCAGCCCCAGGAAGAAGAGATCAGTGCCTGCCCCTGTGCTGGCCCTCCCAAGAGGAAGCTGAGTATCCACTGCTCAAATTTCAGAGCAATACACTGCCCCACATGGTCCACCCAGTGCCCTGGCCAAAGTGAGCCAGGGCAGCGCTTGGGCCTTGTTT